>NC_057800.1:363559621-363932601 GCF_018294505.1 Triticum aestivum | reverse complement strand
CCAAAGGCAGCATCGATCGGCTTCAGTTAGCAGCAGTAGCAAAGGAATCGCTCGATGGGGTTCAGCTAACAGCCATCTATCGGTCGCTCGGGTTTAGTAACGCGTAGTGTGCAGTGCAATCGCTCAGGTTCAGTAGGCGAAGGCCTCGCTCGGGTTCAGTTAGAGCCCAACGCCTCGCACCCACGCGCGTACATGTACGAGAGAAATGCGCATCGCTCGGCCCTCGACCACCCACCATAACCGGGAACTCCCCGATATTTTCCTCGTCCTCGCTTCTACCATGATTTTTTCCGTCATGGACGGCCCAAAGAATGTCATGTAGCTGCATCTCCGGCCTGCCCAGGACGAAAAGCCCATTTTCTGTCATGAATTTTTGTCATAGAAGTATGAGCCCACCACATCTATGATGATACCGGGTTTTGTCACAATTATCGTCATAGAACTGTCATAAGCATGATAGAAAAAAATGTTTGGCCCAAAATGTCACGGATGTGTCTATTTTTGTAGTGTGAGGCCCTTGGTTCGGTTCCGTCCTACGTCACATTGGTCGGCCCGTGACGCATTTAGGGAGACCCATGGAGGACTAGTCGTACAAGACAAAGATAATGGAGTCGTGAAGGACTATGTGTCCACTAACAAAGCCGGCTAGGATTTGTAACCCTATGTCCTCGGACTATGGTAACACCTTATCTATGATATTACCATTCATCCAACCTAACTTTAAGGGGCATCCTATAGAATGCTCTGCTAGAATCATACTCGTCAATTAGGAAGAGAGGTGGAGACAATGTGTGAGAGACAGGCCTAAAGATAATGTGCGTGCGGGAGACATGTAGGCAGGTCTATGTATATAGAAAGGGTCGACGGGGATTGTGCGTGTGTATGCTTGTGAGAGGAAGAGTTCTTGTGATAAAGGTTGGTGAAAATAGTCATAAATGGTTGCGAGAGGGATGGAGGGTTATATCGAGAGCATGGCTGCGAGAAACACCTCGGGAGAGAGTGTGCGAGCATGTGTGAGAGACCACCGATGGATATACACTATGTGCGCGTATGTGTGAGAGAGAAAGTCGGCGTGTGTGTGAGGAGGGGCCTATGGAGAGTGAAACTACACGTAAAAGACTGATGTACACATTGATTAAAATATAAATTGTATCCAAATATTAGAATGGGATCATAATATTTGCAATTCGCGTAAGGAACGGTCATTGATCTATCAGACATCTATATTCTATCGAATTTGAGCATGGCTATGTTATTATTCGACATAATTGATCCACAGAGTTAGTATTTGAACACCAAACAATGCATCGCTTTAGCAATTGAATATAAACATGAGTATAGTTCATGTTGTGTGTGTAAAGCACATTATACATACAAAAGTTACACAATGAACATTATAAATTGCTAGCTATGAACTAGCATATATTTGAATTCGACTTAAGGTGGTTTAAAAATGGAAATTCAACATGAAGTCCATTCAATTATTTGAATTCGATATAATGGCATTTGTAAATCATACCTAAATTATGGGGGCACACGTCTTTGCTCTGCTTTTGTACATAATAGCATATATAGTCGTGTACAAAATAGATTCAAATTTACCTCCCCAATTCCAAAATAATCGTAGTTATAGGATTTTAAAGTGTCAAAATTTCAAAAAGAAGCGAATAATTTAATGAGGTTTTCAAACATACAAGGTCAAATTTAACGTTGTCTATTTAGGTCAATCCTCAAAGTTCAAGAGTACTCTAAACGTGAATGCTTCTGTTTCAAAATTTCGAACGAAGCGCCAAAAGAGCCTCTACTCGTCTGAAACCGCGTGAGACCAATGTTTGGTAGAAGGAAATTACTTTTCTAACTCCCACCCGTGAAACTTACCGGCCCGACGTCCAAAGGTCTAAACCGGGGTAGGTTTGTAGCTTCATCTAGATGTCACACAACCGCCTCCAAAAACATTCATACAGCATGGCCGCCTAAGCACACATGCGCTTAGTCGAAATTGCTCCTGCCCACTATTTGGGACACCTAGGATTACCGTCCAACCCCCGACCCGTAGTAGGTCCAAAATTTAAGAGGGGGGCAAAGTTTGTACTTTCCCCAAATTTCAAACAAGCGCATCCCATCTGTTCAAAAAAACAAAAACAAGCGTGTCCTAGACCGAAACATGGTTCCCCCTTACCTTACCCCCCCTCCGTCCGATTCCCCATTCATACTCCATGGGCGCCAAAACTACCTCTCCACCAGCCGCGAAACCCCGGCGTCCTTTGTCCGCCACCCCATCCCACCCATCAACCATCGCCGTCCTCCATCACGCCGGAGCCGATACCCCGACATCGTCGTCCATCACAACCGCAATTGCAACGCCCTCCATGAATAGTAGTTGAAGTCGAGGCCGAGCTGCCTCTAGGATGCCGACGTGCGCCGTACCTGATCTAGTTCAACCATGTTGTCCTGCGCCTCATCGCTATCACTCCAACATCGCCAACGTCCACCGCACTGGAGCTGTTCCCGCTATGCCATCCTTCGCCACCTCGGATCTGCTTCTCGTCCACCGACAAACGGCCACCGCAACACAGTCAAAAAATTTGGCCATGGGTTCATCCAAGGCTCCACCCTCCTCCAAAACATTGATTCCCCGGTAAAAAGAAGAAAATCTCCGCGACATTAGGAGGACACAGCACTGGCAACCGGAAATGATACTCATCTTCCCTTATTCGTGCAAATCTTACGTGTTTTCTTGCACGGTATTCATCCCACATAAGACACTAGTTGACCACTTCTTCCTGATACTAGATGTTCCTAGTAACTCGCAATGCACAAGGTTTCTCCACATACACTATTTCACCTTAACTAGAGGTCCATCACCCCCTGGATTTCAATTCCTTCCCAATTAAAGGAAGCATTCACCAACATAACAGGCGCTAGTCCGCCTATTACGCCAGAGAAGCGGCGCTTCGGTGTTAATCTTAGGGGTGTGTCGGGCCTATGAGCTGTTGGCGCCTCATACGTCTCCAACGTATCTATAATGTTTGATTGTTCCATGGTATTATATATCAACCTTGGATGTTTTATATGCATTTATATGCTATTTTATATGATTTTTGGGACTAACCTATTAACCTAGAGCCCAGTGCCAGTTTCTGTTTTTTCCTTGTTTTTGAGTGTCGCAGAAAAGGAAAACGAAATGGAGTCCAATTGACCTGAAATTTCACGGAGATTATTTTTGCACCAGAACAAGCCCGCGGAGTATCGGAGATGGGCCAGAAGAGTCCCGAGGCACCCACGAGGGTGGGGGAGTGCCGTACCCCCCTGGGTGCGGCCCCTACCTCGTCGCCGCCTCGGGGACCCCCCTGACTTCTTCCCGACTCCAACACCTCTTATATATACCCAAACTTCCAGAAAGAAACCTAGATCGGGAGTTCCGCTGCCGCAAGCCTCCGTAGCCACCGAAAACCAATCTAGACCCGTTCCGGCACCCTGTCGGAGGGGGGAATCCCTCTCCGGTGGCCATCTTCATCATCCCGACGCTCTCCATGACGAGGAGGGAGTAGTTCACCCTCGGGGCTGAGGGTATGTACCAGTAGCTATGTGTTTGATCTCTCTCTCTCTCTCTCTCTCTCTCTCTCTCTCGTGTTCTTGATTCAAAACGATCTTGATGTATCGCGAGATTTGCTATTATAGTTGGGTCTTATGATGTTTCTCCCCCTCTACTCTCTTGTAATGGATTGAGTTTTCCCTTTGAAGTTATCTTATCGAATTGAGTCTTCAAGGATTTGAGAACACTTGATGTATGTCTTGCACGTGCTTATCTGTGGTGACAACGGGATATCACATGATCCACTTGATGTATGTTTTGGTGATCAACTTGCGGGTTCAGTGACCTTGTGAACTTATGCATAGGGGTTGGCACACGTTTTCGTCTTGACTCTCCAGTAGAAACTTTGGGGCACTCTTTGAAGTTCTTTGTGTTGGTTGAATAGATGAATCTGAGATTGTGTGATGCATATCGTATAATCATACCCACGGATACTTGAGGTGACATTGGAGTATCTAGGTGACATTAGGGTTTTTGTTGATTTGTGTCTTAAGGTATTATTCTAGTACGAACTCTAGGATAGACTGAATGGAAAGAATAGCTTCGTGTTATTTTACTACGGACTCTTGAATAGATCGATCAGAAAGGATAACCTTGAGGTGGTTTTGTACCCTACAATAATTTCTTCGTTTTTTCTTTGCTATTAGTGACTTTGGAGTGACTCTTTGTTGCATGTTGAGGGATAGCTATATGATCCAATTATGTTAGTATTGTTGAGAGAACTTGCACTAGTGAAAGTATGAACCCTAGGTCTTGTTTCCTAGCATTGCAATACCGTTTGCGCTCACTTTTACCACTTGCTACCTTGCTGTTTTTATATTTTCAGATTACAAAAACCTATATCTACCTTCCATATTGCACTTGTATCACCATCTCTTCACCGAACTAGTGCACCTATACAATATACCATTGTATTGGGTGTGTTGGGGACACAAGAGACTCTTTGTTATTTGGTTGCAGGGTTGCTTGAGAGAGACCATCTTCATCCTTGCCTCCCACGGATTGATAAACCTTAGGTTATCCACTTGAGGGAAATTTGCTACTGTCCTACAAACCTCTGCACTTGGAGGCCCAACAATGTTTACAAGAAGAAGGTTGTGTAGTAGACATCAAGCTCTTTTCTGGCGCCGTTGCCAGGGAGGTTGCACCAAGTCAAGTCAAGATTTGATCTCCCGTCAACAATCCATTTCTGGCGCCATTGCCGGGGAGGTTAGTGCTTGAAGGTATATCTTTAGATCTTGCAATTGAATCTTTTTGTTTCTTGTTTTATCACTAGTTTAGTCTATAAAATAAAACTACAAAAAAATGGAATTGAGGTTGCCTCATATGCTTCATCTTTTTAATATCTTTCGTGAAAATAAGGATTTCGATAATTGTGCCAAAATGCTAGAAGAAGAGTGCATTAAAATGTTTGGCACTAAATCTTTGAATGATGAGTATGATTGCAATGTTGTCAGTACGAACTCTTTGAATATCCATAGTACTAATGATGATCGCACTAGCCATGATGAAAATGTCTCTTATAAGCATGTCAATTTTTGTGGAGTGCATAGAGTTTGCAAGTACACACCAAATAGGGAAGATAGATATTGCAAGAGGCATAAGTATTGCAAGAGGCATAAGGCTAGATGTTTGTGCTGAAAAATTAAATTTTCTTAGCCATCCTTGTGAACTTTGCAATGAACATGGTCATTTAAATATCCAATGCAAATTGTTTCATGATCGAATCGTGTCCAAAAATTGTGATGACTTGATTTCCCTTGAACATCATAATAAACTTAGTTTGCTTCTGGGTTATGAAGAAATGAAACATATAACTAAGTATATTCCAGAATTTGCCCTTGAGACAGTTCTTGATTTTGATCTAGAGGAAATTTATATGTATTGTGCGGTAAATTGCATTGAAAATCCTTATATTGCCAATTACATAAAGACAAGAAAACAAATAGAAGATGAAGAGAATACTAATGAAAGGGAAGAGACTTCCCAATATCCTCCTATTATTTCTTATGATGAATCGGGTAACGAGGAGGAGCCTTCTATTCAACCAATCTCATTAATAAGGAGCTCCAAAAAGAGGATTAAACCCACACATGATGTGAAGAAGAGAAAGAAAAGACGAAGAAGCACAGGTAAAAAGGTATCCCTCCCAAATGATGTTGCTCCTATTACTCATTGTGATGATGATAATTGTACTATTGGTGCTATCCATACTATTAATGATGAGAGTGATTATGCTTATGATATGAAAAGGCCCAAGCTTGGGGATGCTATGTTGGATGAGAAATGACATGTTTGAGAATTTATTTGCTGCAATTAATGTTTGTTCCAAGCTTGGGGATGCTATGTTTAATGGAGATGATATTTTTAGTCTCTCAAGTTTTGATGAGCAAATTTATAGCATGCCTCCTATTTATGATGACTATTGTGATGACACTTATGCTATAGAAAATAGTGATGATTATATTTATAAAATTGACATGATTATTATTACCATTTTTCTGAACATTACTATTTTAATGTGGAAACAATTTATAGTATTCGAGTTTCTTATGATACTCCCTCTATTCCGAATGAGAAATTTTTTGCTTATGTGGAGACTAATAAAAATTCTATGCTTGTGGCTCAAGAAAAGAATGCTTTATGTGATGGTTATATTGTGGAATTCATTCATGATGCTACTGAAAATTATTATGAGGGAGGAATATATGCTTGTAGGAATTGCAATAATATCATGTTTCCTCTCTATGTGCTTAAAATTTTAAAGTTATGCTTGTTTTGCCTTCCTGTGCTAGTTGATTATTGTTCCCATAAGTTGTTTGCTCACAAAATCCATATGCATAGGAAGTGGGTTAGACTTAAATGTGCTAGTCATATTCTTCATGATGCTCTCTTTATGTTACAATTCTTATCTTTTATGTGAGCATCATTGAAATCATCATGCCTAGCTAGGGGCGTTAAATGATAGCGCTTGTTGGGAGGCAACCCAATTTTATTTTTGTTCTTTGCTTGTTGCTCCTGTTTAGTAATAAATAATTCATTTATCCTCTATTATGATTGTGTTTTTTATGTTTTAATTATTGTTTGTGCTAAGTAAAACCTTTAGGATCTTCTTGGGTGATTATTGTTTGATCTTGCTGATAAAAACAAAAAGTATGCGCTCACGAAAATAATTTTCATTTTTTACCGGAGAGCAATAAAATACCAATTCCAACTGCAGTACATTAATATACAAATTGCCTAGGAATTTCTAATTTCTCAGGATTTTTGGAGTTACAGAAGTATTTGAGAGTTACGGATTACTACAGACTGTTCTGTTTTTGGCAGATTCTGTTTTTGATGCATAGTTTGCTTGTTTTCTAGTTTCTATGGCTTATATTGCTTAATATAAATTGTAGAAATGATATGGTGCAGTAAGCATCATGTGATAAAAGTTATGAATCTTGTCTTGACAGTACCTAAGTGGTGATTTGCTTTCTTATACTAACGGAGCTTACGAGTTTTCTGTTGAGTTTTGTGTTGTGAAGTTTTCAAGTTTTGGATAAAGATTCGATGGACTATGGAATAAGGAGTGGCAAGAGCCTAAGCTTGGGGATGCCCCGGATGGCATCCCCTCTTTCGTCTTCGTTCATCGGTAACTTTACTTGGACCTATATTTTTATTCACCACATGATATGTGTTTTGCTTGGAGCGTCATTTTATTTTATTTTATTTAGCTTGCTGTTTGAATAAAATACCAAGATCTGGAATTCTTAAATGTTAGAGAGTCTTCACATAGTTGCATAATTATTCGACTACTCATTGATCTTCACTTATATCTTTTGGAGTAGTTTGTCATTTGCTCTAGTGCTTCACTTATATCTTTTTAGAGCACGGCGGTGGTTTTATTTTGAAGAAATAGATGAAATCTCATGCTTCACTTATATTATTTTGAGAGTCTTTAGAACAGCATGGTAATTTGCTTGGGTTATAAAATTAGTCCTACTATGATGGGATGGGTATAATAAAAAAATTAATATAGAGTGCATTGAATACTATGAGAAGTTTGATACTTGATGATTGTTTTGAGATATGAAGATGGTGATATTAGAGTAATGCTAGTTGAGTAGTTGTGAATTTGGGAGATACTTGTGTTAAAGTTTGTGATTCCCGTAGCATGCACGTATGGTGAACCGTTATGTGATGAAGTCGGAGCATGATTTATTTATTGATTGTCTTGCTTATGAGTGGCGGTCGGGGACGAGCGATGGTCTTTTCCTACCAAACTACCCCCTAGGAGCATGCGCGTAGTACTTCATTTCGATAACTAATAGATTTTTGCAATAAGTATGTGAGTTCCTTATGACTAATGATGAGTCCATGGATTATATGCACTCTCACCCTTCCACCATTGCTAGCCTCTCTAATACCGCGCACCTTTCGTCGGTATCATACACCCACCATATACCTTCCTCAAAACAGCCACCATACCTACCTATTATGGCATTCCCATAGCCATTCTGAGATATATTGCCATGCCACTTTCCATCATTCCGTTTATTATGACACGCTTCATCATTGTCATATTGCTTTGCATGATCATGTAGTTGACATCGTATTTGTGGCAAAGCCACCGTTCATAATTCTTTCATACATGTCACTCATGAGTCATTGCACATCCCGGTACACCGCCGGAGGCATTCATATAAAGTCATATTTTGTTCTAAGTATCAAGTTGTAATTCTTGAGTTGTAAGTAAATAAAAGTATGATGGTCATCATTATTAGGGCATTGTCCCACGTGAGGGAAGGACGATGGAGACTATGATTCCCCAACAAGTCGGGATGAGACTCCGGACGAAAAATAAAAAAAGGAGAGAAAAAAGAGTCCATAAAAAGAGAAGGTCAAAAAAATGAGAGAAAAAGAGAGAAGGGACAATGTTACTATGCTTTTACCACACTTGTGCTTCAAAGTAGCACCATGATCTTCATGATAGAGGGTCTCTTATGTTGTCACTTTCATATACTAGTGGGAATTTTACAATATAGAACTTGGCCTGTATATTCCAATGATGGGCTTCCTCAAAATGCCCTAGGTCTTCGTGAGCAAGCAAGTTGGATGCACACCCACTTAGTTCTTTTGTTGAGCTTTCATACACTTATAGCTCTAGTGCATCTGTTGCATGGCAATCCCTACTCACTCACATTGATATTTATTGATGGGCATCTCCATAGCCCATTGATACGCCTAGTTGATGTGAGACTATCTTCTCCTTTTTGTCTTCTCCACAACAACCATTCTATTCCACCTATAGTGCTATGTCCATGGCTCATGCTCATGTATTGCGTGAAGATTGAAAAAGTTTCAGAACATCAAAAGTATGAAACAATTGCTTGGCTTGTCATCAGGGTTGTGCATGATTTAAATATTCTGTGTGATGAAGATAGAGCATGGCCAGACTATATGATTTTGTAGGGATAGCTTTCTTTGGCCATGTTATTTTGAGAAGACATGATTACTTTGTTAGTATGCTTGAAGTATTATTATTTTTATGTCAATATTAAACTTTTGTCTTGAACCTTTTGGATCTGAATATTCTTGCCATAATAAAGAGAATTACATGGATAAATATGTTAGGTAGCATTCCACATCAAAAATTCGGTTTTTATCATTTACCTACTTGAGGACGAGCGGGAATTAAGCTTGGGGATGCTTGATACGTCTCCAACGTATCTATAATTTTTTATTGTTCCATGCTATTATATTATCAACCTTGGATGTTTTATATGCATTTATATGTTGTTTTATATGATTTTTGGGACTAACCTATTAACCTAGAGCCTAGTGTGAATTTCTGTTTTTTCCTTGTTTTTGAGTATCGCACAAAAGGAAAATCAAACGGAGTCCAATTGACTTGAAATTTCACGGAGATTATTTTTGGACCAGAAGAAGCCCACGGAGTATCGGAGATGGGCCAGAAGAGTCCCGAGGCGCCCACGAGGGTGGGGCGCACCCTACCCCCTGGGCGCGCCCCCTACCTCGTGGCTGCCTCGGGGACCCCCCTAACTTGTTCCCGACACAAACACCTCTTATATATACCCAAACTTCCAGAAAGAAACCTAGATCGGGAGTTCCGCTGCCCCAAGCCTCCGTAGCCACCGAAAACCAATCTAGACCCGTTCCGGCACCCTGCAGGAGGGGGAATCCCTCTCCGGTGGCCATCTTCATCATCCCGGCGCTCTCCATGACAAGGAGGGAGTAGTTCACCCTCGGGGCTGAGGGTATGTACCAGTAGCTATGTGTTTGATCTCTCTCTCTTGTGTTCTTGATTCGGAACGATCTTGATGTATCGCGAGCTTTGCTATTATAGTTGGATCTTATGATGTTTCTCCCCATCTACTCTCTTGTAATGGATTGAGTTTTGCCTTTGAAGTTATCTTATCGGATTGCGTTTTTTAAGGATTTGAGAACACTTGATGTATGTCTTGCACATGCTTATCTGTGGTGACAATGGGATATCACGTGATCCACTTGATGTATGTTTTGGTGATCAACTTGCAGGTTCAGTGACCTTGTGAACTTATGCATAGGGGTTGGCACACGTTTTCGTCTTGAATCTCCGGTAGAAACTTTGGGGCACTCTTTGAAGTTCTTTGTGTTGGTTGAATATATGAATCTGAGATTGTGTGATGCATATCATATAATCATACCCACGGATACTTGAGGTGACATTGGAGTATCTAGGTGACATTATGGTTTTGGTTGATTTGTCTCTTAAGGTGTTATTCTAGTATGGGCTTAAAGGGATGGCCAGGGGCGCTGCCAAGCACGGCGGTGGTGTGAGGTCGAGGGGAGGGCGGGGCGGCGGAGGGAGGGGTCTGGGCCGGTGGTTGCTACCTCTTGAGCACTGCGTTGGTTTTCCCTTGAACAGGAAAGGGTGATGCAGCAAAGTAGCATAAGTATTTCCCTCAGTTTTTGAGAACCAAGGTATCAATCCAGTAGGAGACTACACGCAAGTTGCCTCGCACCTACACAAACAAATAAGAACCTTGCAACCAACGCAATAAAGGGGTTGTCAATCCCTTCACGGCCACTTGCAAAAGTGAGATCTGATAGAGATAATAAGATAAATATTTTTGGAATTTTTATGATATAGATTGAAAGTAAAGATTGCAAAGTAAAATAGATTGGAAACTAATATGATGGAAAATAGACCCGAGGGCCATAGGTTTCACTAGTGGCTTCTCTCAAGATAGCATAAGTATTACAGTGGGTAAACAAATTATTGTCGAGCAATTGATAGAAAAGTGCATAATTATGAGAATATCTAGGCATGATCATGTATATAGGCATCACTTCCGCGACAAGTAGACCGAAATGATTCTGCATCTACTACTATTACTCCACACATCGCCCGCTATCCAGCATGCATCTAGAGTATTAAGTTCATAAGAACAGAGTAACGCATTAGGCAAGGTGACATGATCTAGAGAGATAAACTCAAGCAATATGATATAAACCCCATCTTTTTATCCTTGATGGCAACAATACAATACGTGCCTTGCTGCCCCTGTTGTCACTGGGAAAGGACACCGCAAGATTGAACCCAAAGCTAAGCACTTCTCCCATTGCAAGAAAGATCAATCTAGTAGGCCAAACCAAACTGATAATTCGAAGAGACTTGCAAAGATAACAAATCATACATAAAAGAATTCAGAGAAGAACCAAATATTGTTCATAGATAATCTTGATCATAAACCCACAATTCAGCGGATCTCGACAAACACACCGCAAAAAGAATTACATCGAATAAATCTCCAAGAAGATCAAGTATTGAGATCCAAAGAGAGAGAAGAAGCCATCTAGCTAATAACTATGGACCCGAAGGTCTGTAGTAAACTACTCACACATCATCGTAGAGGCTAGGGTGTTGATGTAGAAGCCCTCCGTGATCGATTCCCCCTCCGACGGAGTTCCGTAAAAGGTCCCAAGATGGGATCTCTTGGGTACAGAAGGTTGCGGTGGTGGAAATAGGGTTTCGTGGTGCTCTCGGATGTTTTTGGGGTATATGAGTATATATAGACGAAAGAAGTCGGTCAGGGGAGACACGAGGGTGGGGGGCGCGCTTGCCCCCCTGGGCGCGCCTCCCTACCTCGTGGCCTCCTCGATGCTTCCTTGACGTCCACTCCAAGTCTCCTGGATTGCGTTTGTTCCAAAAATCACTCTCCTGAAGGTTTCATTTCGTTTGGATTCCGTTTTAATAGGCAAAAAAAACAACAATTTGCACTAGGCCTTTGGTTAGTATGTTAGTCCCAAAAATAATATAGAAAGGTATATTAAAGCCCATTAAACATCCAAACTAGATAATATAATAGCATGGAACAATCAAAAATTATAGATACGTTGGAGACGTATCAAGCATCCCAAGCTTAATTCCTGCTCGTCCTCGAGTAGGTAAATGATAAAAACTGAATTTTTGATGTTCTACCTAGCATAATTCTCAATGTAATTTTCTTTATTGTGGCATGAATGTTCAAATCCGAAAGATTCAAGACAAAAGTTTAATATCGACATAAAATAATAGTACTTCAAGCATACTAACAAAGCAATCATGTCTTCTCAAAATAACATGGCCAAAGAGAGTTATCCCTACAAAATCATATAGTCTGGCTATGCTCCATCTTCACCACACAAAATATTTAAATCATGCACAACCACGATGACAAGCCAAGCAATTGTTTCATACTTTTGATGTTCTCAAACTTTTTCAATCTTCATGCAATACATGAGCCTGAGCCATGGACATAGCACTATAGGTGGAATCGAATGGTGGTTGTGGAGAAGACAAAAAGGAGAAGGTAGTCTCACATCAACTGGGTGTATCAATGGGCTATGGAGATGCCCATCAATAGATATCAATGTGAGTGAGTAGGGATTGACATGCAACGGATGCACTAGAGCTATAAGTGTATGAAAGCTCAACAAAAGAACTAAGTGGGTGTGCATCCAACTTTCTTGCTCACGAGGACCTAGGGCATTTTGAGGAAGCCCATCATTGGAATATACAAGCCAAGTTCTATAGTGTAAAATTCCCACTAGTATGTGAAAGTGACAACATAAGAGACTCTCCATCATGAAGATCATGGTGCTACTTTGAAGCACAAGTGTGGTAAAAGGATAGTAACATTGTCCCTTCTCTCTTTTTCTCTCATTTCTATCATGAAGATCATGGTACTCCAGGACCTCCTCGTATGCTCCTGCGCTGCTCTTCCTACTCACTAGCTAGTGCAGCCCCGCACATGAGCCAGCCTGAGCGCCATTGCCGCCTCGCGCTCACCACCCCGCGGTCATGTCTTGTGCGCGTCGCCCCTGCATGCCCCGCATCGGCCACACCCCCCACGTGCGTCCACTCGCGCGTAGCCGCACGCCCCCGGCCGCCGCCACCGTTCTGTGCCACCGCCACCACCCATGCCCGCTCACGCCGTGGTCGTCGCCCCCGCGCCTGCATCCGGCGCCCGCGCCCCTGGAGTCTCGCAGCCGCCGTGGCCCGACCTCACCCCCACGCCCCTCCCTGCCTCGCCCGCACCCCTGGCACCGCAGCTCCGGCCAACCTCGCTCGAGCGCCCACGACGTCGGTCCCCTCCACCCCGGCGCCCAGCTGACGACGCTCCGCCTCCACCCCCGCTCGCGTCCGCCATGGCCGCCGCTCACTCATGCGCGCCGTCCTCGCTCGCCCTTGTCCATGGCGTGTGAAGCCCGCATGCCATTGCTGCTTGCTGGCCAAGTGTCGTCGCGGCCGGCGCCCCGCTGCTGGGGCCTACCTTTTAGTTAGCAGCTAACCGCCCCCCTGGCCACTGACTGCAGGGCCCCATGCTCTAATTAGGACTTTGGGTCAAACTAAAATTATTTAACTAAAATGTCTCACTGACCTCTGGGTCCCACCCCACCTAAATAACTATTTAAACAATATGTTAAATAACTAGTTAATGACATGTGGGACCTACTGGTCAGGTTGACCAGTCAATGGTCAAACTTTGACTGCTAACTGGGCTGCTGACTCAACCCCCTGTCCCCACCAGTCAGCCCCATGTGTACACCTCTGAGTACACTTATGTGTACCCATAGCATTTAACTATTTAATTTTCGAATTAAAAAAATAGAAAATCATTTAAAACTATAGAAAAATTATAGAAAATAAACCGTAGCTTAGATGAAAGAGTTTTCTACATGAAAGTTTCTCAGAAAAATGAGATGAACCCGAATACGTTATCCGCATACCTATCAGATGCCTCCAGCACTGCAAACATGGAATCTTCCCCTCTGGTTCATCTATCTAACAGATGTCCAAAACCGGGAAAACATTCCAGTTAATTTCCCGTTTCGTCTACAACGTGTAGCGTTGCGTTAGGTCACCCCTAGCACCGCGTATTGCCATGTCATGCTTTGTGATGCTTTTATTGCTCTGTTATTTATTATGTTCCCCCTCCATTACTTCTTTCCGGCAGACCTCGAGACCGCTGTCGATACCCCTGTGATCGACTGCATCGACGACGACCCCTCCTTCTTTCAAGAGCAACCAGGCAAGCCAACCCCCCTTGTTCATCCCGATATCGCCTACTCTTTCCCTCTACTGCTTGCATTAGAGTAGTGTTACTATTTCATCGGTTTGATCCTATACTGCTGCACAGTATGTCCTTGTTACTATTGTTGATACCTTTACCTGCAATCCTAAATGCTTAGTATAGGTTGCTAGTATTACATCAGTGGCCCTACACTCTTGTCCGTTTGCCATGGTATACTACTGGGCCGTGATCACTTTGGAAGGCGATCACGGGCATATACCATATACTTTATACTGTTACATTACTTATGATATTGTTCGGAGATGGGGGCTGAAGGGGCAGGTGGTTCCACCCAGGTAGTGGTGGGCCTGGGTTCCCGGTAGCCCCCTGATGGTTACTTTGTGGCGGAGCGACAGGGAAGGTTGCGACCACCTAGGAGACAGGTGGGCCTGGTCCCTGGTTGGCGTCCGTGGTTACTTCAAAATAACATGCTTAAGGAGATCTGGACAATTGATCTGAGTTTGGCCACTGGCCTATACACACAAACCAACTACGCGGGAACAGTTATGGGCACTCGACGTCGTGGTATCAGTCAAAGCCTTCTTGACGTCAGCGACCAAGCGGCGCGCGCCGGATTGGACTGGAACGCCTGCTCTTGTATTAGGGAGGCTAGGTTTGCTTACTGGCCGTGTACGCAACATGCAGGTGTGCAATGGGCAATGGGCCCAGACCCCTGTGCACATAGGATTTAGACCGGTGTGCTGACCTCTCTGTTGTGCTTAGGTAGGGTTGCGACGTGTTGATCTTCTGAGGCCGGGTATGACCCAGAAAGTCTGCCCGACCAGAGGGATTGAGTGTGTCGGGTTATGTGGTGCACTCCTGCAGGAAAGTTTATCTATTCGAATAGCCGTGTCCCTCGATAGAAGGACGACCCGGAGTTGTATTCCGACCTTATGACAACTAGAACCAGATACTTAATAAAACACAACCTTTCAAGTTCCAGATACAACCCGGTGGTCGCTCTCTCACAGGGAGACGAGGAGAGGATTGCCAGGTAGGATTATGCTATACATTTTTACTTGGTGAACTTACCATCTACTCTCTTCTACATGCTTCAATATGGAGGCTGCCGGAAGCGTAGTCTTCGATAGGACTAGCTATCCCCCTCTTATTCTGGCATTCGGCAGTTTAGTCCACAGATACTACCCATTTCATTGATACCGATGCATATGTAGTGTAGATCCTTGCTTGCGAGTACTTTGGATGAGTACTCAC
Source organism: Triticum aestivum (assembly GCF_018294505.1). Lineage (NCBI taxonomy): Eukaryota > Viridiplantae > Streptophyta > Magnoliopsida > Poales > Poaceae > Triticum > Triticum aestivum. The sequence continues at coordinate 363,917,190 of NC_057800.1, read as the reverse complement.
GGTTGCTTTGCTACTTCTTTTTCCCCCTTCCCCGGTTATTGCGATCATATGATGGAGTCCAGGAGCCAGAGGATCCCGAGGATGATTCTACGTGGAGTTCGACTTCGAGGAGTAGTTAGGAGGTGCCAGGCAGGAGGCCTTTCCTTTTCGATTGTTGCTACTTTTGTGCTAGCCTTCTTAAGGCAAACTTTTTAAACTTAGGTTTGTACTCAGATATCATTGCTTCCACTGACTCTTTTGTCTTCGAGCATTTGTATTCGAGCCTTTGAGGCCCCTGGCTTATAATATAAAGCTTGTATTATTTTATTTGTGTCTAGAGTTGTGTTGTGATATCTTCCCGTGAGTCCCTGATCTTGATCTTACACGTTTGCGTGTATGATTAGTGTACGATTGAATCGGAGGCGTCACATTAAGTCCGTCTGAATCATGTTAGCAATAGCTGCATTTTTTGATTATGAAATCTGGCAGATGGATGCCAAAACAGCGTTCCTTAACAGTTTCCTTAAGGAAGAGTTGTATATGATGCAACCGAAAGATTTTATCAATCCAGAGAATGCTGACAAAGTTTGCAAACTCTAGCACTCCATTTATGGACTGGTGCAAGCATCTCGGAGTTGGAATCTTCACTTTGATAAGGTGATCAAGGCATTTGGGTTCATGCAAGTTTTTGGAGATCTTGTATTTACAAGAAAGTGAGTGGGAGCTCTATAGCGTTTCTAATATTATATGTGGATGACATTTTGCTGATTGGAAACAATATAGAACTTTTGGAAAACGTGAAGGAATATTTGAACAAGAGTTTTTCAATGAAGGACCTAGGAGAAGCTGCTTTCATATTAGGTATCAAGATCTATAGAGATAGATCGAGACGCTTAATAGTGAAGGAAATATGCCCTAGAGGCAATAATAAAGTTGTTATTTATATTTCCTTATATCATGATAAATGTTTATTATTCGTGCTATAATTGTATTAACCGGAAACTTAGTACATGTGTGAATACATAGACAAACAAAGTGTCCCTAGTATGCCTCTACTTGACTAGCTCGTTAATCAAAGATGGTTATGTTTCCTGACCATAGACATGTGTTGTCATTTGATGAACAGGATCACATCATTAGAGAATGATGTGATGGACTAGACCCATCCATTAGCTTAGCACTGTGATTGTTTAGTTTATTGCTATTGCTTTCTTCATGACTTATACGTGTTCCTACGACTATGAGATTAAAACTCCTGAATACCGGAGGAACACTTAGTGTGCTATCAAATGTCACAATGTAACTGGGTGATTATAAAGATGCTTTACAGGTGTCTCCGATGGTGTTTATTGAGTTGGCATAGATCGAGATTAGGATTTGTCACTCCGATTGTCAGAGAGGTATCTCTGGGCCCTCTCGGTAATGCCCATCGCTATAAGCCTTGCAAGCAATGTGACTAATGAGTTAGTTGTGGGATGATGCATTACGGAACGAGTAAAGAGACTTGTCGGTGACGAGATTGAACTAGGTATGATGATACCGACAATCGAATCTTGGGCAAGTAACATACCGATGACAAAGGGAACAACGTATGTTGTTACGCGGTTTGACCGATAAAGATCTTCGTAGAACATGTAGGAGCCAATATGAGCATCCAGGTTCCGCTATTGGTTATTAACCGGAGATGTGTCTCGGTCATGTCTACATAGTTCTCGATGTTGGGGAACGTAGTAATTTCAAAATTTTCCTATGCACACGCAAGATCATGGTGATGCATAGCAACAGGAGAGGAGAGTATCGTCCACGTACCCTCGTAGACCGTAAGCGGAAGCGTTATGAGAACGCGGTTGATGTAGTTGTATGTCTTCACGATCCGATTGATCCAAGTACTGAACGTACGGCACCTCCGAGTTCATCACACGTTCAGCTCGATGACGTCCCAGGAACTCTGATCCAGCAGAGCTTCATAGGAGAGTTCTGTCAGCACGACGGCGTGATGACGGTGATGATGTTGCTACTGACGCAGGGCTTCGCCTAAGCACCTCTACGATATGATCGAGGTGGATTATTGTGGAGGGGGGCACCGCACATGGCTTGGAACAATCAACTTGTGTGTCCTAGGGTGCCCCCCTACCCCCGTACATAAAGGAGCAAGGGGGGAGGCCGGCCGGCCCTTGCAGGGGGCGCCAGGAGGAGGAGTCCTCCTCCTAGTAGGAGTAGGACTCCCCTTTCCTACTCCTACTAGGAGGGGAAAAGGAAGGAGGAGAGGGAGAAGGAAAGGGGGGAGCCGCCCCCCTTCCCTAGTCCAATTCGGAGAAGAGGGGGAGGGGGGCGCGGCCTGCCCTGGCCGTCCATCTCTCTCTCTCTCCACTAAGGCCCATGTGGCCTGTTACTTCTCCTGGGGGGTTCCGGTAACCCTCCAGCACTCCAGTTTTCTCCGAAATCACCCGGAACACTTCCGGTATACGAATATAGTCATCCAATATAGCAATCTTTATGTCTCGACCATTTAGAGACTCCTCGTCATGTCCGTGATCACATCTGAGACTCCGAACTACCTTTGGTACATCAAATCACATAAACTCATAATACCAATCACCACCGAACGTTAAGCATGCGGACCCCATGGGTTCGAGAACTATGTAGACATGACTGAGACACATCTCTGGTCAATAACCAATAGCGGAACCTGGATGCTCATATTGGCTCCAACATATTCTACGAAGATCTTTATTGGTCAAACCGCATAACAACATACGTTGTTCCCTTTGTCATCGGTATGTTACTTGCCCGAGAATCGATCGTCAGTATCTCAATACCTAGCTCAATCTCGTTATCGGCAAGTCTCTTTACTCGTTCCGTAATGCATCATCCCGCAACTAACTCATTAGTTGCATTGCTTGCAAGGCTTATAGTGATGTGCATTACCGAGAGGGCCCAGAGATACCTCTTCGACAATCGGAGTGACAAATCCTAATCTCGATCTATGTGAACTCAACAAGTACCATTGGAGACACCTGTAGAGCACCTTTATAATCACCCAATTACGTTGTGACGTTTGGTAGCACACAAAGTGTTCCTCCGGTAATCGGGAGTTGCATAATCTCATAGTCATAGGAACATGTATAAGTCATGAAGAAAGCAATAGCAGTAAATTAAAACGATCAAGTGCTAAGCTAACGGAATGGGTCAAGTCAATCACATCATTCTCCTAATGATGTGATCTCGTTTGTCAAATGACAACTCATGTCTATGGTTAGGAAACATAACCATTGTAACGCCCCGAGACCGATGTGCCAGGTGTCCTCCAGTTATTCGCTGTTGTTGCCTTGTCTTTTGCTTGCGTGTTGCATCTTGCCATGTCATCATCCGCTTTGCATCATCATGTTTTCAAAACTTGCATCCGTCCCAGTCTCCTCGTTCCGTTCGTTGTCCGTTCTGAGTCCAGACACACTTGCACGCGCCCGCGACATGTCCGAAATATTATTTTATAAGTGGCCAGAAAATGTTCTCGGAATGGGATGAGAGTTGACATGTGGTCTTATTATAGTGTAGATAGACCGCCTGTCAAGTTTCATCACGTTCGGAGTTTGTTTGACGCCCCAACGATTAACTATAGCGGCAATATAGCCGGTCTAACGTCGGACGTTTTTGGTCTCCGGAAACAGATGCCGGGCCTCTCTCTCTCTTCTCCCCCTCGCAGTCTCGCCACAACCCACCTAGTCCATCCTCCTTCCCCTCTTCGCTTCCGGAGTTGTCCGATGCGATCGCACGGTCCGAAACCCTCTCTGCTCAGTGCATCAAACCCCCTCGCGCGCGTGTCCGAAAAACTTACCCGAACCCGACCCGGACAGTCGTCACCAACGGGTCCGGATCATCCCCTAACATCTACAAAACATCTCCGTTTTGTTTATTGGGCTCCCTACCTATTTATTTTCTTGACCGTTCGATTTTGATCGGAGGCTCCAGATAGCCCCTAACCTATTTCAACTGGCTATATATTCGGTCTAACCCTAATTTTTAGGCGCATGTCCCATCCATTCCCGCAGCCGCTGCCGCCACTCTCTCGCTTCTCCTCGGGATCTCCTCCCGATCCAATCTTTCCGACCACTTTCCTTGTTTTCCGTCGAAGCCCAATCCTCAGGCTCCACTGCCCGACACCCGAGGCCCAGCCTCCTCTCGCTCCTGTGCGCGAGCATGCGCCCGAGGAGCTCGAGCAGGGGACTCCCGATCCTGCAGCGCCAGGCACCCCCTGCATCCTCCCGTGCCTCCCCGCACCACCGAAGCCTCCAGGATCCCGTCGCCCAGCCAGCTCCCGCCATGGAGGGCCCAGTGCAGAAGCCCGCGCCGCCCCTGCGTAGACCGCGTCGCCGCCCCAGGACGCCAAGTTTCTCAAGCTCCGTCTTCGCCGGGAGCAAGTCTTCTGCCCCATGGAGCTACCCCGCAGGACCTCCTCCTCGCCTAGCCACTCCGATGACCTGCAAGTTAACCTTCACGCCCTGCCATCTTTTTCTTCCTCTCGTTCTCTCCCTCGCCTCACCTCTCTCCCTCTCTGTCTTCAGGGACACGAACCAGCAAGCCGCCAGGGGCACCCGAAGCATGGACCCCGATGCCGACGCCGCCGAGCTCCTCTGCCACCAAAAACAGGCTCCCCACATTCGGATCTGACTTCTCCGCACCTCGATCCGCCTGTTCCCACCGTTTTCCGTCGACCCCGTCGCCGGAACTCCTGCCGTCGTCCTCTGCATCGCCATGGGTGTGCTGCTGCTTCTGTCTTCAGAACGAGCAGAGTGCAGCCCGCTCGCATCCGTTGACTGCATCGCTCCCCTGCTTCGCTCGCACGGGCCGGCCTCACCTGGCGTAGATCCAGCCCAGCTCCAGACCGCCTGCCTCCTGCGTGCCTGGGCCGCAGGCACCAAGGCCCAGCGCACCAGTCGGCCACTACTCCATCCAGCTGGGACGAGGCCCATGGTGAGGATGCGCCCAGCCCCGCTCCTGTGCATTTTTGGGGCCAGACAGATTCGGCCCAGTTCCTGTTTTTTTTCAGATCTGCGTTTTTAGCCATTTATCCTGAATTGCCAGTTTTGCAGAAAAGCCCTCATACTTCATTCATTTAATAGCTCACAAACCGTGCATCATAATTAAACAAACTTAATATGTAATATGTCTAGAATTTTGTCTAGTTTAATAATATGCCACTTCCATCTATGTTTAAAATGATTAAAATGATGTTTGCTTATATTTGCCTATTGCCATGTTAAAATGATTAAATTCATAACTATATAACCGTAACTCGGATTTTAATGAACTTTATATGTAAATGGGGTAGAATGTTGCCTAGTTTAACATGGTGGCATCATCTTGCATGTTTAATAACTATAAAATTTGGTTTAGGGCAGAACAGCACCAAACCTAATATATGCATATGGGGATTTACCGGAATTGTTGTTCGTTACTTCCGGCCTCATTTAAACTTGACTAGATAGGTAGTTTTACTTTGCTACACCTCTTGCCATGTTAACCAACATTTAATATTGTGGAGTACCTAACCGAGAGTGAACTAAATAATTGATGTGGTGTTCGGTCAATATGCAATGGAGTTGCATATTGAGCTCCACTTAATTTGTAGGATTGCTTGTGCACCTTGCCATGCCATGCCTCTTTAATCCGGACATGCATCATACTTGTTGTGTATCATGCCATGATTTTGTGGTGGTTGTTTACTATGTTGTTTGCTCCTTTCCGGTGTTGCTTCTTCGGGTTGGTTCCGATAACGTCGTGTTGTGAGGATTCGTTCGACTACGTCTGTTTATCGTCTTCATGGACTCGTTCTTCTTCCTTGCGGGATTTCAGGCAAGATGATCATACCCTCGAAATCACTTCTATCTTTGCTTGCTAGATGCTCGCTCTTTTGCTATGCCTATGCTGCGATACCTACCAGTTGTTGATCATGCCTCCCATATTGTTGAACCAAGCCTCTAACCCACCTTGTCCTAGAAAACCGTTGTTTGGCTATGGTACCGCTTTGCTCAGCCCCTCTTATAGCGTTGTTAGTTGCAGGTGAAGATTGAAGTTTGTTCCTTGTTGGAACATGGAGATGTTGTTCCTTGTTGGAACATGTTTATCTTGTTGGGATATCAAAATATATCTTATTTAATTAATGCATCTATATACTTGGTAAAGGGTGGAAGGCTCGGCCTTATGCCTGGTGTTTTGTTCCACTCTTGCCGCCCTAGTTTCCATCATATCGGTGTCATGTTCCCGGATTTTGCGTTCCTTACGCGGTTGGGTGATAATGGGAACCCCTTGACAGTTCGCCTTGAATAAAACTCCTCCAGCAAGGCCCAACATTGCTTTTACCATTTGCCACCTAGCCTTTTCTTTCCCTTGAGTCGGCCGGCTCAAGGGTCATCTTATTTTAACCCCCCCGGGCCAGTGCTTCTCTAAGTGTTGGTCCAAACTGAGCGATGTCCGAGGCTACCAGGGGCAACCCTGGGCTGGCTTACCCGATGTCTGGCTCATCCGGTGTGCCCTGAGAACGAGATATGTGCAGCTCCTATCGGGATTTGTCGGCACATTTGGGTGGCTTTGCTGGTCTTGTTTTACCATTGTCGAAATGTCTTGTAACCGAGATTCCGAGTCTGATCGGGTCTTCCCGCTAGAAGGAATATCCTTCGTTGACCGTGAGAGCTTGTGATGGGCTAAGTTGGGACACCCCTGCAGGGTTTTGAACTTTCGAAAGCCGTGCGCGCGGTTATGGGCAGATGGGAATTTGTTAATGTCCGGTTGTAGATAACTTGAAACTTAACTTAATTAAAATGAATCAACTGCGTGTGTAACCGTGATGGTCTCTTTTCGGCGGAGTCCGGGAAGTGAACATGGTGTTGGAGTTATGCTTGACGTAGGTTGTTCTAGGATCACTTCTTGATCATACTTTTATCGACCGTGCTTTGCCTTCTCTTCTCGCTCTCATTTGCGTATGTTAGCCACCATATATGCTAGTCGCTTGCTGCAGCTCCACCTCATACCTTTTACCTTATCCATAAGCTTAAATAGTCTTGATCGCGAGGGTGCGAGATTGCTGAGTCCCCGTGGCTCATAGATACTTCCAAACCAGCTTGCAAGTGCCGATGAGTCCGTGTAGATGACGCAACCAAGCTCAGGAGGAGCTCAATGAAGATCTTGTCCTTTGTGTTGTTTCGTTCTAGTTGATCAGTAGTGGAGCCTAGTTGGGGTCGATCGGGGACCTTGTCGCATTTGGGGTTCTTCTTTTATTTTGGTTCCGTAGTCGGACCTTGATTGTATTTGGATGATGTAATGCTTTATTCATGTAATTGTGTGAAGTGGCGATTGTAAGCCAACTATTTATCTTTTCCCCTATTGTATTACATGGGTTGTGTGAAGATTACCTCACTTGCGACATTGCTTTCAATGCGGTTATGCCTCTAAGTCGTGCTTCGACACGTGGGAGATATAGCCGCATCGAGGGCGTTACAACCATCTTTGACCAACGAGCTAGTCAAGTAGAGGCATACTAGTGACACTCCGTTTGTCTATGTATTCACACATGTATTGTGTTTTCGGTTAATACAATTCTAGCATGAATAATAAACATTTATCATGAAATAAGGAAATAAATAATAACTTTATTATTGCCTCTAGGGCATATTTCCTTCAGTCTCCCACTTGCACTAGAGTCAATAATTTAGATTACACAGTAATGATTCTAACACCCATGGAGCCTTGGTGCTGATCATGTTTTGCTCGTGAGAGAGGCTTAGTCAACGGGTCTACAACATTCAGATCCGTATGTATCTTGCAAATCTCTATGTCTCCCACCTGGACTTGATCGCGGATGGAATTGAAGCGTCTCTTGATGTGTTTGGTTCTCTTGTGAAATCTGGATTCCTTTGCCAAGACAATTGCACCAGTATTGTCACAAAAGATTTTCATTGAACCCAATGCACCAGGTATGACACCTAGATCAGATATGAACTCCTTCATCCAGACTCCTTCATTTGCTGCTTCCGAAGCAGCTATGTACTCTGCTTCACATGTAGATCCCGCCACGACGCTTTGTTTAGAACTGCTCCAACTCACAGCTCCACCATTCAATATAAACACGTATCTGGTTTGTGATTTAGAATCGTCCGGATCAGTGTCAAAGCTTGCATCGACGTAACCATTTACGACGAGCACTTTGTCACCTCCATAAATGAGAAACATATCCTTAGTCCTTTTCAGGTATTTCAGGATGTTCTTGACCGCTGTCCAGTGATCCACTCCTGGATTACTTTGGTACCTCCCTGCTAAACTAATGGCAAGGCACACATCAGGTCTGGTACACAACATTGCATACATGATAGATCCTATGGCTGAAGCATAGGGAACACTTTTCATTTTCTCTCTATCTTCTGAAGTGGTTGGGCATTGAGTCTTACTCAACTTCACACCTTGTAACACAGGCAAGAACCCTTTCTTAGCTTGATCCATTTTGAACTTCTTCAAAACTTTATCAAGGTATGTGCTTTATGAAAGTCCAATTAAGTGTCCTGATCTATCTCTATAGATCTTGATGCCCAATATATAAGTAGATTCACCGAGGTCTTTCATTCAAAAACTCTTATTCAAGTATCTTTTATGCTATCCATAAATTCTATATCATTTCCAATCAACAATATGTCATCCACATATAATATTAGAAATGCTACAGAGCTCCCACTCACTTTCTTGTAAATAGAGGCTTCTCCAAAAGTCTATATAAAACCATATGCTTTGATCACAGTATCAAAACGTTCATTCCAACTCTGAGAGGCTTGCACCAGTCCATAAATGGATCACTGGAGCTTGCACACTTTGTTAGCACCCTTTGGATCGATAAAACCTTCAGGTTGCATCATATACAACTCTGCTTCCAGAAATCCATTCAGGAATGCAGTCTTCACATCCATTTGCCAAATTTCATAATCATAAAATGTGGCAATTGCTAACATGATTCGGACAGACTTAAGCATCGCTACGGGTGAGAAGGTCTCATCATAGTCAACTCCTTGAGCTTGTCGAAAACGTTTCGCAACAAGTCAAGCTTTGTAGACAGTAACGTTACCGTCAGCGTCAGTCTTCTTCTTGAAGATCCATTTATTCTCGATGGCGTGCCGATCATCAGGCAAGTCAACCAAAGTCCACACTTTGTTCTCATACATGGATCCCATCTTAGATTTCATGGCCTCAAGCCATTTTGCAGAATCTGGACTCATCATCGCTTCCTCATAGTTCGTAGGTTCGTCATGGTCAAGTAACATGACCTCCAGAACAGGATTACCGTACCACTCTGGTGCGGATCTTACTCTGGTTGACCTACGAGGTTCAGTAGTAACTTGATCTGAAGTTTCATGATCATCATCATTGGCTTCCTCATTAATTGGTGTAGGTGTCACAGGAACCGGTTTCTGTGGTGGACTACTTTCCAATAAGGGAGCAGATACAGTTACCTCATCAAGTTCTACTTTCCTCCCACTCACTTCTTTCGAGAGAAACTCCCTCTCTAGAAAGGATCCATTCTTAGCAACAAATGTCTTGCCTTCGGATTTGTGATAGAAGGTGTACCCAACAGTCTCCTTTGGGTATCCTATGAAGACACATTTCTCCGATTTAGGTTCAAGCTTATCAGGTTGAATCTTTTTCACATAAGCATCGTAGCCCCAAACTTTAAGAAACGACAACTTTTGTTTATTGCCAAACCATAGTTCATAAGGCGCCGTCTCAACGGATTTAGATGGTGCCCAATTTAATGTGAATGCAGCTGTCTCTAAAGCATAACCCCAAAATGATAGCGGTAAATCAGTATGAGACATCATAGATCGCACCATATCTAGTAAAGTACGATTATGACATTCGGACACACCATTACGCTGTGGTGTTCCGGGTGGTGTGAGTTGCAAAACTATTCCGCATTGTTTCAAATGAAGACTAAACTCGTAACTCAAATATTCTCCTCCACGATCAGATCGTAGAAACTTTATTTTCTTGTTATGATGATTTTCCACTTCACTCTGAAATTCTTTGAACTTTTCAAATGTTTCAGACTTATGTTTCATCAAGTAGATATACCCATATCTGCTCAAATCATCTGTGAAGGTGAGAAAATAACGATACCCACCGCGAGCCTCAACATTCATCGGATCACATACATCAGTATGTATGATTTCCAACAAATCTGTTGCTCACTCCATAGTTCCGGAGAACGGCGTTTTAGTCATCTTGCCCATGAGGCATGGTTCGCAAGTACCAAGTGATTCATAATCAAGTGATTCCAAAAGTCCATCAGAATGGAGTTTCTTCATGCGCTTTACACCAATATGACCTAAACGGCAGTGCCACAAATAAGTTGCACTATCATTATCAACTCTGCATCTTTTGGCTTCAACATTATGAATATGTGTATCACTACTATCGAGATTCATTAAAAATAGACCACTCTTCAAGGGTGCATGACCATAAAAGATATTACTCATATAAATAGAACAACCATTATTATCTGATTTAATTGAATAACCGCCTCGCATCAAACAAGATCCAGATATAGTGTTCATGCTCAACGCTGGCACCAAATAACAATTATTCAGGTCTAAAACTAATCCCGAAGGTAGATGTAGAGGTAGCGTGCCGACGACGATAACATAGACTTTGGAACCATTTCCCACGTGCATCGTCACCTCGTCCTTAGCCAATTTTCGCTTAATCCGTAGTCCCTGTTTCGAGTTGCAAATATTAGCAACAGAGCGAGTATCAAATACCCAGGTGCTACTGTGAGCTTTAGTAAGGTACACATCAATAACATGTATATCACATATACCTTTGTTCACCTTGCCATCCTTCCTATCCGCCAAATACTTGGGGCAGTTCCGCTTCCAGTGACCAGTCCCTTTGCAATAGAAGCACTCAGTCTCAGGCTTAGGTCCAGACTTGAGTTTCTTCTCTTGAGCAGCAACTTGTTTGTTGTTCTTCTTGAAGTTCCCTTTCTTCTTCCTTTTACCCTTTTTCTTGAAACTGGTGGTCTTGTTGACCATCAACACTTGATGCTCCTTTTTGATTTCTACCTCCGCAGCCTTTAGCATTGTGAAGAGCTAGGGAATTTTCTTATCCATCCCTTGCATGTTATAGTTCACCACGAAGCTCTTGTAGCTTGGTGGCAGTGATTGAAGAATTCTGTCAATGACACTATCATCCGGAAGATTCACTCCCAGTTGAATCATGTGATTGCAGTACCCAGACATTCTGAGTTATGTTCACTGACAGAACTATTCTCCTCCATTTTGCAGCTGTAGAACTTATTGGAGACCTCATATCTCTCAATCCGGGCATTTGCTTGAAATATTAACTTCAACTCCTGGAACATCTCATATGCTCCATGACGTTCAAAACGTCGTTGAAGTCCCGGTTCTAAGCCGTAAAGCATGGCACACCGAACTATTGAGTAATCATCAACACGCGACTGCCAGGCATTCACAATGTCTGTAGTTGCCGGTGCAGGTGGTACACCTAGCGGTGCTTCTAGGACGTAATTCTTCTATGCAGTAATGAGGATAATCCTCAAGTTATGGACCCAGTCCGTGTAATTGCTACCATCATCTTTCAACTTTGCTTTCTCAAGGAACGCATTAAAATTCAACGGAACAACAGCACGGTCCATCTATCTACAACAACATAGACAAGCAAAATACTATCAGGTACTAAGTTCATGATAAATTAAAGTTTAATTAATCATATTTAAGAACTCCCACTTAGATACACATCCCTATAATCATCTAAGTGATCATGTGATCCAAATCAACTAAACCATGACCGATCATCACGTGAAATGGAGTAGTTTTGAATGGTGAACATCACTATGTTGATCATATCTACTATATGATTCACGCTCGACCTTTCGATCTCAGTGTTCCGAGGCCATATCTGCATATGCTAGGCTTGTCAAGTTTAACCCGAGTATTTCTGCGTGTGCAAAACTGGCTTGCACCCGTTGTATGTGAACGTAGAGCTTATCACATCCGATCATCACGTGGTGTCTCGACACGACGAACTTTGGCAATGGTGCATACTCAGGGAGAACACTTGTACTTTGAAATTTAGTGAGAGATCATCTTATAATGCTACCATCAATCAAGCAGAATAAGATGCTTAAAGGATAAACATCACATGCAATCAATATAAGTGATATGATATGGCCATCATCGTTGTAGCGACCAGACCTCAAACAGTCTGATCTCTGTGCTCAGGTGTCATCCCTGGATCAGTAATGCTGACACCACATAGTACTTGGAGGATTTATAACAGAGTAGCAATCAAAAACACACTTATTACATCGAGTGTCTCAATAGAGAACTTATTACAATAAATATGGCTTAAGGCCATCTAATAATGATAACAGCGGAAGGCTTGGAAGATAACTGAGTCCATCAACTCCAACGGCATCACTGAGTATAGAACCACGACCTAAAACTCCTTAATCGTTGTCTGAAAAGTCTGCAACATTAACGTTGCAGCCCGAAATGGGTCAACACATGGAATATGCTGGCAAAGTAACACATAGAGTGTAATGGAATGAAACAGCTATACTATATGCATATTTGGCTGGTGGAAAGCTCTATGGTTACAGTTTTGTGTAAAGCTAATTTTTCCCTACTTCAAAGGAATAATTTTTTATTTAACTATCATGGTAGTTGTTAAACATTGAGAATGGTTGACAGCATTCTCAATCCCAATTAAGCATCATCATTAAACAAAACCCATCAAAATTAAATTTTAGAGTAACATGTTGAGATTCACATGATAGTCCAAGTACTAGATACTCAAGATGTCCATAACCGGGGACACGGCTAATCATGATTAGTTTATACACTCTGCAGAGGTTTGCGCACTTTTCCCCACAAGACTCGATCACCTCCATTTGGTTTCTCGCACTACACGGTGTTTGAGAAACGGATGACCGAGACATAGTCTTTCAGAAGCGCTAGCACCTTACGATGGATAGACCGTTACACCTACTTTCCCCTACATCTGCTAGTCTACCCTGTAAGAGTTCGCACGACTTAATCAACTATGCTAGAGCCCATAATAGCTTGTGGCTGCACACGGAAGTTTCTAGTATGAAAAATCTCATGATCCCTTTGGGTCTGGGTGGCGGTCCATAAAGAAAAACAGGCAATCCTAGAATACCCAGGTACCTCAATCCACCCAGATGTGTGTTTAAGTTGCCACCTTAGATAAACCATTAATTAACAAACTCACATCTGTCATGGATATCACTCACCCAATCCACGTCTACTACCATAGCATGGCATAATAGGCAAACGTAGAAGTAACTACCAAAGGTTTGATAATACAACAGGTAATAGGTACTACCTCAACTACTTCCCATCCCACAATTTAATTAGATCCTAATCATGCAATGTTTGAGGATTGATCTAATGCAATAAAACTGGGTAGTAGGAGGTATGATCAATGTGTTACTTGCCTTGCTGATGATCCGCGAAACCTAGAGATTCGAAGTAACAGGCGGCGCACTCCGGGTATTCTATCACAGGCAAACAAACAAGCATACAATAAGTATTCATCTAATGCACAGGTAAAACTAAAATAAGAGATCTAACCAGAAAGTTCAACTTAAGAACTCCGGTTTGCAAAAAGAATCAAATCAAACAAAGCAACAAAAGTCAAACGGCAAAAGAAACATGCTTCGTTTACTATTCTGGATCTAGGGCAATTTTTACAGTGGCAAAAACTTGTTTAAGTTGGTTAAACAGATAGAGGGTTTCGAGACGAAACTCCAGGCGCTTGAATCGCCTGATTCCAATAAACGAGCGAAAAGTTATACTAAAACGAAAATCGGATCAGGAATCGCGATCAGAAAAATCATGGATTTAATCCGAGAAAAGAAAAACGACGAACGTTCGCTAGAACGAATGAACGAACGAACGCTCGCTATTTAAATAAATCGGAAAAACCGATCTATTTAAAAAACCGAAACTAAAAACGAACAAAACCGTCGGAAAAACCGAATGGTTTTTCGGGAAAAACCGGTGTCTAAAAAAAACTACCCGGCAACTCCGGCGAGGCTCCGGCGGCGGCGGCGATCGGCGGCGGCGGGGCGGCGGTCGGCGACGCGGGTCGGCGGCGCGGGGCGGCGGCGGCGGCGCTGGGGCGGCGGGGCGGCGCGCTAGGGTTTGGGGAGGTCCCGGGCTGGGCTCCCCGGCTTATAAAGCCTGGACGGGCCTGGTGTCCGGGTCGGACACGGCCCGTAGGTCGGTTGCGTTTTTTTAATTATTCCGTGCAGAAAAACAAATAAAAGAAATACTAAACGGACTCCAAAAATCCCGAAATAAATTTTTCCTGGCTTATAAAATCAAGCCTCACAAGGTGAACATTTATTTGTGGCCTAAATGCAATTTTGAAAAACTCGCATTTTTCCTAAATTCAAATAAAATAGCAAATAAAACCAAATAAAATCTTATTTGATTTTTTTATTAAATCCTCAATATTTCTTTATTTTGATAAAGTCATTTTATTCCCTCTCTCATATTTTGTAATAGAAATAATTGATGATAAAACAATTAAAATCAAATGATCCTATTCTCAAAATTTGAGAAAACTCAAATATGAAAATAACGAAATTCCAACTCTCTCCGTGGGTCCTTAAGTTGCGTAGAATTTCTAGGATCAAAACCAAAAGCAAATAAATTATGATATGCAATGATGATCTAATGTATAACATTCCAAATTGAAAATTTGGGATGTTACAAACCTACCCCCCTTAAGATGAATCTCGCCCTCGAGATTCGAGTTGGCTAGAAAATAGGTGAGGGTGGTCCTTGAGCAAATCTCCCTCTCGCTCCCAGGTGGCTTCATCCTCCGTGTGGTGACTCCACTGAACCTTGCAAAACTTGATAACCTTGCTGCGGGTGACTCGACTGGCAAACTCTAGAATCTTAACTGGTTTCTCCTCATAGGTCAAATTGTTATCCATCTGAATTGCTTCCAATGGCACTGTGTCTCTCAAGGGTATGTCAGCCATCTCCGCGTGGCACTTCTTTAGCTGAGAAACGTGGAACACATCATGAACTCCTGACAATCCTTCGGGCAATTCCAACTTGTAGGCCACTTCTCCCATACCTTCCAATACTCGGTATGGTCCTACAAATCGTGGCGCTAACTTTCCCTTAACATCAAAACACTTTATTCCCCAAAGTGGGGATACTCGAAGAGAAACTCTGTCTCCGACTTCGTAAACTGTCTCCTTGCGTTTTGAATCTGCATAACTCTTCTGCCTGGATTGAGCTACCTTGAGCCTATCGCGAATCAATTTCACCTTCTGTTGAGACTATTTAATCAAATTAGGCCCAAACAACTGGAGGTCTCCAACTTCATCCCACGACAATGGTGTCCTGCACCTCCTTCCGTACAAGGCTTCGAAAGGGGCCATCTTTAAACTGGATTGATAGCTATTGTTGTAAGAGAACTCTGCATATGGCAAATTGTCGTCCCAACTAGATCCATAATCTAGCGCACAAGCTCTCAGCATGTCCTCCAAAATCTGATTGACTCTCTCGGTCTGTCCATCTGTCTGTGGATGAAAGGCTGTGCTGAACTCTAGCCTGGTACCCAAAGTTTCGTGCAACTGATTCCAGAACTTTGAGGTAAACTGGGTTCCTCTATCTGATACTATACTCCTCAGAACTCCATGTAAGCATACAATCCTGGTCATGTATATCTTTGCCAACTTAGCACTGGTGTAAGTGGTCTTTACCGGGATGAAATGAGCTACTTTCGTCAACCGATCAACTACAACCCATATCAAGTCATAGCCTGAACGAGTCCTGGGTAATCCCATGATAAAATCCATGCCTAACTTATCCCACTTCCATTCGGGTATCGGCAATGGCTGTAGCAATCCTACTGGCTTATGATGCTCTGCCTTTACTCTCTCACATACATCACAAACCGCTACATACTCCGCAATATCTTTCTTCATTCTGGTCCACCAGAAAGTATCCTTCAAATCTGAATACATCTTGGTATTTCTTGGGTGAATTGAATATGGTGAATCATGTGCCTCTTGCAGAATCAACTTCCTGATCTCTGGGTCATTGGGCACATAAACACGGTCTTCAGACCATAGGGTGTCGTGCTCATCCTCACGAAATCCTTTAGCCTTTCCTTCGCTCATTTTCTCCTTTATAGAGGCAATCTCCTTATCAGCCTTCTGAGCTTCTCTGATGCTATCCATCAAAGTTGACTAAATCTCCAATGCTGCTACGTAGCCTCTCGGAACTATTTCCAAACATAGCTCACGAAGATCCTCGGCTAACACCTTTGGTATTTCTCTCGTCATTAGTGTATTGACATGGCTCTTACGGCTCAATGCGTTAGCTACTACATTAGCCTTTTTGGGATGGTAATGCAATCTCATATCATAATCCTTGATGAGATCCAACCATCTCCTTTGTCTGAGGTTTAAATCCTTCTGCATGAAAATGTATTTCAAACTTTTGTGATCCGTGTACACCTCGCAATGATTTCCAATGAGGAAATGTCTCCATGTTTTCAATGCATGCACTACGGCTGCTAACTCCAAATCATGCGTGTCATAATTCAATTCGTGGGGTTTCAGTTGTCGTGAGGCATATGAAACAACTCTCCCTTCCTGCATAAGCACTGCTCCAAGTCCTTGTCGTGAAGCGTCGCAATACACCTCATAATCCTTGGTCTGGTCTGGCAAAATCAACACTGGTGAAGTAACCAAGCGTTTCTTCAACTCCTGGAAGCTAGCCTCACACTCCTCAGTCCATATGAACTTGGTATCCTTCTTTAACAACTCCGTCATAGGTTTTGCAATTTTGGAGAAATTCTCAATAAATCTCCGGTAGTATCCTGCGAGTCAAAGGAAACTCCGGATCTCTCCAACTGTTGTTGGTGCCTCCTGAAGGAAATATGCCCTAGAGGCAATAATAAATGTTATTATTTTATTTCCTTATATCATGATAAATGTTTATTATTCATGCTAGAATTGTATTATCCAGAAACATAATACTTGTGTGAATATATAGACAAACCAAACGTCACTAGTATGCCTCTACTTGACTAGCTCGTTAATCGAAGATGGTTATGTTTCCTAACCATAGACATGTGTTGTCATTTGATTAATGGGATCACATCATTAGGAGAATGATGTGATTGACATGACCCATTCCATTAGCTTAGCACCCGATCGTTTAGTATGTTGCTATTGCTTTCTTCATGACTTATACATGTTCCTATGACTATGAGATTATGCAACTCCCGTTTACCAAAGGAACACTTTGTGTGCTACCAAACATCACAACGTAACTGGGAGATTATAAAGGAGCTCTACAGGTGTCTCCAAAGGTGAATGTTGGGTTGGCGTATTTTGAGATTAGGATTTGTCACTCCGATTGTCGGAGAGGTATCTCTGGTCCCTCTCGGTAATGCACATCACATAAGCCTTGCAAGCATTACAACTAATGAGTTAGCTGCGAGATGATGTATTACAAAACGAGTAAAGAGACTTGCCAGTAACGAGATTGAACTAGGTATTGAGATACCGACGATCGAATCTCAGGCAAGTAACATACCGATGACAAAGGGAACAAAGTATGTTGTTATGCGGTCTGACCGATAAAGATCTTCGTAGAATATGTAGGAGACAATATGAGCATCCAGGTTCCGCTATTGGTTATTGACCGAAGACGTGTCTCGGTCATGTCTACATTGTTCTCGAACCCATAGGGTCCGCACGCTTAAGGTTTCGATGACAGTTATATTATGAGTTTATGCTTTTTGATGTACCGAAGTTTGTTCGGAGTCCCGGCTGTGATCACGGACATGACGAGGAGTCTCAAAATGGTCGAGACATAAAGGTTGATATATTGGAAGCCTATATTTGGATATCAGAAGTGTTCCGGGTGAAATCGGGATTTTACCGGAGTACCAGGAGGTTACCGGAACCCCCCGGGAGGTATATGGGCCTTAGTGGGCTTTAGTGGAAGAGAGGAGAGGTGGCCAGGGCTGGGCCGCGCGCCCCTCCCCCTAGTCCGAATAGGACAAGGAGAGGGGGGCGGCGCCCCCCTTCCTTCTCTCTCTCCTCTTTCCCCCTTCCCGAATCCTATTCCAACTAGGAAAGGGGGGAATCCTACTCTCGGTGGGAGTAGGACTCCTCCTGGCGCGCCCTCCTCCTGGCTGGCCGCACCCCCCCCCCCTTGATCCTTTATATACGGGGGCAGGGGGCACCCCTAGACACACAAGTTGATCCACGTGATCATATTCATAGCCGTGTGCGGTGCCCCCTTCCACCATAGTCCTCGATAATATTGTAGCGGTGCTTAGGCGAAGCCCTACGACGGTAGTACATCAAGATTGTCACCATGCCATCGTGCTGACAGAACTCTTCCCCGACACTTTGCTGGATCGGAGTCCGGGGATTGTCATCGAGCTGAACGTGTGCTAAAACTCGGAGGTGTCGTAGTTTCGGTGCTTGATCGGTCGGGCCGTGAAGACGTACGACTACATCAACCGCATTGTGCTAACGCTTCCGCTGTCGGTCTACAAGGGTACGTAGATCACACTCTCCCCTCTCGTTGCTATGCATCACCATGATCTTGCGTGTACGTAGGAAATTTTTTGAAATTACTACGTTACCCAACAGTGGCATCCGAGCCTAGGTTTTATGTGTTGATGTTATATGCACGAGTAGAACACAAGTGAGTTGTGGGCGATATAAGTCATACTGCTTACCAGCATGTCATACTTTGGTTCGGCGGTATTGTTGGACGAAGCGGCCCGGACCGACATTACGCGTACGCTTACGCGAGACCGGTTCTCCCGACGTGCTTTGCACAAAGGTGGCTAGCGGGTGACAGTTTCTCCAACTTTAGTTGAACCAAGTGTGGCTACGCCCGGTCCTTGCGAAGGTTAAAACAGCACCAACTTGACAAACTATCGTTGTGGTTTTGATGCATAGGTAAGATTGGTTCTTGCTTAAGCCTGTAGCAGCCACGTAAAACTTGCAACAACAAAGTAGAGGACGTCTAACTTGTTTTTGCAGGGCATTTTGTGATGTGATATGGTCAAGACATGATACTAAATTTTATTGTATGAGATGATCATGTTTTTTAACCGAGTTATCGGCAACTGGCAGGAGCCATATAGTTGTCGCTTTATTGTATGCAATGTAATCGCGCTGTATTGCTTTACTTTATCACTAAGCGGTAGCGATAGTCGTGGAAGCATAAGTTGGCGAGACGACAATGATGCTACGATGGAGATCAAGGTATCGCGCCGGTGACGATGGTGATCACGACGGTGCTTCGAAGATGGAGATCACAAGCACAAGATGATGATGGCCATATCATATCACTTATATTGATTGCATGTGATGTTTATCTTTTATGCATCTTATCTTGCTTTGATTGACGGTAGCATTATAAGATGATCTCTCACTAATTATCAAGAAGTGTTCTCCCTGAGTATGCACCATTGCGAAAGTTCTTCGTGTTGAGACACCACGTGATGATCGGGTGTGATAGGCTCTACATTCAAATACAACGGGTGCAAAATAGTTGCACACGTGGAATACTCAGGTTATACTTGACGAGCCAAGCATATACAGATATGGCCTCGGAACACGGAGACCGAAAGGTCGAGCGTGAATCATATAGTAGATATGATCAACATAGTGATGTTCACCAATGAAACTACTCCATCTCACGTGATGATCGGACATGGTTTAGTTGATTTGGATCACGTAATCACTTAGAGGATTAGAGGGATGTCTATCTAAGTGGGATTTCTTTAAGTAATATGATTAATTGAACCTAAATTTCTCATGAAACTTAGTACCTGATAGTATCTTGCTTGTTTATGCTTGATTGTAGATAGATGGCCCGTGTTGTTGTTCCGTTGAATTTTAATGCGTTCCTTGAGAAAGCAAAGTTGAAAGATGATGGTAGCAATTACATGGACTGGGTCCGTAACTTGAGGATTATCCTCATTGCTGCACATTACGTCCTGGAAGCACCGCTGGGTGCCAGGCCTGCTGCTAGAGCAACACCAGATGTTATGAACGTCTGGCAGAGTAAAGCTGATGACTACTCGATAGTTCGGTGTGCCATGCTTTACGGCTTAGAATCGAGACTTTAAAAATGTTTTGAATGTCATGGAGCATATGAGATGTTCCAGGAGTTGAAGTTAATATTTCAAGCAAATGCCCGAATTGAGAGATATGAAGTCTCCAATAAGTTCTATAGCTGCAAGATGGAGGAGAACAGTTCTGTCAGTGAGCATATACTCAAAATGTCTAGGTATAATAATCACTTGATTCAATTGGGAGTTAATCTTCCAGATGATTGCGTCATTGACAGAATTCTCCAATCACTGCCACCAAGCTACAAGAGCTTCATGATGAACTATAATATGCAAGGGATGAATAAGACTATTCCCGAGCTCTTCGCAATGCTGAAAGCTGCGGAGGTAGAAATCAAGAAGGAGCATCAAGTGTTGATGGTCAACAAGACCACTAGTTTCAAGAAAAAGGGCAAAGGGAAGAAGAAGGGGAACTTCAAAAAGAACAGCAAGCAAGTTGCTACTCAAGAGAAGAAACCCAAACCTCGACCTAAGCCTGAAACTGAGTGCTTCTACGCCAAGCAGACTGGTCACTGGAAGCGGAACTGCCCCAAGTATTTGGCGGATAAGAAGGATGGCAAGGTGAACAAAGGTATATGTGATATACATGTTATTGATGTGTACCTTACTAATGCTCGCAGTAGCACCTGGGTATTTGATATTGGTTCTGTTGCTAATATTTGCAACTCGAAATAGGGACTACGGATTAAGCGAAGATTGGCTAAGGACGAGGTGACGATGCGCGTGGGAAATGGTTCCAAAGTCGATGTGATCGCAGTCAGCACGCTACCTCTACATCTACCTTCGGGATTAGTATTAGACCTAAATAATTGTTATTTGGTGCCAGCGTTAAGCATGAACATCATATCTGGATCTTGTTTGATGCGAGACGGTTATTCATTTAAATCTGAGAATAATGGTTGTTCTATTTATATGAGTAATATCTTTTATGGTCATGCACCCTTAAAGAGTGGTCTATTCTTATTAAATCTCGATAGTAGTGACACACATATTCATAGTGTTGAAACCAAAAGATGCAGAGTTGATAATGATAGTGCAACTTATTTGTGGAACTACCGTTTAGGTCATATCGGTATAAAGCGCATGAAGAAACTCCATACTGATGGGCTTTTGGAACCACTTGATTATGAATCACTTGGTACTTGCGAACCGTGCCTTATGGGTAAGATGACAAAAACACCATTCTCCGGTACTATGGAGAGAGCAACAGATTTATTGGAAATCATACATACAGATGTGTGTGGTCCGATGAATGTTGAGGCTCGTGGCGGATATCGTTATTTTCTCACCTTCACAGATGACTTAAGCAGATATGGGTATATCTACTTAATGAAACATAAGTCTGAGACGTTTGAAAAGTTCAAAGAATTTCAGAGTGAAGTTGAAAAACATCGTAACAAGAAAATAAAATTCCTACGATCTGATCGTGGAGGAGAATATTTGAGTTACGAGTTTGGTGTACATTTGAAACAATGTGGAATAGTTTCGCAACTCACGCCACCCGGAACACCACAGCGTAATGGTGTGTCCGAACGTCGTAATCGTACTTTACTAGATATGGTGCGATCTATGATGTCTCTTACTGATTTACCGCTATCGTTTTGGGGATATGCTCTAGAGACGGCCGCATTCACGTTAAATAGGGCACCATCAAAATCCGTTGAGACAACGCCTTATGAACTGTGGTTTGGCAAGAAACCAAAGTTATCATTTCTGAAAGTTTGGGGCTGCGATGCTTATGTGAGAAAGCTTCAACCTGATAAGCTCAAACCCAAATCGGAGAAATGTGTCTTCCTAGGATATCCAAAGGAAACCATTGGATACACCTTCTATCACAGATCTGAAGGCAAGACTTTTGTTGCTAAATTCGGAAACTTTCTGGAGAAGGAGTTTCTCTCGAAAGAAGTGAGTGGGAGGAAAGTACAACTTGACGAGGTAACTGTACCTGGTCCATTATTGGAAAGTAGTACATCACATAAACCTGTTTCTGTGACACCTACACCAATTAGTGAGGAACCTAATGATAATGATCATGAAACTTCAAAACAAGATACTACTGAACCTCGTGGATCAACCAGAGTAAGATCCGCGCCAGAGTGGTACGGTAATCCTATTCTGGAAGTCATGCTACTAGATCATGATGAACCTACGAACTATGAAGAAGCGATGGTGAGCCCAGATTCCGCAAAATGGCTTGAAGCCATGAAATCTGAGATGGGATCCATGTATGAGAACAAAGTATGGACTTTGGTTGACTTGCCCAATGATCGGCAAGCAATTGAGAATAAATGGATCTTCAAGAAGAAGACTGACGCTGACGGTAATGTTACTGTCTACAAAGCTCGACTTGTCGCAAAAGGTTTTCGACAAGTTCAAGGGATTGACTACGACGAGACCTTCTCACCCGTAGCGATGCTTAAGTCTGTCCGAATCATGTTAGCAATTGCCGCATTTTATGATTATGAAATTTGGCAAATGGATGTCAAAACTGCGTTCCTGAATGGATTTCTGCAAGAAGAGTTGTATATGATGCAGCCGGAAGGTTTTGTCGATACAAAGGGAGCTAACAAAGTGTGCAAGCTCCAGCGATTCATTTATGGACTGGTGCAAGCCTCTCGGAGTTGGAATAAACGCTTTGATAGTGTGATCAAAGCATTTGGTTTTGTACAGACTTTTGGAGAAGCCTGTATTTACAAGAAAGTGAGTGGGAGCTCTGTAGCATTTCTGATATTATATGTAGATGACATATTGCTAATCGGAAATGATATAGAATTTCTAGATAGCATAAAAGGATACTTGAATAAGAGTTTTTCAATGAAAGACCTCGGTGAAGCTGCTTACATATTGGGCATTAAGATCTATAGAGATAGATCAAGACACTTAATTGGACTTTCACAAAGCACATACCTTGACAAAGTTTTGAAGAAGTACAAAATGGATCAAGCAAAGAAAGGATTCTTGCCTGTGTTACAAGGTGTGAAATTGAGTAAGACTCAATCCCCGACCAATGTAGAAGATAGAGAGAAAATGAAAGATGTTCCCTATGCTTCAGCCATAGGCTCTATCATGTATGCAATGTTGTGTACCAGACCTGATGTGTGTCTTGCTATTAGTCTAGCAGGGAGGTACCAAAGTAATCCAGGAGTGGATCACTGGACAGCGATCAAGAACATCCTGAAATACCTGAAAAGGACTAAGGATATGTTTCTTGTATATGGAGGTGACAAAGAGCTCATCGTAAATGGTTATGTTGATGCAAGCTTTGACACTGATCCGGACGATTCTAAATCGCAAACCGGATACGTGTTTACATTAAACGGTGGAGCTGTCAGTTGGTGCAGTTCTAAACAAAGCGTTGTGGCGGGATCTACATGTGAAGCGGAGTACATAGCTGCTTCGGAAGCAGCAAACGAAGGAGTCTGGATGAAGGAGTTCATATTTGATCTAGGTGTCATACCTAGTGCATCGGGTCCAATGAAAATCTTTTGTGACAATACTGGTGCAATTGCCTTGGCAAAGGAATCCAGATTTCACAAGAGAACCAAGCACATCAAGAGACGCTTCAATTCCATCCGGGATCTAGTCCAGGTGGGAGACATAGAGATTTGCAAGATACATACGGATCTGAATGTAGCAGACCCGTTGACTAAGCCTCTTCCACGAGCAAAACATGATTAGCACCAAAGCTCCATGGGTGTTAGAATCATTACTGTGTAATCTAGATTATTAACTCTAGTGCAAGTGGGAGACTGAAGGAAATATGCCCTAGAGGCAATAATAAATGTTATTATTTTATTTCCTTATATCATGATAAATGTTTATTATTCATGCTAGAATTGTATTATCCGGAAACATAATACTTGTGTGAATATATAGACAAACCAAACGTCACTAGTATGCCTCTACTTGACTAGCTCGTTAATCGAAGATGGTTATGTTTCCTAACCATAGACATGTGTTGTCATTTGATTAATGGGATCACATCATTAGGAGAATGATGTGATTGACATGACCCATTCCATTAGCTTAGCACCCGATCGTTTAGTATGTTGTTATTGCTTTCTTCATGACTTATACATGTTCCTATGACTATGAGATTATGCAACTCCCGTTTACCAGAGGAACACTTTGTGTGCTACCAAACGTCACAATGTAACTGGGAGATTATAAAGGAGCTCTACAGGTGTCTCCAAAGGTGAATGTTGGGTTGGCGTATTTCGAGATTAGGATTTGTCACTCCGATTGTCGGAGAGGTATCTCTGGTCCCTCGGTAATGCACATCACATAAGCCTTGCAAGCATTACAACTAATGAGTTAGCTGCGAGATGATGTATTACGAAACAAGTAAAGAGACTTGCCAGTAACGAGATTGAACTAGGTATTGAGATACCGACGATCGAATCTCAGGCAAGTAACATACCGATGACAAAGGGAACAAAGTATGTTGTTATGCGGTCTGGCCGATAAAGATCTTCGTAGAATATGTAGGAGCCAATATGAGCATCCAGGTTCCGCTATTGGTTATTGACCGGAGACGTGTCTCGGTCATGTCTACATTGTTCTCGAACCCGTAGGGTCCACACGCTTAAGGTTTCGATGGTAGTTATATTATGAGTTTATGCTTTTTGATGTACCGAAGTTTGTTCGGAGTCCCGGATGTGATCATGGACACGACGAGGAGTCTCGAAATGGTCGAGACATAAAGATTGATATATTGGAAGCCTATATTTGGATATCCGAAGTGTTCCGGTTGAAATCGGGATTTTACCGGAGTACCAGGAGGTTACCGGAACCCCCCGGGAGGTATATGGGCCTTAGTGGGCTTTAGTGGAAGAGAGGAGAGGTGGCCAGGCCTGAGCCGCGTGCCCCTCCCCCCTTAGTCCGAATAGGACAAGGAGAGGGGGCCGGCACCCCCCTTCCTTCTCTCTCTCCTCTTTCCCCCTTCCCGAATCCTATTCCAACTAGGAAAGGGGGGAATCCTACTCCCGGTGGGAGTAGGACTCCTCCTGACGCACCCTCCTCCTGGCCGGCCGCACCCCCCCTTGATCCTTTATATACGGGGGCAGGGGGCACCCCTAGACACACAAGTTGATCCATGTGATCATATTCTTAGCCGTGTGCGGTGCCCCCTTCCACCATAGTCCTCGATAATATTGTAGCGGTGCTTAGGCGAAGCCCTGCGACGGTAGTACATCAAGATCGTCACCACGCCGTCGTGCTGACGGAACTCTTCCCCGACACTTTGCTGGATCGGAGTCCGGGGATCGTCATCGAGCTGAACGTGTGCTAAAACTCGGAGGTGTCGTAGTTTCGGTGCTTGATCGGTCGGGCCGTGAAGACGTACGACTACATCAACCGCGTTGTGCTAACGCTTCCGCTGTCGGTCTACAAGGGTACGTAGATCACACTCTCCCCTCTCATTGCTATGCATCACCATGATCTTGCATGTACGTAGGAATTTTTTTGAAATTACTACGTTACCCAACACCTCCCACTTGGTCACGATATCAACTTTAGTGGGATCAGCTGCTATTCCTTCTCCGGATATAACATGTCCGAGGAATCCTACTTCCTTCAACCAAAACTCACATTTGCTAAACTTGGCATATAGTTGATGTTCCCTGAGCTTTCCAAGAACCAAATGATGGGGTTAGGTACCTAGGGTAGGGTCACGGACCTGTCCCAAGTAACTTACCCTAAGACATCCCTAGAAGAGGTCGCCTTCCAGTCGACCAACGAGGACTCACTCGACCAACGAGGGCACACTCGACTGGCCTGAAGGACTCGACCACTAAGACGCACTCGACCACCAGGAGGTCAAGAGGCACTCTGCACCGCAACGGTCTATAATTAAGTAGACTTTATGATAGTAAAGGCACTTTATGTGGGGCGTTACCAGTAACGCCCCAGACTTAACTCACCTTAAACCTTCTCCTACGTGGGCTGGCTGGGGTCCTGGCGCACTCTATATAAGCCACCCCCCTCCACAGGCAGAGGGGTTCGGCACCTTGTAATCCATACATTCATAATCCACTCGACCGCCTCCGGGCTCCGAGACGTAGGGCTGTTACTTCTTCCGAGAAGGGCCTGAACTCGTACATCCTTTGTGCTTACAACCTCTCCATAGCTAGGACCTTGCCTCTCAATACCTACCCCCCACTCTACTGTCAGGCTTAGAACCACGACAGTTGGCGCCCACCGTGGGGCTGGTGTTTTAGCGATTTTGTGGAGAAGTTGCGATTCTTCCGAGTATTTTCATCATGGTGTCTGCCGGAGTTTTGATCAAGGGCCAAGAGATCCGTCTCGGCGCCTTCACCTTCATCGCCGACGACTCCGCATGGCTCCAGGAGGCTCCACTCGACGTGGATGCGCTCCCCGTCCGCGGTGCGACGCATTTTCGCGCATGTGTCCGCGGCGTTTTGCTGCGGCAACCATCGACCCAGTATCGGTCGGATCTTCCATCTTCCACCCTCCCGGTCTCCCGCCAGCGCAAGCGCTCAGGCCGGTCGAGGCTTCAGCGATGGGTGAGTCACGCGGTGGCTCGCCAGTCGACCACTACGCAAGTTGCGGCAATCGAGCCCAACGAATCTCTCTACGGCTTGTTCGATCAGTCGACTGGCTCTGGAGAGACTACATCCGAGTGCGGAAGCAGTGATCCAGCGGCGGAAATCTTGATGGTCAACGGGCCCCATAGCCCTCCTGGCTTCGCCCGCGGTGGTGGAGCAGGTGACGGCGGCGACCCTACTCGAGGTTACGAAGAGTACCAGCCCGAGCCGCTCGACTCTCTGCAAAGAGAAGAGCTTCGCCGCAGGAACGAGGATCCCCTGCGTATTCCCATCGCAGGAGAAACCCCCGAGGCTCGTGCCTTGGAGGAGGCGCGTCTAGCCAATCTGGCCGAGCGCACTCGACTGGAGAACCTTCAGCGAGCACTCGACGAGCGCGCGCGGCAACGAGTTCCCGACACCAGTCGACGTCAACTCTTCCCGCCGACTCAGGTATATCGAACCCCAATTCAGAATTTAGCAGCTGCGACCCGTATAGCAGAGTCCATTCAGCCTTCGCAGTCAGAAGCTGGCAGAGGTTTGCTGCAGATCAGAGATCTGCTCCGGGCAGCAGGAGATCAGAATTCAGCCGTGTCTCAGTCGCGCAACAGAATTCACAGTCGATCTGTCACTGTGAATACGGTACAGTCGGCTCACAGCCCCAGATCGCCTCCGCGGCGCGAAGGACATGAGCATCGGCGAGATCAATATGGCGACAGGCTCGACCGAGATGATAGGCGTCGAGTGCCCTATTCCCCTCCGAGGGGTGGGTCTTACGCTCCTCGGCAGCCAGATGATAGGCGTCAGTACAGTACAGGGCGTAGAGTTCCAGTTGACCCCAGGGAGCCAGGCTTCGACGCGCGATCCATTATCGTGCAAGGGTTGGTCGACCGGAACAGAGCCCATCGTGGTGCACTCGACAGAGAAGTGCCCACGAGCAGTCGAGTATATGTTTCTGGTCCTGAATGTTTCAGCAGAGCTATCAGAGCCGCTGTTATTCCCCCCAATTTCAGGTTGGCAACAGGAGTCAGCAAGTTCACTGGTGAGTCTAAGCCTGAAACTTGGCTTGAAGACTACCGAGTGGCAGTTCAGATCGGTGGTGGGAACGACGAGGTGGCCATGAAGCATTTGCCCCTCATGTTGGAAGGTTCTGCCAGGGCATGGTTGACCCAATTACCTCCTAGCAGTATTTACACTTGGGAAGATCTGTCCCGAGTGTTCGTCAGAACGTTCGAAGGGACTTGCAAGCGACCAGCGGGATTGACAGAGTTGCAAGTCTGCGTGCAGAAAACCAATGAGACTCTCAGAGAGTATATTCAGAGGTGGATCACTTTGCATCACACAGTGGAAAATGTCTCTGACCATCAGGCAGTGTGCGCCTTCAAAGATGGTGTCAAGAACAGAGAACTCAGCTTGAAATTTGGTCGAACCGGTGACATGACCTTGGGTCGGATGATGGAGATTGCTACCAAGTACGCCAACGGCGAAGAAGAAGACCGACTCCGAAGCGGCAAGCACAAGCCGAGTCAGTCGGAAAAAGGAAATTCCAGTCGGAAACAGAAGCGGAAGGCTGAACCAGCAGCTCCTGGAGAGGCTCTGGCCGTTACTCAAGGAAAGTCTAAGGGGAAATCAAAAGGATCCTGGAACCCCAAGAAGGTGAAGGATAAAGAAGGGAACGACGTGATGGATATGCCGTGTCATATTCACACGAAGAAAGATGAAGAGGGCAATATCATTTACCCAAAGCTCACCACTCGCCAATGTCGACTCCTGATCCAGCAGTTTCAGGGAAAACAGTCTAAGGACAAGGAGAAGGAGTCGGACAAAGCCGAAGACAAAGAGGACAGTGAGGGAGGATAGCCGCATATCAACTCCACTCTGATGATCTTCGCAGATGTGGAAAGCAGAAGTCGACTGAAAGTAATTAACCGAGAGGTTAACATGGTTGCCCCAGCGAAGGCAAATTATCTGAAGTGGTCTCAAACACCCATCACATTCGACCAATCTGATCACCCGACTCATATTGCCACCCCTGGGAGGCAAGCGTTGGTGGTCGATCTAGTTGTCGAAGGCACTCGACTGACAAAGGTGCTGATGGACGGTGGAAGTGGGCTGAATCTGTTATATGCAGACACGCTGAAAGGTATGGGCATTCCGATGTCCCGATTGAGCACGAGTAACATGAGCTTCCACGGAGTTATACCAGGGAAGAAGGCTGAGTCTCTCGGCCAGATAGCTTTGGACGTAGTATTTGGCGATTCAAAGCATTTCCGCAAAGAAAAGTTGACATTTGAGGTCGTGGATTTTCAAAGTGCATATCATGCCATTTTGGGGAGGCCAGCCTATGCACGGTTCATGGCTCGACCATGTTACGTGTACCTCAAATTGAAGATGCCCGGTCCCAAAGGTGTGATCACTGTCACCGGAGATAGGAAAAAGGCAGAGGAGTGCTTTCAGAAGGGCTCCAAAATTGCCGATTCCCAAGTGACAGCGGTCGAGTTCGAAGAGTACAAGCAAAACGCAGATCCGAGTGACTTGCTGCGATCCAAGAAGCCCGCCACAGAATCTGCATTCCAGTCGTCCGGTGAGACGAAGCCTGTTCACATCCACCCGACCGACCCCGAAGCAGCTCCGACCCGCATCTCCACAACACTCGACCCAAAATAGGAAGAAGCGCTCATCCAGTTCCTCCGTGAGAACTGGGACATTTTTGCATGGAAGCCCGCTGACATGCCAGGTGTTCCCAGGGGACTGGCTGAGCATCGCCTAAGAGTCGACAAGTCTGCAAAGCCAGTAAAAGAACATCTTCGGCGGTCCGCCGTCCAGAAGAGAAAGGCCATCGGTGAAGAAGTGGCTCGACTGTTGGCGGCAGGATTTATCCGAGAGATATTCCACTCCGAGTGGCTCGCTAACGTCGTCATGGTTCCTAAGAAGGACAAGTCGCTCCGAATGTGCATTGATTTCAAGCACATAAACCGGGCCTGCCCGAAAGATCACTTTCCTCTCCCTCGCATAGATCAAATTGTTGACTCGACCGCGGGATGCGAGAGGTTGTCTTTTTTAGATGCTTACTCCGGGTACCACCAGATCCGTCTGTATGGACCCGATGAAGTAAAAACAGCTTTCATCACTCCATTCGGGTGCTTCTGCTATATCACCATGCCGTTCGGCCTCAAGAATGCCGGAGCCACGTTTATGCGAATGATTCAGAAGTGTCTACTCACTCAAATCAATCGGAATGTGGAAGCTTATATGGATGATATTGTTGTCAAGTCACGAAAAGGTTCCGACCTGCTCGCTGACCTCGCCGAAACATTTGCCAACCTTAGAAGGTATGATATCAAGCTCAATCCATCAAAGTGCACGTTTGGAGTTCCTGGTGGCAAGTTACTCGGTTTTCTCGTTTCCGAACGGGGAATCGACGCCAACCCAGAAAAGATTGGCACTATTCTCCGAATGAAACGCCCTGTGCGAGTGCACGATGTCCAGAAGCTTACTGGATGCTTGGCCGCATTAAGTCGATTCATCTCACGACTCGGTGAAAAGGCATTGCCTCTTTACCGACTGATGAAGAAGGCTGACAAGTTCGAGTGGACTCCAGAAGCTGATGCAGCGTTTGCCGAGCTAAAAGCTCTGCTCTCCACCCAGCCGGTGCTTGCTGCTCCAATCAGCAAAGAGCCTCTGTTGCTCTACATCGCAGCCACAGGACAAGTCGTCAGTACTGTGCTAACGGTCGAGCGGGAAGAAGAAGGAAAAGCTCTCAAAGTTCAGCGCCCAGTGTATTATTTGTCTGAAGTCTTGACTCCATCCAAGCAGAGATATCCTCATTATCAGAAGCTTGTATATGGAATATACATGACCACAAAGAAGGTTGCTCATTATTTCTCTGACCATTCAATCACAGTCGTCAGCGACGCTCCACTATCAGAGATTTTGCACAACAGAGATGCAACTGGTCGAGTGGCCAAATGGGCGATTGAACTTCTTCCCCTTGATATCAAGTTTGAGGCAAAGAAAGCCATTAAGTCCCAGGCAATAGCAGATTTCCTCGCCGAGTGGATCGAACAGCAGCAGCCGACTGAAGTTCACTCGGAGCATTGGACCATGTTTTTCGATGGTTCTAAGATGTTGAATGGTTCCGGTGCTGGGGTTGTCCTGGTTTCCCCCAGAGGAGATAAGCTCAGATATGTGCTCCAGATTCACTTTGATTCCTCCAACAATGAAGCAGAATATGAGGCCCTCCTATATGGGTTGCGCATGGCCATTTCACTCGGCGTCCGTCGCCTAATGGTTTATGGTGACTCGGATTTAGTGGTCAATCAAGTGATGAAAGAGTGGGACGTAAGAAGCCCAGCCATGACTGGATACTGCAGTGCAGTGAGGAAGCTGGAGAAAAAGTTCGAGGGGTTGGAGCTCCATCATATACCCCGACTGAAGAATCAAGCAGCTGATGATCTAGCAAAGATAGGTTCCAAGAGAGAAGCCATTCCGAGTGGTGTGTTCTTGGAGCATATATATACTCCATCAGTCAAAGAAGATCCTTTCACCGAAGAAACTCCGCAGCCCAAGAGTGCCACAGATCCGACTGAAGTTGAAGTCCCAGCGGTGGTCGACTTGGTCATGGAGGTTTTGGTAGTCATTCCCGACTGGACGATTCCATATGTTGCATATATCTTGAGGAAAGAACTTCCGGAGGATGAGGAAGAGGCTCGACAGATCGTCCGTCGATCTAAGGCCTTTACCGTCATCAAAGGACAATTATACAGAGAGAGCGCGACTGGAGTCGGACAGAAGTGCATTACACCAGAAGAAGGTCGACTCATCCTCAACGATATTCACTCGGGAACCTGTGGTCATCATGCGTCCTCTCGGACCATCGTGGCCAAAGCATACCGAGCCGGATTTTACTGGCCCAAGGCGAATGAGATGGCAAAGGAGATAGTAGATAAGTGCGAAGGATGTCAGTTCTACTCGAATATGTCGCACAAGCCTGCGTCAGCTTTGAAGACCATCCCACTCGTCTGGCCTTTTGCAGTTTGGGGGCTGGACATGATCGGTCCTTTGAGAACAGGACGAAGTGGCTTCACGCATGTACTGGTGGCAGTCGACAAGTTCACCAAGTGGATCGAAGCTAAACCAATCAAGAGCCTCGACACCGGTACTGCTGTTAGCTTCATCAGGGAACTGGTATACAGATATGGAGTCCCGCACAGCATCATCACGGATAATGGGTCGAACTTTGACTCAGAGGAATTCAGAACTTTCTGCAACTCCCAGGGCACACGGGTCGACTATGCATCAGTCGCCCATCCGCAGTCGAATGGACAAGCAGAGCGAGCTAATGGACTGATTCTCAAGGGACTGAAGCCACGACTGATGCGTGATCTCAAACACGCGGCTGGAGCTTGGGTCGACGAACTTCCATCTGTGCTCTGGGGACTGCGGACCACGCCCAATCGGTCGACCGGAAGAACTCCATTCTTCTTGGTCTATGGAGCCGAAGCAGTCTTGCCGAGTGATCTTCTCCACAATGCTCCTCGAGTCGAAATCTACAACGAAGCAGAAGCTGAACAAGCGCGGCAGGACGCAGTCGACCTTTTAGAGGAAGAAAGGGAGATGGCTCTGATCCGGTCGACCATCTACCAACAAGATCTGCGCCGTTTCCACGCCCGAAACGTGAGGGGTCGAGCCTTCCAGGAAGGGGATTTGGTTCTCCGAGTGGATCAGCACAAACCACACAAGCTTGCTCCTTCTTGGGAAGGCCCTTTCATCGTTACCAAGGTTCTCCACAACGGGGCATACCGTCTTTACAACGTCGAGCATAATATCGACGAGCCCCGAGCTTGGAACGCGGAGCTACTCCGCCCGTTTTACACTTAAGTTGTACCACTCGGATGAGTTGCAATAAAGAACTTCTGTAATTCATGGGTTTAGAAATAATTGTGTCAGCACTTTTTCTTTTTGTCCACATAAAAACTCCCCCTCAGTGGGTGGCTTAGCTGCGAATCCGTTTCGCCTAAGTTTGGAAAAATCCTGTCGAGTGGTGAGCCAGACTCTCACTCGGAGGCTTAGCTGCGAATCCGTTTCGCCTAAGTTATGAAAATCCTACCGAGTGGTAAGCCAGCCTTCCACTCGGAGGCTTAGCTGCAGCCTCGTGCTCGCCTAAGTTATAAAAATCCTACCGAGTGGTGAGCAATCCTCTCACTCGGGGGCTTAGCTGCAGTCCAAGCACTCGCCTAAGTTTATTAAAATCCTACCGAGTGGTAAGCCAGCCTTCCACTCGGAGGCTTAGCTGCAGCCTCGTGCTCGCCTAAGTTATAAAAATCCTACCGAGTGGTAAGCCAGCCTTCCACTCGGGGGCTTAGCTGCAGTCCAAGCACTCGCCTAAGTTTATTAAAATCCTACCGAGTGGTAAGCCAGCCTTCCACTCGGAGGCTTAGCTGCAGCCTCGTGCTCGCCTAAGTTATAAAAATCCTACCGAGTGGTAAGCCAGCCTTCCACTCGGGGGCTTAGCTGCAGTCCAAGCACTCGCCTAAGTTTATCAAAATCCTACCGAGTGGTAGGCCAGCCTTCCACTCCGAGGCTTAGCTGCAGCCTCGTGCTCGCCTAAGTTATAAAAATCCTACCGAGTGGTGAGCAATCCTCTCACTCGGGGGCTTAGCTGCAGTCCAAGCACTCGCCTAAGTTTATCAAAATCCTACCGAGTGGTAAGCCAGCCTTCCACTCGGAGGCTTAGCTGCAGCCTCGTGCTCGCCTAAGTTATAAAATCCTACCGAGTGGTGAGCAATCCTCTCATTCGGGGGCTTAGCTGCAGTCCAAGCACTCGCCTAAGTTTATCAAAATCCTACCGAGTGGTAGGCCAGCCTTCCACTCGGAGGCTTAGCTGCAGCCTCGTGCTCGCCTAAGTTATAAAAATCCTACCGAGTGGTGAGCAATCCTCTCACTCGGGGCTTAGCTGCAGTCCAAACACTCGCCTAAGTTTATCAAAATCCTACCGAGTGGTAAGCCAGCCTTCCACTCGGAGGCTTAGCTGCAGCCTCGTGCTCGCCTAAGTTATAAAAACCCTACCGAGTGAAGAGCGATCCTCACGCTCGAAGGCTTAGCTGCAGTCCAAGCGCTCGCCTAAGCACAGGCACCTTGCTTTGAACCTGCAAAGGACATTTTGAGCCGAAGGCAATCATATTCAAGCGCCAAATTCAAGTTTGAATCGATGCCTAAAGGAACCGAAAGAGCTCAGGCGTCAAGCCTGTTAAAGTTTGTCGGATACAATTCCACTCGGCATACCGAGGCAAATTTAAAAGAGTCGAGCCATAAGAAGTTTTTTACCCCTCCTGTGGAGGGCTGGAAGGTGCGACGAATTCATCAAGGTCAATTCCGTCGGCGATCCGAGTGGCGGCTGCAAGGAAAGTCTCCATAAAGGACCTGAAGTCGTGCTTCTTGGTATTGGCCACCCGAAGAGCCGCCAGCTTCTCCTCTCGTGCATCTTTGCAGTGGACTCGGGCCAGACACAGAGCAACATCTGCACCACACCGAGCTGAGGACTTCTTCCATTCCTGCACTCGACCAGGGATCGTGTTCAAGCGGGCCATTAATGACTCAAGGTCATTCTGAAGTGTCTCCTCAGGCCAGAGCGTCGAGTCGATGCGAGATGTGGCGGCCTTCAGCCTTGCGAGATAATCCACGACGGATGCAACGCGAGATTCCAGTCGGAAGATATCCATGGCAACCTCGTCATTCACCGAAGAATTGACAGGGTCAAGGTTTGGCTCCAGTCGGCTGGTTTCTTCTTCAAAATTTTGACAAAATTCTGCAAGAGTGATCACTAAGTCAAGGGGATAGTCGAATGGAAGAAGCCACAGTCAGAAATATTTGCCAAACATGGAGGTTTACCTTCGAGCATAAGAAACAGCTTCTTGGCAAAGCCACTCAGGAAGGCCTCCAGCGCAGTCTTCTTCTCAGTCAATTTGCTGACTTGATCGGTCAAGGCAGCTTTGTCAGTTCTCAGTCGACTGACTTCTTTGTTGGCAATCCCAAGAGCAGTTTTCAGGTTGGTATTGTCTTGTTCAAGCTTGGTGACTGAAGCTAACTTCTCGTCAGCAAGCTTGATCTTCTCAGCTAGCTCAAGGTCTTTCTTCTGCTGGGCCTCCTTTACCTTACCTGCAAGACACAGCAAGATCAGATGTTGAAACAAGCAAGAGGAAAAACAGTCGTCAAGGTCTCACCAAACATACCTTCAGTCTCCTCCTTCGCCTTTGTCAGCTTCTCCTGAACCAGCTTCAAGCTCAGCTCGACTTGAGTATGTTTCTGTTCTAGCTCTGAGTAGCGAGCCACAAGATCACAGGAGTTCTGCGAAGAACCAATCGACCAAACGTCAAAAATAATTCACTTCCGAGTGAAAAAGGGAAAAACACACGTTTCTAAGACTACAGCCGAATACAAGTATTCGACCGTAGTCTCGGGGACTACACCCAGTGGGTGCACTCAGCGTGCCCCCACTAATCCTGTCGAAGACAAAGTCGACCAGTCGACCTCAAAAAAAAAAACAGTGTGCGAGACGCATTATCTAAGACTGTGATCAACTGCAAGCAGTCGACCACAGTCTCGGGGACTACACCCAGTGGGTGCACTCAGCGTGCCCCCACCGGTTTGCGAAATCCAGTCGACCAGTCGACTGATAGAAAGATCGACATTATAAAGCCTAAGGCCGACTGCCAGCAGTCGACCTTAGCCTTGGGGACTACACCCAGCGGGTGCACTCAGCGTGCCCCCGCTAACACGGAGTTTATTCGACACTCCCAGTGGGTGACCAATATAAATCCCGGAAAAGAAAAGTTTTTGGTAGCATATCCAGCAGAACAAACAGCAGTCGACTGACCTGGACATTGCTTTGGAGGGCAGAGCTGGCGTCATAAGCTGCTTGACTCGCATCCCGGATGGTCTTCAGCTGCTCCATCATGAGTCCCGCCTTGCGTATCGCCTCCTTCGCCGCACCAGCTTGGTCCTCTGGGACGTGGTGAGTCGTGAAGAGGGAAGGCTGCTGAGCACTCGTCAGTGGGGTCGCGAAGGTCACCGTGTGTCGAGTGGTGTTCTCTCCCTCCACAGTCAGAATTTCAGGCGCTGACACATCCTGAGACACCTTGCCGGCAGGCGCTTTCTGACTCCTCCTGTGCTTCAGCGGCTCTTCATCCTCATCATCATCAGGTAGATCGATAACAGTGTTGGGTGGAGCTGCAGAGAAGTGTCAGGATCAGAGATCGCGAGTCAGTCGACTAAGAATGGTATTAAGAACACGGCACCTGGATTCGAAGTTGCGGCATCCTCCATCTCGTGGTCATCGGCCCGGGCCGAGGTCTCAGAAGTAGCAGCACTGCAACTCCAAAGGATCAGTCGACTAACATCAGTGTCGACCAGAGATAAAGTTCGCATAAGAATAAGAAAATATGAACAACACAATTACCCTGAAATGGTGGGGATGGACACCTTCATCTTCGGCAGAAGCTTGGTCGGCTTCGATGAGGCCGCCCTGGGCTGCTTCGGCGCCTTTTCAGTCGGCGCCGGAGAGGTGGTCCGAGGGCGCTTGGTCGACTGGGCAGCAGTCGCTACCCCCTTACCACGTTCGGTCGAGGGGTCGTGGACAAGTTTCGACCGCCTTTCTGAGCGCGGTGGAACGACCTCCTCCTCCTCTTCTTCCTCGTCCTCGAGGTCATCTTCATCACCTTCATCATCATCATCATCGTCGTCATCCCCTGCAGCATCCGAGTCCCATTCCTCCTCTCCCTGGCTGTCGCCCCCGCTCGCCTCGCCTCCGCTCGCCTCGCCCCCGCTCGCCTCGCCTTCTTCAGTCGAAGCTTGTGCCCCATTGGGCATCGAGTACAGCTCGGTGAAGGCCTAGCAGTCGCCCAAACAACGATCAGTCGACCAGTCAACAGGATCGGCAGAAATGAATACAACAAAGACACGACGGAAAGCAGAGCAAGTGTACCTTGTTTGGGGCGCTGTCGTGGTCGAGTGGAGGAATCCTTCTGGCTCCGCGCGGGTTGTCCCTGTTCCCGGTAACGGCTACCATCCACCTTTCCAGAGTGACATCGTCGACTTCTTCTGGATGGACTCTGGTCTCGTCCGCGGGCCCACAGTACAACCACATGCAGTGGCTCCGGAACTGGAGAGGTTGGATGCGGCGCTTGAGGAAAACCTCCAAGAGGTCCATGCCTGTCACTCCGTCCCGAACCAGCTGCACCACTCGCTCCATCAACATCTTCACGTCGGCTTTCTCCTCCGGAATCAGCTTCAGAGGGGAGGGCTTGTTCACTCGGTCCATGGTAAACTGAGGGAGTCCACTCGACTGCCCTGGCGTCGACTGGACCTGGCAGTAGAACCAAGTCGACTGCCAGCCCCTGACGGACTCGGGAAAAGACATGGGCGGGAAGGTGCTATTGTTCCTCACCTGAATCCCCAGGCCCCCACACATTTGGACGACTCGGGTCTTCTCGTCGCCTGGGCTCGCCTTCTTCACGGTCTGAGAGCGACACGTGAAGATACGTTTGAACAAACCCCAGTGCGGTCGACAGCCCAAGAAACCCTCGCACATGGACACGAACGCAGCAAGGTAGGCAATGGAGTTTGGGGTAAAGTGGTGGAGCTGCGCTCCAAAGAAATTCAGGAAACCCCGGAAGAAAATGCTCGGTGGCAAGGAAAACCCCCGATCGACATGAGTGGCCAGGAGCACACACTCACCCTCTTCTGGCTGTGGCTGCCACTCCTTCCCCGGCAACCTCGCAGCTCCGTGAGGGATCAAGCCCTCGTCGGCCATGTCGAGGAGGTCCTTCTCCGTGATGGTCGACTGGATCCAGTCGCCTTGGACCCAGCCTTTCGGCAGGCGGGATCTGGACGAGGATCCTCGGCGGCTTGTGGATCTCCCCTTCGCCTTCTCCGATGCCGACGCCTTCTTGGCACGCTCCAGCGCCGCCGTCTTCTCCTTGGCCATGGTCGCCGGTGGGATGCACGAAGGGGAGCGGTGCGGAGGCGAGAGCAGGCACGCTGAGCAGGGAGGAAGGGAGCAGAGGGAGAGAGGGAGAATGCGGAGGCGCAGCACAGAAATCCTCGCCGGGCACATTTATAAGGTCCCTTCCGAGTGGCTGACGTGTGGGCCCGGTCGATCTAATCATATCTGTGAGCAGTTATGGAGACTGGATACGTGGCGAAAAAGGCGGCGCGGAGATCGAGGCGTCTACGCCCCGTCCCATCCGAACGCCGCGGTCCGCCCCGCTTCGCGCGCGCCCCCAAATTTCGCACCCCGCAGAATCCGTGAACAACAAATCTGCCTGTCAGACGCGGCGATTCCGGCGATCCGTCGCTCGGAGATCGACGAAGCTCGAAAGATCACTCGACGCAAAAATAGAATGGATCGGGTCGACCGAAGACGAATTGCTCCTTGTCAACGAAGAGATTCTTTGATCCAGAACAGCGCACAACTAGAGCGCAAAGGTTAATCGGAAACGACATCAACTCCTTCTTCACTCGAAGCCTCAATCCATTCGGGGGCTAATGATGGGGTTATGTACCTAGGGTAGGGTCACGGACCTGTCCCAAGTAACTTACCCTAAGACATCCCTAGAAGAGGTCGCCTTCCAGTCGACCAACGAGGACTCACTCGACCAACGAGGGCACACTCGACTGGCCTGAAGGACTCGACCACTAAGACGCACTCGACCACCAGGAGGTCAAGAGGCACTCTGCACCGCAACGGTCTGTAATTAAGTAGACTTTATGATAGTAAAGGCACTTTATGTGGGGCGTTACCAGTAACGCCCCAGACTTAACTCACCTTAAACCTTCTCCTACGTGGGCTGGCTGGGGTCCTGGCGCACTCTATATAAGCCACCCCCCTCCACAGGCAGAGGGGTTCGGCACCTTGTAATCCATACATTCATAATCCACTCGACCGCCTCCGGGCTCCGAGACGTAGGGCTGTTACTTCTTCCGAGAAGGGCCTGAACTCGTACATCCTTTGTGCTTACAACCTCTCCATAGCTAGGACCTTGCCTCTCAATACCTACCCCCCACTCTACTGTCAGGCTTAGAACCACGACACCAAACGCAAATGTTCCTTATGCTCCTCTTCATTCTTCGAGTAAACCAGAATATCATCAATGAACACCATGACGAACTTATCCAAGAACTCCATAAACACTTTGTTCATCATGTTCATAAAATAGGCAGGTGCGTTAGTCAGACCAAATGACATAACGGTATACTCGTACAGCCCATACCTGGTGGTAAAAGCTATCTTAGGTATATCCTGTTCTCGAATCTTCAACTGGTGGTACCCTGATCGCAGATCAATCTTGGAAAATACCTTAGCTCCTTGCAATCGATCAAACAGATCATTGATCATTGGTAGTGGGTACTTGTTCTTGATCGTTACTTCATTCAACCCACGATAGTCAACAACCATCCTTAACGATCCATCCTTTTTCTCCACTAGAAGTACTGGTGATCCCCAAGGCGATGAACTTGGGCGAATGTAACCTTTATCCAGTAACTCCTTAATCTACTTCTTAATCTCCACCAAATCCTTTGCGGGCATCATGTATGGTCTCTTTGATATTGGCCCTGTGCCTGGCAATAGCTTAATCAAAAACTCAATATCTCTATCTAGTGGCATGCCTGGCAACTCTTCGGGAAATACGTCAGGGAAATCCCTTACCACTGGTACTTCCTCCTGCACAACTCCTGATAAGGAATTTACTTGTGTCCTATTTGGCGCATGCCGGGATACATACTTGATCCTTCTTCCTTCTGGCATCATAAGCAAAATTGTCTTATTGGCGCAATCGATGTTTCCCCCATACATCAACAGCCAATCCATACCGAGAATTACATCCAAACCTTGGGATTCTAGAATAATTAAATCCGTTGGGAAAATATGCCTTCCTATACTTAATGGCACTTGGAAACATCCTTGACTAGCCATATACTCCGCTCCTGGTGAGCTTACTAGCATAGGTGTTCTAAGAACCTTAGTGGGCAAGTTATACTTATCCACAAATCCCCTTGATATATATGAATGCGATGCACCAGTATCAAAAAGAACGAGTGCAGTAAATGACTTAACCAAAAACTTACCGATTACTGCATCCGGCTGCTCTTCAACCTCCTCCACATTAACGTGCTTCACCTGTCCCCTGTTGAAAGGGTTCGGCTTCTTCCCAGAGCTTCCATTGCCATTCTGGCCTTCAAGACATTCATTGGCATAATGTCCGGTCTTCTGACACTTAAAGCAAGTGACTTGGCTCAGGTCTTTCTTGGCTGGGGTTGATGGGTTGGTACGGTTCTAGCCGTTGCTTCCTCCATTACCATTACCATTCTTGGTGCCATTGTGATTGTGCGAGGTACCTCCTCCATGAGTATGCTGAAAATGTCCTCCCGATCTAGGGGTAAATCGTGGCTTCTGCTGAGCTCCTGAATTGTACTTTCCTTGTGCATACTTCCTCTTGTGATTTTCAATTTGTTGCTGCTTCCCTTCAATCATAAGAGCATGATCTACCAACTCCTGGTAGTTGTTGAAGGTTGCTACCATCAACTGCATGCTCAACGCATCATTCAGTCCTTCCAGAAACTTCTCCTGCTTAGCTGCATTCGTAGCAACGTCATCT
Source organism: Triticum aestivum (assembly GCF_018294505.1). Taxonomy (NCBI): domain Eukaryota; kingdom Viridiplantae; phylum Streptophyta; class Magnoliopsida; order Poales; family Poaceae; genus Triticum; species Triticum aestivum. The sequence goes on along the minus strand of NC_057800.1, from coordinate 363,876,797 downwards.
GGGGCATAACGTGCTAATTTACTAAAGTCCTCCACATACTGGCCAACTGTCCATCCTCCTTGGCGCAAGTTGCGAAACTCTCGCTTCTTCAAGGCCATAGCTCCTGCTGAAACATGGGCAGTTCGAAAAGCCTGCTGAAACTGGTCCCATGTGACAGTGTCGACAGGGAAAGTGGCTGTGAAATTCTCCCACCATGATGCTGCGGGTCCTTCAAGCTGATGTGCGGCAAACTCCACCCTCTCCGCATCTATGCATCCTGCTGTGGTCAACTCTCTAGCTGTCTTGCGGAGCCAATCATCTGCTACTATCGGCTCGGTGCTACTGGAAAACACCGGTGGATTCAGCCTAAGAAAACGGGCTAAGTGATCAATAGGTGGTGGTGGTGGTGGGTTGTTGTTGTTGTTCCCCTGATTCTGATTCTGGACTAGCAACTGCATCAAGGTGTTCTGCTGCTGGATCAACTAGGTGAGCTCCGGTGGAAAGGTAAATCCGGGGTCACGTCTCGGAGGCATCTGAGGGTTTAGAAAAGATGAGATTTAAGAATAGAGGGGGTCTAAAGAGAAAACACTACCCATATGCACATGAGGCAAAAGCAAACAATTCACTTCATTCAATCAAACAAGGACATACAATCGATCTAACTATCGCAAAAGTGCTCAGACTACTGTATTTACATGGTGGACTACTACTACTGATGAGGTGGTCTACTAGAAATATTCTTCGGTTGCAGACTCCATTATATCCGCTCCAGCTTCATCAACATAGTCATCATCGCTATCATCTGGATCTGAGTCGGTGTCGTCGATGATGATGTAGTCTTCCGGGCGAATCTCCTTGGGTTTGTCGTCTTCTTCTACTGGTGTAGGGCCTCCCATAAATATCCCGATCTTCATTGTTAGGTCGGCATTCTTATCCACTAATACTTCAATTTCTTCTTCATAATCTTCACGTGTAGCCTTGAGTTCTTCCTCTAGTTCCTTGATTCTTGTCCTTGCCTTCTTCAAGTCTATCATGTCGGCGCACATCTGGTTCTCCTGACGTCGAATGTGCTGGTTTAATTCCTGGATAAAAGTTGCAATTGATCTATCCTTTTTGGTGCTAATCATCTCCCAGTGCTCATCTCGGCGCCCACAAATCTGGTAGATAGTATCCTTGAGATCATTGCGGTAGACTTCTCCAATGCGTCCCATGGCGATGTGAGCTGCCATGCTCTTTCCTAGACTCCAAGTTGGTGCATCAAAAGAAAACTCTATGGGCTCAGTGACTGGCATGAACGTCCTTCCTGGAACTTGAGCTTGAATCATCCAGCACTCTTCTTCAGGTAAAGTCGCGTTGTAGGTTCCGGTGAAGCTTGGTACTCCTATGTTCAGGTATCTAGTGACTTCCTTCAGGTGACATCCAAAGGGTGTATCTTCTTCCGGTTGAGTGAACTTGTTCCTTGCATCCGCCATCCTAAAGAGTAGAAAAGATGAGAGGTCGGAAGATAAGAGAGTGAATAGTGATCTAGGTCTTTAGCTTAGCGGTCGTGTCCTACAGTCAGCGTGTGCTCTGATACCATCTTTGTAGCGACCAGACCTCAAACAGTCTGATCTCTGTGCTCAGGTGTCATCCCTGGATCAGTAATGCTGACACCACACAGTACTTGGAGGATTTATAATAGAGTAGCAATCACACACTTATTACATCGAGTGTCTCAATAGAGAACTTATTACAATAAATATGGCTTAAGGCCATCTAATAACGATAACAGCGGAAGGCTTGGAAGATAACTGAGTCCATCAACTCCAACGGCATCACTGAGTATAGAACCACGACCTAAAACTCCTTAATCGTCATCTGAAAAGTCTGCAACATTAACATTGCAGCCCGAAACGGGTCAGCACATGGAATATGCTGGCAAAGTAACACATAGAGTGTAATGGAATGAAACAACTATACTATATGCATATTTGGCTGGTGGAAAGCTCTATGGTTATAGTTTTGCGTAAAGCTAATTTTTCCCTACTGCAAAGGAATAAATTTTTATTTAACTATCATGGTAGTTGTTAAACATTGAGAATGGTTGACAACATTCTCAATCCCAATTAAGCATCATCATTAAGCAAAACCCATCAAAATTAAATTTTAGAGTAACATGTTGAGATTCACATGATAGTCCAAGTACTAGATACTCAAGATGTCCATAACCGGGGACACAGCTAATCATGATTAGTTTATACACTCTGCAGAGGTTTGCGCACTTTTCCCCACAAGACTCGATCGCCTCCGTTTGGTTTCTCGCACTACACGGTGTTTGAGAAACGGATGATCGATACATAGTCTTTCAGAAGCGCTAGCACCTTACGATGGATAGACCGTTACACCTACTTTCCCCTACATCTGCTAGTCTACCCTGTAAGAGTTTGCACGACTTAATCAACTATGCCAGAGCCCATAATAGCTTGTGGCTGCACACGGAAGTTTCTAGTATGAAAAATCTCATGATCCCTTTGGGCCTGGGTGGCGGTCCATAAAGAAAAACAGACAATCCTGGAATACCCAGGTACCTCAATCCACCCAGATGTGTGTTTAAGTTGCCACCTTAGATAAACCATTAATTAACAAACTCACATCTGTCATGGATATCACTCACCCAATCCATGTCTACTAGCATAGCATGGCATAATAAGCAAACGTAGAAGTAACTCCTAAAGGTTTGATAATACAACAGGTAATAGGTACTACCTCAACTACTTCCCATCCCACAATTTAATTAGATCCTAATCATGCAATGTTTGAGGATTGATCTAGTGCAATAAAACTGGGTAGTAGGAGGTATGATCAAAGTGTTACTTGGCTTGCTGATGATCAACGAAACCTAGAGATTCGAAGTAACAGGCGGCGCACTCCGGGTATTCTATCACAGACAAACAAACAAGCATACAATAAGTATTCATCTAATGCACAGGTAAAACTCAAATAAGAGATCTAACCAGAAAGTTCAACTTAAGAACTCCGGTTTGCAAAAAGAATCAAATCAAACGAAGCAACGAAGGTCAAACGGCAAAAGAAACAGGCTTCGTTTACTATTCTGGATCTAGGGCAATTTTTAGAGTGGCAAAAACTTGTTCAAGTTGGTTAAACGGATAGAGGGTTTCGAGACGAAACTCCAGGCGCTTGAATCGCCTGATTCCGATAAACGAGCGAAAAGTTATACTAAAACGAAAATCGGATCAGGAATCGCGATCAGAAAAATCACGGATTTAATCCGAGAAAAGAAAAACGACGAACGTTCGCTAGAACGAACGAACGAACGTTCGCTATTTAAATAAATCGGAAAAACCGATCTATTTAAAAAAAACTGAAACTAAAAAAACGAACAAAACCGTCGAAAAAACCGAACGGTTTTTCAGGAAAAACCGGCGTCTAAAAAAACTACCCGGCAACTCCGGCGAGGCTTCGGCGGCGGCGGCGGGGCTCCGGTGGCGGCGGCGGTCGGCGGCGGCGCGGTGCGGCGGCGGCGAAGGCGGCGGCGGCGGCGCTGGGGTGGCAGGGCGGCGCGCTAGGGTTTGGGGAGGTCCCGGGCTGGGCTCCCCGACATATAAAGCCTGGACGGGCCTGGTGTCTGGGTTGGACACGGCCCGTAGGTCGGTTGCGTTTTTTTATTATTCCATGCAGAAAAACAAATAAAAGAAATACTAAATGGACTCCAAAAATCCCGAAATAAATTTTCCCCGGCTTCTAAAATCAAGCCGCACAAGGTGAAAATTTATTTGGGGCCTAAATGCAATTTTGAAAAACGCGCATTTTTCCTAAATTCAAATAAAATAGCAAATAAAACCAAATAAAATCTTATTTGATTTTTTTATTAAATCCTTAGTATTTCTTTATTTTGGGAAGTCATTTTATTCCCTCTCTCATATTTTGTAATAGAAATAATTGATGATAAAATAATTAAAAATCAAATGATCCTATTCTCAAAATTTAAGAAAACTCAAATATGAAAATAACGAAATCCCCAACTCTCTCCGTGGGTCCTTGAGTTGCGTAGAATTTCTAGGATCAAAACCAAAAGCAAATAAATTATGATATGCAATGATGATCTAATGTATAGCATTCCAAATTGAAAATTTGGGATGTTACAATCGTCTTGTGCCTTTGATCTCCATCTCCAAAGCACTGTCATGATCACCATCGTCACCAGCGTGACACCTTGATCTCCACCATAGCATCGTTGTTGTCTCGCCAAATACCGTTTTAGTGATAAAGTAAAGCAATTACAGGGCAATTGCATTGAACACAATAAAGCGACAACCATATGGCTCCTGCCAGTTGCCGATAACTCCGTTACAAAACATGATCATCTCATACAATAAAATATAGCATCATGCCTTGACCATATCACATCACAACATGCCATGCAAAAACAAGTTAGACATCCTCTACTTTGTTGTTACAAGTTTTACGTGGCTGCCTTGGGCTGAGCAAGAACCATTCTTACCTACGCATCAAAACCACAACGATATTTCGTCAAGTTAGTGTTGTTTTAACCTTCAACAAGGACCGGGCGTAGTCACACTCGGTTCAACTAAAGTTGGGGAAACTGACACCCGCCAGCCACCTGTGTGCAAAGCACGTCGGTAGAACCAGTCTCGCGTAAGCGTACGCGTAATGTCGGTCCGGGCTGCTTCATCCAACAGTACCGCCAAACCAAAGTATGACATGCTGGTAAGTAGTATGACTTGTATTGCCCACAACTCACTTGTGTTCTACTCATGCATATAACATCTATGCATAAACCTGTCTCTGATACCACTGTTGGGGAACTTAGTAATTTCAAAATTTTCCTACACACACGCAAGATCATGGTGATGCATAACAATGAGAGAGGAGAGTATCGTCCACGTACCCTCGTAGACCATAAGCGGAAGCATTATGAGAACGCGGTTGATGTAGTCGTACATCTTCACAATCCGACCGATCCAAGTACCGAACGTATGTCACCTCTGAGTTCAGCACATGCTCAGCTCGATGATGTCCCATGAACTCCGATCTAGCAGAGCTTCACAGGAGAGTTCCCTTAGCACGAGGCGTGATGATGGTGATGATGTTGCTACCGACGCAGGGCTTCGCCTAAGCACAGCTAGGATATGATCGAGGTGGATTATGATGGAGGGGGGCACCGCACACGGCTTGGAACAATCAACTTGTGTGTCCTAGGGTGCCCCCTGCCCCCCGTATATAAAGGAGCAAGGGGGAGGCCGGCCGGCCCTTGCAGGGCGCGCCAGGAGGAGGAGTCCTCCTCCTAGTAGGAGTAGGACTCCCCTTTCCTACTCCTACTAGGAGGGGGGAAAGGAAGGAGGAGAGGGAGATGTTGGAAATATGCCCTAGAGGCAATAATAAAAGCATTATTATTATATTTCCTTGTTCATGATAATTGTCTTTATTCATGCTATAATTGTGTTATCCGGAAATCATAATACATGTGTGAATAATAGACACCAACATGTCCCTAGTAAGCCTCTAGTTGACTAGCTCGTTGATCAACAGATAGTCATGGTTTCCTGACTATGGACATTGGATGTCATTGATAATGAGATCACATCATTAGGAGAATGATGTGATGGACAAGACCCAATCCTAAACATAGCATAAGATCGTATAGTTCGTTTGCTAGAGTTTTTCCAATGTCAAGTATCTTTTCCTTAGACCATGAGATCGTGTAACTCCCGGATACCGTAGGAGTGCTTTGGGTGTACCAAACGTCACAACGTAACTGGGTGACTATAAAGGTATACTACGGGTATCTCCGAAAGTGTCTGTTGGGTTGACACGGATCAAGACTGGGATTTGTCACTCCGTATGACGGAGAGGTATCACTGGGCCCACTCGGTAATACATCATCATTATGAGCTCAAAGTGACCAAGTGTCTGGTCACGGGATCATGCATTACGGTACGAGTAAAGTGACTTGCCGGTAACGAGATTGAACAAGGTATTGGGATACCGACGATCGAATCTCGGGCAAGTAGCATACCGATTGACAAAGGGAATTGTATACGGGGTTGCTTGAATCCTCGACATCGTGGTTCATCCGATGAGATCATCGAGGAGCATGTGGGAGCCAACATGGGTATCCAGATCCCGCTGTTGGTTATTGACCGGAGAGCGATCTCGGTCATGTCTACATGTCTCCCGAACCCGTAGGGTCTACACACTTAAGGTTCGGTGACGCTAGGGTTGTAGGGATATGTATATGCAGTAACCCGAATGTTGTTCGGAGTCCCGGATGAGATCCCGGACGTCACGAGGAGTTCCGGAATGGTCCGGAGGTAAAGAATTATATATAGGAAGTGCTATTTCGGCCGTCGGGACAAGTTTCGGGGTCACCGGTATTGTACCGGGACCACCGGAAGGGTCCCGGGGGTCCACCGGGTGGGGCCACCTGCCCCGGGGGGCCACATGGGCTGTAGGGGTGTGGGCCTTGGCCTATATGGGCCAAGGGCACCAGCCCCAAGAGGCCCATGCGCCAGGAGATCAAGAAAGGAAGAGTCCTAAAGGGGGAAGGCACCTCCTAGGTGCCTTGGGGAGGAGGGATTCCTCCCTTGGCCGCCGCCCCCCTAGGAGATTGCATCTCCTAGGGCCGGCGCCCCCCCTAGGCTCCCTATATATAGTGGGGGAAGGAGGGCCTCTCAACCCACGCCTTTGGTGCCTCCCTCTCCCTCTCCAACACATCCTCCTCCTCCATAGAGCTTGGCGAAGCCCTGCCGGAGTACTGCAGCTCCATCACCACCACGACGTCGTGCTGCTACTGGAGCCATCTTCCTCAACCTCTTCTCCCCCTTGCTGGATCAAGAAGGAGGAGATGTTACGCTGACCGTACGTGAACGCGGAGGTGCCGTCCGTTCGGCGCTAGGATCTCCGGTGATTTGGATCACGTCGAGTACGCCTTCCTCATCCCCGTTCTTTGAACGCTTCCGCGCGTGATCTACAAAGGTATGTAGATGCAATCCGATCACTCGTTGCTAGATGAACTCCTAGATGGATCTTGGTGAAACCGTAGGAAATTTTTGTTTTCTGCAACGTTCCCCAACAGTGGCATCATGAGCCAGGTTTATGCGTAGTTCTCTATGCACGAGTAGAACACAATTTGTTGTGGGCGTTGATGTTGTCAACTTTCTTGCCGCTACTAGTCTTATCTTGCTTCAACGGTATTGTGGGATGAAGCGGCCCGGACCAACCTTACACGTACGCTTACGTGAGACCGGTTCCACCGACTGACATGCACTAGTTGCATAAGGTGGCTGGCGGGTGTCTGTCTCTCCCACTTTAGTTGGAGCGGATTCGATGAAAAGGGTCCTTATGAAGGGTAAATAGAAGTTGACAAATCACGTTGTGGTTTTCACATAGGTAAGAAAACGTTCTTGCTAGAACCCTATTGCAGCCACGTAAAACTTGCAACAACAATTAGAGGACGTCTAACTTGTTTTTGCAGCAAGTGTTCTGTGATGTGATATGGCCAAAGTTGTGATGAATGATGAATGATATATATGTGATGTATGAGATGTTCATGCTATTGTAATAGGAATCACGACTTGCATGTCGATGAGTATGACAACCGGCAGGAGCCATAGGAGTTGTCTTTATTTTTTGTATGACCTGCGTGTCATTGAGAAACGCCATGTAAATTACTTTACTTTATTGCTAAACGTGTTAGCCATAGTAGTAGAAGTAATAGTTGGCGAGCAACTTCATGGAGATATGATGATGGAGATCATGGTGTCATGCCGGTGACAAGATGATCATGGAGCCCAAGATGGAGATCAAAGGAGCTATGTGATATTGGCCATATCATGTCACTATTATTATTTGATTGCATGTGATGTTTATCATGTTTTGTACATCTTGTTTGCTTAGAACGACGGTAGTAAATAAGATGATCCCTCATAATAATTTCAAGAAAGTGTTCCCCCTAACTGTGCACCGTTGCGACAGTTCATTGTTTCGAAGCACCACGTGATGATCGGGTGTGATAGATTCCAACGTTCACATACAACGGGTGTAAGACAGATTTACACATGCAAACACTTAGGTTGACTTGACGAGCCTAGCATGTACAGACATGGCCTCGGAACACAGAAGACCGAAAGGTCGAGCATGAGTCGTATAGAAGATACGATCAACATGAAGATGTTCACCAACGTTGACTAGTTCGTCTCACGTGATGATCGGACACGGCCTAGTTAACTCGGATCATGTTATACTTAGATGACTGGAGGGATGTCTATCTGAGTGGGAGTTCATTGAATAATTTGATTAGATGAACTTAATTATCATGAACTTAGTCTAAAATCTTTACAATATGTCTTGTAGATCAAATGGCCAATGTTGTCCTCAACTTCAACGCGTTCCTAGAGAAAACCAAGCTGAAAGACGATGGCAGCAACTATACGAACTGGGTCCGGAACCTGAGGATCATCCTCATAGCTGCCAAGAAAGATTATGTCCTACAAGCACCGCTAGGTGACACACCCGTCCCACAGAACCAAGACGTTATGAACGCTTGGCAGACACGTGTTGATGATTACTCCCTCGTTCAGTGCGGCATGCTTTACTGCTTAGAACCGGGGCTCCAAAAACGTTTTGAGAGACACGGAGCATATGAGATGTTCGAAGAGCTGAAAATGGTTTTTCAAGCTCATGCCCGGGTCGAGAGATATGAAGTCTCCGACAAATTCTTCAGCTGTAAGATGGAGGAAAATAGTTCTGTCAGTGAGCACATACTCACAATGTCTGGGTTACATAACCGCTTGACTCAGCTAGGAGTTAATCTCCCGGATGATGCAGTCATTGACAGAATCCTTCAGTCGCTTCCACCAAGCTACAAGAGCTTTGTGATGAACTTCAATATGCAGGGGATGGAAAAGACCATTCCCGAATTATTTGCAATGCTGAAATCAGCAGAGGTAGAAGTCAAAAAGGAACATCAAGTGTTGATGGTGAATAAAACCACTAAGTTCAAGAAGGGCAAGGGTAAAAAGAACTTTAAGAAGGACGGCAAGGGAGTTGCCGCGCCCGGCAAGCAAGCTGCCGGGAAGAAGCCAAAGAATGGACCCAAGCCCGAGACTGAGTGCTTTTATTGCAAGGGAAGTGGTCACTGGAAACGGAACTGCCCCAAATACTTAGCAGACAAGAAGGCCGGCAAAACAAAAGGTATATGTGATATACATGTAATTGATGTGTACCTTACCAGTACTCGTAGTAGCTCCTGGGTATTTGATACCGGTGCAGTTGCTCACATTTGTAACTCAAAGCAGGAGCTGCGGAATAAGCGGAGACTGGCGAAGGACGAGGTGACGATGCGTGTCGGGAATGGTTCCAAGGTCGATGTGATCGCCGTCGGCACGCTACCTCTACATTTACCTACGGGGTTAGTTTTGAACCTCAATAATTGTTATTTAGTGCCAAGTTTGAGCATGAACATTGTATCAGGATCTCGTTTAATTCGAGATGGCTACTCATTTAAATCCGAGAATAATGGTTGTTCTATTTATATGAGAGATATGTTTTATGGTCATGCTCCGATGGTGAATGGTTTATTCTTAATGAATCTCGAGCGTAATGCTACACATGTTCATAGTGTGAGTACCAAAAGATGTAAGATTGATAATGATAGTCCCACATACTTGTGGCACTGCCGCCTTGGTCACATAGGTGTCAAACGCATGAAGAAGCTCCATGCTGATGGACTTTTAGAGTCTCTTGATTACGAATCATTTGACACGTGCGAACCATGCCTCATGGGTAAAATGACCAAGACTCCGTTCTCAGGAACAATGGAGCGAGCAACCAACTTATTGGAAATCATACATACTGATGTGTGCGGTCCAATGAGTGTTGAGGCTCGCGGTGGCTATCATTATGTTCTCACCCTCACTGATGACTTGAGTAGATATGGGTATGTCTACTTAATGAAACACAAGTTTGAGACCTTTGAAAAGTTCAAGGAATTTCAGAGTGAGGTTGAGAATCAACGTGACAGGAAAATCAAGTTCCTGCGATCAGATCATGGAGGAGAATACTTGAGTCATGAGTTTGGCACACACTTAAGAAAATGTGGAATAGTTTCACAGCTCACGCCGCCTGGAACACCTCAGCGTAATGGTGTGTCCGAACGTCGTAATCGCACTCTATTAGATATGGTGCGATCTATGATGTCTCTTGCCGATTTACCGCTATCCTTTTGGGGGTATGCTTTAGAGACTGCCGCATTCACTTTAAATAGGGCTCCGTCGAAATCCGTTGAGACGACACCGTATGAATTATGGTTTGGGAAGAAACATAAGCTGTCGTTTTTGAAAGTTTGGGGATGCGATGCTTATGTCAAGAAACTTCAACCTGAAAAGTTCGAACCCAAGTCGGAAAAATGCGTCTTCATAGGATACCCTAAAGAAACTATTGGGTATACCTTCTACCTCAGATCCGAAGGCAAGATCTTTGTTGCCAAGAATGGATACTTTCTAGAGAAGGAGTTTCTCTCGAAAGAAGTAAGTGGGAGGAAAGTAGAACTTGATGAAGTATTACCTCTTGAACCGGAAAATGGCGCAACTCAAGAAAATGTTCCTGAGGTGCCTGCACCGACTAGAGAGGAAGTTAATGATGATGATCATGAAACTTCAGATCAAGTTGCTACTGAACTCCGTAGGTCCACAAGGACACGTTCCACACCAGAGTGGTACGGCAACCCTATCTTGGAAATCATGTTGTTAGACAACGATGAACCTTCGAACTATGAAGAAGCGATGGCGGGCCCAGATTCCGACAAATGGCTAGAAGCCATGAAATCCGAGATAGGATCCAAGTATGAAAACGAAGTATGGACTTTGACTGACTTGCCTGTTGAGCGGCGAGCCATAGGAAATAAATGGATCTTTAAGAAGAAGACAGACGCGGATGGTAATGTGACCATCTATAAAGCTCGGCTTGTCGCTAAGGGTTATCGACAAGTTCAAGGGGTTGACTACGATGAGACTTTCTCACCGGTAGCGAAGCTAAAGTCCGTCCGAATCATGTTAGCAATTGTCGCATTCTATGATTATGAGATATGGCAAATGGACGTCAAAACTGCATTCCTTAATGGTTTCCTTAAGGAAGAATTGTATATGATGCAGCCAGAAGGTTTTGTCGATCCTAAGAATGCTAACAAGGTGTGCAAGCTCCAACGCTCGATTTATGGGCTGGTGCAAGCATCTCGGAGTTGGAACATTCGCTTTGATGAGATGATCAAAGCGTTTGGGTTTACGCAGACTTATGGAGAAGCCTGCGTTTACAAGAAAGTGAGTGGGAGCTCTGTAGCATTTCTCATATTATATGTAGATAACATACTTTTGATGGGAAATGATATAGAGCTTTTGGACAGCATTAAGGCCTACTTGAATAAGAGTTTTTCAATGAAGGACCTTGGAGAAGCTGCTTATATATTAGGCATCAAGATCTATAGAGACAGATCAAGACGCCTCATAGGTCTTTCACAAAGCACATACCTTGATAAGATATTGAAGAAGTTCAATATGGATCAGTCTAAGAAGGGGTTCTTGCCTGTGTTGCAAGGTGTGAAATTGAGCTCAGCTTAATGTCCGACCACGGCAGAAGATATAGAAGAGATGAGTGTCATCCCCTATGCCTCAGCCATAGGTTCTATTATGTATGCCATGCTGTGTACCAGACCTGATGTAAACCTTGCCGTAAGTTTGGTAGGTAGGTACCAAAGTAATCCCGGCAAGGAATACTGGACAGCGGTCAAGAATAACCTGAAGTACCTGAAAAGGACTTAGGAAATGTTTCTCATCTATGGAGGTGACGAAGAGCTCATCGTAAAGGGTTACGTCGATGCTAGCTTCGACACAGATCTGGATGACTCAAAGTCACAAACCGAATACGTGTATATTTTGAATGGTGGGGCAGTAAGCTGGTGCAGTTGCAAGCAGAGCGTCGTGGCGGGATCTACATGTGAAGCGGAGTACATGGCAGCCTCAGAGGCAGCACATGAAGCAATTTGGGTGAAGGAGTTCATCACCGACCTAGGAGTCATACCCAATGCGTCGGGGCCAATCAAACTCTTCTGTGACAACACTAGAGCTATTGCACTTGCCAAGGAACCCAGGTTTCACAAGAAGACTAGGCACATCAAGCGTCGCTTCAACTCCATTCATGAAAATGTTCAAGATGGAGACATAGATATTTGTAAAGTACATACGGACCTGAATGTAGCAGATCCATTGACTAAACCTCTCCCTAGAGCAAAACATGATCAACACCAGAATTCCATGGGTGTTCGATTCATCACAATGTAACTAGATTATTGACTCTAGTGCAAGTGGGAGACTGTTGGAAATATGCCCTAGAGGCAATAATAAAAGCATTATTATTATATTTCCTTGTTCATGATAATTGTCTTTATTCATGCTATAATTGTGTTATCCGGAAATCATAATACATGTGTGAATCATAGACACCAACATGTCCCTAGTAAGCCTCTAGTTGACTAGCTCGTTGATCAACAGATAGTCATGGTTTCCTGACTATGGACATTGGATGTCATTGATAACGAGATCACATCATTAGGAGAATGATGTGATGGACAAGACCCAATCCTAAACATAGCATAAGATCGTATAGTTCGTTTGCTAGAGTTTTTCCAATGTCAAGTATCTTTTCCTTAGACCATGAGATCGTGTAACTCCCGGATACCGTAGGAGTGCTTTGGGTGTACCAAACGTCACAACGTAACTGGGTGACTATAAAGGTATACTACGGGTATCTCCGAAAGTGTCTGTTGGGTTCACACGGATCAAGACTGGGATTTGTCACTCCGTATGACGGAGAGGTATCACTGGGCCCACTCGGTAATACATCATCATTATGAGCTCAAAGTGACCAAGTGTCTGGTCACGGGATCATGCCTTACGGTACGAGTAAAGTGACTTGCCGGTAACAAGATTGAACAAGGTATTGGGATACTGACGATCGAATCTCGGCAAGTAGCATACCGATTTACAAAGGGAATTGTATACGGGGTTGCTTGAATCCTCGACATCGTGGTTCATCCGATGAGATCATCGAGGAGCATGTGGGAGCCAACATGGGTATCCAGATCCCGCTTGGTTATTGACCGGAGAGCAATCTCGGTCATGTCTACATGTCTCCCGAACCCGTAGGGTCTACACACTTAAGGTTCGGTGATGCTAGGGTTGTAGGGATATGTATATGCAGTAACCCGAATGTTGTTCAGAGTCCCGGAGGAGATTCCGGACGTCAGGAGGAGTTCCGAAATGGTCCGGAGGTAAAGAATTATATATAGGAAGTGCTATTTCGGTCGTCGGGACAAGTTTTGGGGTTACTGATATTGTACCGGGACCACCGGAAGGGTCTCGGGGGTCCACCGGGTGGGGCCACCTGCCCCGGAAGGCCACATGGGCTCTAGGGGTGTGCGCCTTGGCCTATATGGGCCAAGGGCACCAGCCCCAAGAGGCCCATGCGCCAAGAGATCAAGAAAGGAAGAGTCCTAAAGGGGGAAGGCACCTCCTAGGTGCCTTGGGGAGGAGGGATTCCTCCCTTGGCCGCCGCCCCCCTAGGAGATTGCATCTCCTAGGGCCGGCGCCCCCCCCAGGCTCCCTATATATAGTGGGGGAAGGGGGGCCTCTCAAACCACGCCTTTGGTGCCTCCCTCTCCCTCTCCAACACATCCTCCTCCTCCATAGAGCTTGGCGAAGCCCTGCCGGAGTACTGCAGCTCCACCACCACGCCGTCGTGCTGCTGCTGGAGCCATCTTCCTCAACCTCCTATCCCCCTTGCTGGATCAAGAAGGAGGAGACGTTACGCTGACCGTACGTGTGTTGAACGCGGAGGTGCCGTCCGTTCGGCGCTAGGATCTCCGGTGATTTGGATCACGTCGAGTACGCCTTCCTCATCCCCGTTCGTTGAACGCTTCCGCGCGTGATCTACAAAGGTATGTAGACGAAATCCGATCACTCGTTGCTAGATGAACTCCTAGATGCATCTTGGTGAAACCGTAGGAAAATTTTGTTTTCCGCAACGTTCCCCAACAGGAGAAGGAAAGGGGGCGCCGCCCCCCCTTCCTTAGTCCAACTCGGACCAAAGGGGGAGGGGGCGCGCGGCCTTCCCTGGACGGCCCTCTCTCTCTCCACTAAGGCCCATGTGGCCGATTACTTCTCCCGGGGGGTTCCGGTAACCCTCCAACACTCCGGTTTTCTTCGAGATCACCCGGAACACTTCCGGTATCCGAATATAGTCGTCCAATATATCAATCTTTATGTCTCGACCATTTCAAGACTCCTCATCATGTTCGTGATCACATCCGGGACTCCAAACTACCTTCGGTACATCAAATCACATAAACTCATAATACCGATCATCACCGAACGTTAAGCGTGCGGACCCTATGAGTTTGAGAACTATGTAGACATGACCGAGACACGTCTGTGGTCAATAACCAATAGCGGAACCTGGATGCTCATAATGGCTCCTACATATTCTATGAAGATCTTTATCGGTCAAACCGCATAACAACATACATTGTTCCCTTTGTCATCGGTATGTTAGTTGCCCGAGATTCGATCGTCGGTATCTCAATACCTAGCTCAATCTCGTTACCGGCAAGTCTTTTTACTCGTTCTGTAATGCATCATCCCGCAACTAACTCATTAGTTGCATTGCTTGCAAGGCTTATAGTGATGTGTGTTACCGAGAGGGCCCAGAGATACCTCTCCGACAATCGGAGTGACAAATCCTAATCTCGATCTATGCCAACTCAACAAGTACAATTGGTGACACCTATAGAGCACCTTTATAATCACCCAGTTTTGTTGTGACGTTTGGTAGGACACAAAGTGTTCCTCCGGTAATGGGGACTTGCATAATCTCATAGTCATAGGAACATGTATAAGTCATGAGGAAAGCAATAGCAGTAAATTAAAAACGATCAAGTGCTAAGCTAACAGAATGGGTCAAGTTAATCACATCATCCTCCTAATGATGTGATCCCGTTTATCAAATGACAACTCATGTCTATGGTTAGGAAACATAACCATCTTTGACCAACGAGCTAGTCAAGTAGAGGCATACTATTGACACTCTGTTTGTCTATGTATTCACACATGTATTATGTTTTCGGTTTAGACAATTCTAGCATGAATAATAAACATTTATCATGATATAAGGAAATAAATAATAACTTTATTATTGCCTCTAGGGCATATTTCCTTCACTCGAACCCGTAGGGTCCGCACGCTTAACGTTCGATGACGATTTGTATTATGAGTTATGTGATTTGATGACCGAAGTTTGTTCGGAGTCCAGGATGAGATCACAGACATGATGAGGAGTCTCGAAATGGTCAAGAGGTAAAGATTCATATATTGGAAGGCTATATTCGAACATCGGAAAGGTTCCGAGTGATTCGGGTATTTTTCGGAGAACCGGGGAGTTACAGGAATTCACCGGGGGAAGTATTGGGCCTTATTGGGCTTTAGTGGAAAGGAGAGAACGGCCACAAGGGGAGGCAGCGCGCTCCCCATGGGCTGGTCCGAATTGGACTAGGAGGGGGCGGCGCCCCCCTCTTTCCTTCTCCCTCTCCCTCTCCTTCCTTCTTCTCCTACTTGGACTAGCAAAGGGGGAAACCTACTCCTACTAGGAGTAAGAATCCCCCCCTTGGGCGCACCCCTTGAGGCCGGCCCTCCTCCTCCTCCCCTTCTTTATATACAGGGGAGGGGGCACCCCATAGACACACAAGTTGAAATCTTAGCCATGTGCGGTGCCCCCTCCACAGATTTCCACCTCGGTCATATTATCGTAGTGCTTAGGCGAAGCCCTGCGTCGGTAACTTCAACATCACCATCACCACGCCGTCGTGCTGACGAAACTCTCCCTTGGCCTCAACTGGATCTAGAGTTCGAGGGACGTCGCCGAGCTGAACGTGTGTAGATCGCGGAGGTTTCTGCGTTCGGTACTTGATCGGTTGGATCATGAATACGTTCGACTACATCAACCGCATTACTTAACGCTTCCGCTTTCGGTCTACAAGGGTACGTGGACTCACTCTTCCCGCTCGTTGCTATGCTTCTCCTAGATAGATCTTGCGTGATCGTAGGCAAATTTTTTGAATTACTACATTCCCCAATAGTGGCATCCGAGCCAGGTCTATGCGTAGAT
Source organism: Triticum aestivum (assembly GCF_018294505.1). Classification (NCBI taxonomy): domain Eukaryota; kingdom Viridiplantae; phylum Streptophyta; class Magnoliopsida; order Poales; family Poaceae; genus Triticum; species Triticum aestivum. The sequence goes on along the minus strand of NC_057800.1, from coordinate 363,860,588 downwards.
GTTATATGCATGAGTAGAACACAAAGAGTTGTGGGCGTTAATAGTCATACTTTGATTCGGCAGTATTGTTGGATGAAGTGGCCCAGACCAACATTACATGACCGCGTTCATGAGACTAGTTCTACCGACGTGCTTCGCACACAGGTGGCTAGCGGGTGTCTGTTTCTCCAGCTTTAGTTGAATCACGTGTGACTATGCCCGGTCCTTAATGAAGGTTAAAACAGCACACTTGACGAAAAAATCGTTGTGGTTTTTGATGCGTAGGTAAGAATGGTTCTTGCTAAGCCCGTAGCAGCCACGTAAAACTTGCAACAACAAAGTAGAGGATGTCTAACTTGTTTTTGCGGGGCATGTTGTGATGTGATATGGTCAAGACGTGATGAGATATAAATTGTTGTATGAGATGATCATGTTTTGTTAAAGTTATCGGCAACTGGCAGGAGCCTTATGGTTGTCTCTTTATTGCATAAGATGCAAGCGCTATATAATTGCTTTACTTTATCACTATGCGATAGCAATAGTTGCAAAACCAATAGTTGGCGAGACGACCATGTGACGACATGTTGATAGAGATCAAGATGATGGAGATCATGGTGTCATGCTGGTGACGACGGAGATCATGACGGTACTTTGTAGATGGAGATCAAAGGCACAAGATGATGATGGCCATATCATGTCACATATTTTGATTGCATGTGATGTTTACCTTTTATGCATCTTATTTTGCTTAGTACGACGGTAGCATTATGAGATGATCCCTTACTAAAATTTCAAGGTATAAGTGTTCTCCCTAAGTATGCACCATTGCGACAGCTCTTCGTGCTAAGACACCACGTGATGATCGGGTGTGATAAGCTCTACGTTCACATAAAATGGGTGCAAGCCAGTTTTGCACAAGAAGAATACTCATGTTAAACTTGACGAGCCTAGCATATGCAGATATGGCCTTGGAACACTCAGACCGAAAGGTCGAGCGTGAATCATATAGTAGATATGATCAACATAGTGATGTTCACCATTGAACACTTCTCCATCTCACGTGATGTTCAGACATGATTTAGTTGATATGAATAACGTAATCATTTAGATGACTAGAGGGACGTCTATCTAAGTGGGAGTTCTTAAGTAATATGATTAATTGAACTTAAATTTATCATGAACTTAGTCCTGATAGTATTTGCATCTCTATGTTGTAGATCAATTGCTCGCGTATAGCTTCCCCGTTTTATTTATAATATGTTCCTAGAGAAAAGTATGTTGAAAGATGTTAGTAGCAATGATGCGGACTAGCTCTGTGATCTGAGGATTATCCTCATTGCTGCACAGAAGAATTATGTCCTTGATGCACCGCTAGGTGACGGACCTTTTGCAGGAGCAGATGTAGATGTTATGAACGTTTGACAAGCTCGGTATGATGATTACTTGATAGTTTAGTGCGCCATACTTTACGGCTTAAAACCGGGACTTCAAAAACATTTTGAATGCCACGGAGCATATGAGATGTTCCAAGAGCTGAAATTAGTATTTCAGACTCATGCCCGTGTTAAGAGGTATGAGACCTCTGACAAGTACTTTGCCTACAAGATGGAGGATAATAGCTCAACTAGTGAGCATGTGCTCAGAATATCTGAGTACTACAATCACTTGAATCAAGTGGGAGTTAATCTTCCAGATAAGATAGTGATTGATAGAGTTCTCTAGTCACTATCACCAAGTTACTAGAACTTTGTGATGAACTATAATATGCAAGGGATAGCGGAAACGATTCCCAAGCTCTTCACGATGCTGAAATTGTCAATGGTAGAAATCAAGAAAAAGCATCAAGTGTTGATGGTTGACAATACCACTAGTTTCAAGTAAAAGGGCAAGGGAAAGAAAGGGAACTTCAAGAAGAATGGCAAGAAAGTTGCCACTCCCGTGAAGAAGCCCAAAGCTAGACCTAAGCCTGAAATTGAGTGCTTCTACTGCAAATGGAATGGTCACTGGAAGCGGAACTACCCTAAATACTTGGCGGATAAGAAGGATGGCAAAGTGAACAAAAGTATATTTGATATACATGTTATTGATGTGTACTTTACTAGTGTTCAGAGTAACCCTAGGGTATTTGATACCGGTTCAGTTTCTAAGATTAGTAACTCGAAACAGGAGTTGCAAAATGAACTGAGACTAGTTAAGGGCAAGGTGACGATGTGTGTTGGAAATGATTCCAAGGTTGATAAGATCACCATCGCACACTCCATTTACCTTCGGGATTAGTGTTGAACCTAAAATAAATGTTATTTGGTGTTTGCGTTGAGCATGAATATGATTGGATCATGTTTATTGCAATACGGTTATTCATTTAAGTCAAAGAATAATTGTTTTTCTATTTACATGAATAAAAACGTCTATGGTCATACACTTAATATAAATGTTTTATTGAATCTCGATCGTAGTGATACACATATTCATAATATTGATGCCAAAAGATGCAAAGTTGACAATGATAGTGCAACATACTTGGGGCACTGCCATTTAGGTCATATTGGTGTAAAGCTCATGAAGAAACTTCATGCGGATGGACTTTTGGAATCACTTGATTATGAATCATTTGATGCTTGCGAACCATGCCTCATGGGCAAGATGACTAAGACTCCATTCTCCAGAACAATGGAGCGAGCCACTAGCTTATTGGAAATAATACATACTGATGTATACGGTCCGATGAGTGTTGAGGCTCGCGGCGGGTATCGTTATTTTCTGACCTTCACAGATGATTTGAGCAGATATGAGTATATCTACATAATGAAACACGAGTCTGAAACGTTTGAAAAGTTCAAAGAATTTCAGAGTGAAGTGGAGAATCATCGTAACAAGAAAATAAAGTTTTTATGATCTGATCGCGGAGACGAAATATTTGAGTTACGAGTTTGGCCTTCAGTTGAAATAATATCGAATAGTTTCGCAACTCATGCCACCTGGAACACCATGGCTTAATGGTGTGTCCGAATGTCATAACCGTACTTTATTAGATATGGTGCGAACTATGATGTCTAATACCGATTTACTACTATAGTTTTGGGGTTATGCATTAGAGACAGCTGCATTCACGTTAAATAGGGCACCGTCTAAAAATCCGTTGAGAGGACACCGTATGAACTGTGGTTTAGCAACAAACCTAAGCTATCGTTTCTTAAAGTTTGGGGTTGCGATGCTTATGTGAAAAAGTTTCAGCCTGATAAGCTCAAACCCAAATCGGAGAAGTGTGTCTTCATAGGATACCCAAAAGAAACTGTTGGGTACACCTTCTATCAGATCCAAAGGCAAGATCTTCGTTGCTAAGAGTGGATCCTTTCTAGAGAAGGAGTTTCTCTCAAAAGAAGTGAGTGGGAGAAAAGTAGAACTTGATGAGGTAACTGTACCTTCTCCCGAATTGGAAAGTAGTTCATCACACAAATCAGTTCCAGAGATGTCTACACCAATTAGTGAGAAAGTTAATGATGATGATCATGAAACTTTAGATCAAGTTACTATCGAACCTCGTAGGTCAACCAGAGTAAGTTCCACACCAGAGTAGTAAGGTAATCCTGTTCTGGAAGTCATGTTACTAAACCATGACGAACCTATGAACTATGAGGAAGCGATGATAAGCCCAAATTCTGTGAAATGGCTTAAGGCCATGAAATCTGAGATGGGATCCATGTATGAGAACTAAGTATGGACTTTGATTGACTTGCCCGATGATCGGTGAGCCATTCAGAATAAATGGATCTTCAAGAGGAAGACGATGTTGATAGTACTGTTACTATCTACAAAGCTCGAATTGTCGCAAAAGGTTTTTGACAAGTTCAAGGTGTTGACTACGATGAGATTTTCTCACTCGTATCGATGCTTAAAAGTCGGTCCGAATCATGTTAGCAGTTGCCGCATTTTATGAAATCTGGCAAATGGATATCAAAACTACATTCCTTAATGGATTTATTAAAAAGAGTTGTATATGATGCAACTAGAAGGTTTTGTCAATTCTAAAGGTGCTAACAAAGTGTGCAAGCTCCGGCGATCCATCTATGGACTGGTGCAAGCATCTCGAAGTTGGAATATACGCTTTGATGAGTTGATCAAAGCATATAGTTTTATACAGACTTTTGGAAAAGCATGTATTTACAAGAAAGTGAGTGGGAGCACTACAGCCTTTCTGATAAGTACATGTGAGTGACATATTGTTGATCGGAAATGATGTAGATTTTTTCTGGAAAGCATAAAGGAGTGTTTGAAAGGAGTTTTTCAAAGAAAGACCTCAGTGAAGCTGCTTACGCATTGAGCATCAAGATCTATAGAGATAGATCAAGACGCTTGATAGGATTTTTTCAGTGAGTACATACCTTGACAAGATTTTGAAGTAGTTCAAAATGGAACAGTCAAAGAAGGAGTTCTTTCCTGTGTTGCAAGGTGTCAAGTTGAGTAAAGACTCAAAACCCGACCAAAGTAGAAAATAGAAAGAGAATGAAAAGTCATTCCCTATGCCTCAGTCATAGGTTCTATAAAGTATGCTATGCTGTGTACCATTCCTATTGTATACCTTAGCATGATTTTGTCAAGGGAGTACAAATAGTGATCTAGCAGTAGATCATTGGACAACAGTCAAAATTATCCTTAGAGGACTAAGGAAATATTTCTCGGTTATGGAGGTGATAAAAGAGTCGTCGTAAAGGGTTACGTTGATGCAAGCTTTCGACACCGATCTAGATGACTCTAAGTCTCGATTTAGATACATATTGAAAGTGGGAACAGTTAGCTAGAGTAGCTCCACGCAGAGTATTATCGACACAGAAATTTGCAAAATACATACGGATCTGAATGTTGTAGACCCATAGACTAAACTTCTTTCACAAGAAAAACATGATCACTCTTTGGGTGTTAATCACATAGCGATGTGAACTAGATTATTGACTCTAGTAAATCCTTTGGGTATTAATCACATGAAGATGTGAACTAATCACATAAAGATGTGAACTATTGATGTGAAATCACATGACGATGTGAACTAGATTATTGACTCTAGTGCAAGTGGGAGACTGAAGGAAATATGCCCTAGAGGCAATAATAAAGTTGTTATTTGTATTTCCTTATATCATGATAAATGTTTATTATTCATGCTAGAATTGTATTAACTAGAAACTTAGTACATGTGTGAATACATAGGCAAACAAAGTGTCCCTAGTATGCCTCTACTTGACTAGCTCGTTAATCAAAGATGGTTATGTTTCCTGACCATAGACATGTGTTGTTATTTGATGAACGGGATCACATCATCAGAGAAAGATGTGATGGACTAGACCCATCCATTAGCTTAGCACTATGATCGTTTAGTTTATTGTTATTGCTTTCTTCATGACTTATACATGTTCCTATGACTATGAGATTATGCAACTCCCGAATACCGGAGGAACACTTAGTGTGCTATCAAACATCACAACGTAACTGGATGATTATAAAGATGCTTTACAGGTGTCTCCGATGGTGTTTGTTGAGTTGGCATAGATCGAGATTAGGATTTGTCACTCCGATTGTGGAGAGGTATCTCTGGGCCCTCTCGGTAATGCACATCACTATAAGCCTTGCAAGCAATGTGACTAATGAGTTAGTTGTGGGATGATGCATTACGGAACGAGTAAAGAGACTTGCCAGTGACGAGATTGAACTAGGTATGATGATACCAACGATCGAATCTCGGGCAAGTAACATACCGATGAAAAAGGGAACAATGTATGTTGTTATGCGGTTTGACCGATAAAGATCTTTGTAGAACATGTAGGAGCCAATATGAGTATCCAGGTTCCGCTATTGGTTATTGACCGGAATGTGTCTCAGTCATGTCTACATAGTTCTCGGGCCCGTAGGATCCGCACGCTTAATGTTTGATAACGATTTGTATTATGAGTTATGTGATTTGATGACCAAAGTTTGTTCAGAGTTCCGGATGAGATCACGGACATGACGAGGAGTCTCGAAATGGTCGAGAGGTAAAGATTCATATATTGGAAGGCTATATTCAGACTTCGGAAAGGTTTTGAGTGATTTGGGTATTTTTCGGAGAACCGGGGAGTTACGGGAATTCACCGGGGGAAGTATTGGGCCTTATTGGGCTTTAGTGGAAAGGAGAGAAGGGCCACAAGGGGAGGCAGCGCGCTCCCCATGGGCTGGTCCGAATTGGACTAGGAGGGGCGGCGCCCCCCTCTTTCCTTCTCCCTCTCCCTCTCCTTCCTTCTTCTCTTACTTGGACTAGGAAAGGGGGAAACCTACTCCTACTAGGAGTAGGAATCCCCCCCTTGGGCGCACCTCTTGAGGCCGGCCCTCCTCCTCCTCCCCTCCTTTATATACGGGGGAGGGGGCACCCCATAGACACACAAGTTGATCTCTTAGCCGTGTGTGGTGCCCCCCTCCACAGATTTCCACCTCGGTCATATTATCATAGTGCTTAGGCGAAGCCCTGCGTCGGTAACTTCAACATCACCATCACCATGCCGTCGTGTTGAGAAACTCTCCCTCGACCTCAGCTGGATCTAGAGTTCGAGGGACGTCACCGAGCTGAACGTGTGTAGATCGTGGATGTTTCGTGCGTTCGATACTTGATCGGTTGGATCGCGAAGACGTTTGACTACATCAACCGTGTTATATAACGATTTCGCTTTCGGTCTACGAGGGTACGTGGACTCACTCTTCCCGCTCGTTTCTATGCTTCTCCTATATAGTCTTGCGTGATCGTAGGCAAATTTTTTGAATTACTGCGTTCCCCAACAAATAGGACTTTCACAAAGCACATACCATGATAAGATTTTGAAGAAGTTCAAAATGGATTAGTCCAAGAAGGGGTTCTTGCCTGTTTTGCAAGGTGTGAAGTTGAGTCAGAATCAATGCCCAGCGACTACAGAGGATAGAGAAAAGATGAGTGTCATCCCCTATGCTTCTGCCATAGGCTCTATCATGTATGCGATGTTGTGCGCAAGACCGGATGTCAGCCTTGCCATAAGTATGGCAGGAAGGTTTCAAAGTAATCCAGGAATGGATCACTAGACAGCGGTGAAGAATATCCTTAAGTACCTAAAAAGGACTAAGGAAATGTTTCTCGTTTATGGAGGTGATCAAGAGCTCGTCGTAAAGGGTTACGTCGATGCAAGCTTTGACACTGATCTGGATGACTCTAAGTCTCAAACCGGATACATATATGTTCTAAACGGTGGAGGGGTAAGCTAGTGCAGTTCCAAGCGGAGCGTGGTAGCCGATTCTACATGTGAAGCGGAGTACATGGCTGCCTCGGAGGCAGCGAAGGAAGGTGTCTGGATGAAGCAGTTCATGACAGATCTAGGAGTTGTGCCCAGTGCACTAGACCCAATGACTCTATTTTGTGACAACACTAGTGCCATTCCTCTAGCCAAGGAACCAAGGTTTCATAAGAGGACCAGACACATAAAGCGACGCTTCAATTCCCTCCGCGATTACATCAAGGAGGAAGACATAAACATTTGCAAGATACATACAGATATGAATGTTGTAGATCCGTTGACTACACCTCTTCCATGGGTAAATCATGATCAACACCAGAACTCTATGGGTGTTAGATCAATTACCATGTAATGCTAGATTATTGAATCTAGTTCAAGCGGGAGACTGCTAAAAATATGCCCTAGAGGCAAGAATAAAGTGGTTATTATTATATTTCCTTGTTCATGATAATCGTTTATTATCCATGAGACCATGATGTAATCGTATTGATTGGAAACTGGTAACCCACAAGTATAGGGGATCGCAACAGTTTTCGAGGGTAGAGTATTCAGCCCAAATTTATTGATTCTACACAATGGGAGCCAAAGAATATTCTCAAGTATTAACAGTTGAGTTGTCAATTCAACTGCACCCGAAAGACTTAATATCTGCGGCAAAGTATTTAGTAGCAAAGTAATATGGAAGTAACGGTAACGGTGGTAAAAGTAACAGTAGTAGTTTTTGTAGTGATTGTAAAAGTGGCAACGGAAAAGTAACTAAGCAAAGATCAATATGTGAAAAGCTCGTAGGCATTGGATCAGTGATGGATAATTATGTCGTATGCGATTCCTCATGCAACAGTTATAACATAGGGTGACACAGCACTAGCTCCAGTTCATCAATGTAATGTAGGCATGTATTCTGAATATAGTCATACATGCTTATGGAAAAGAACTTGCATGACATCTTTTGTCCTACCCTCCCCCGGCAGCAGGGTCCTATCGGAAACTAAGGGATATTAAGGCCTCCTTTTAATAGAGTACCGGAACAAAGCATTAACACTTAGTGAATACATGAACTCCTCGAACTACGGTCATCACCAGGAGTGGTCCTGATTATTATCACTTCGGGGTTACCGGATCATAACACATGGTAGGTGACTATTGACTTGCAAAATAGGATCAAGAACTTACATATATTCATGAAAACATAATAGGTTCAGATCTGAAATCATGGCACTCGGGCCCTAGTGACAAGCATTAAGCATAATAAAGTTAGAGCAACATCAATCTCAGAACATAATGGATACTAGGGATCAAACCCTAACAAAACTAACTCAATTACATGATAAATCTCATCCAACCCATCACCGTCCAGCAAGCCTACGATGAAATTACACACGCACGGCGGTGCGCATCATGAAATTGCTGATGGAGGAAGGTTGATGATGATGATAGCTACAGATTCCCTTCTTCGGAGCCCCGAACGGACTCCCGATCACCCCTCCCAAGAGAGATTAGGGCTTGGTGATGGCTCTATATCTTAAAACGTGATGAATCCTTCTCTTTGATTTTTTTCTTCCCGAACGTGAATATATAGAGTTAGAGTTGAGGTTGGTGGAGCCTCAGGGGGCCCACGAGACAGGGGGCGCGCCCCAGGGGGGTGGGCGTGCCCCCCACCCCCGTGGACAGGGTGTGGGCCCTCTGGTGTTGATTCTTTCGCCAGTATTTTTTATAAATTCCAAAAATATTATCCGTGAAGTTTCAGGTCATTCGGAGAACTATTATTTCTGCACAAAAATAACACCATGACAATTCTGCTGAAAACAACGTCAGTCTGGGTTAGTTCCATTCAAATCATGCAAGTTAGAGTCCAAAACAAGGTCAAAAGTGTTTGGAAAAGTAGATACGATGGAGACGTATCAACTCCCCCAAGCTTAAACCTTTGCTTGTCCTCAAGCAATTCAGTTGAAAAACTGAAAGTGATAAAGAAAAACTTTTACAAACTCTGTTTGATCTTGTTGTTGTAAATATGTAAAGCCAACATTCAAGTTTTCAGCAAAGATTATGAACTAACCATATTCACAATAACATTTAGGTCTCATGTTTACTCATATCAATGGCATAATCAACTAGCAAGCAATAATAGTAAATCTCAGATGACAACAATTTCTCAAAATAATCATAATATGATATAACAAGATGGTATCTCGCTAGCCCTTTCTGAGACCGCAAAACATAAATGCAGAGCACCTCTAAAGTTCAAGGACTGACTAAACATTTTAATTCATGGTAAAAGAGATCTAGTCACAGTCATACTCAACGTAAACTAATAGTAATGCATGCAAATGACAGCGGTGCTCGCCAACTGGTGCTTTTTAATAAGAGGATGATGACTCAACATAAAAGTAAATAGGTAGGCCCTTCGCAGAGGGAAGCAGAGATTTGTAGAGGTGCCAGAGCTCAATTTTGAAATAGAGATGACTAATATTTTGAGTGGCATACTTTCATTGTCAACATAACAACCGAGATATCTTGATATCTTCCATGCTACACACATTATAGGCGGTTCCCAAACAGAATGGTAAAGTTTATACTCCCCCACCACCAACAAACATCAATCCATGGCTTGTCCGAAACAGCAGGTGCCTCCAACTAACAACAATCCTGAGGGAGTTTTGTTTGCAATTATTTTAATTTAAGCATGGGACTGGGCATCCCGGTTACTAGCCATTTTCTCGTGAATGAGGAGAGGAGTCCACTCCTCGTGAGAATAACCCACCTAGCATGGAAGATATAGACAGCCCTAGTTGATACATGAGCTATTCGAGCATACAAAACAGAATTTCATTTGAAGATTTAGAGTTTGGCACATACAAATTTACTTGGAACGGCAGGTAGATACCGCATATAGGAAGGTATGGTGGACTCATATGGAACAACTTTGGGGTTTATGGAAGTGGATGCACAAGCAGTATTCCAGCTTAGTACAAGTGAAGGCTAGAAAAAGACTGGGAAGTGACCAGCTCAAGAGCGACAACAGTCATGAACATGCATTAAAATTAATCAACACTGAGTGCAAGCATGAGTAGGATGTAATTCACCATAAACATAAATATCGTGGAGGCTATGTTGATTTTGTTTCAACTACATGCGTGAACATGTGCCAAGTCAAGCCACTCGAATCGTTCAAAGGAGGATACCACCCTATCATACCACATCACAACCATTTTAATAGCATGTTGGCACGCAAGGTAAACCATTACAAACTCCTATCTGATTAAGCGTGGCATGAGAAACTATAATCTCTAATTGTCATTGCAAACATGTTTCTTTCATAATAGGTTGAATTAGGAACGATGAACTAATCATATTTACAAAAACAAGATAGGTTGAGTTCATACCAGCTTCTCTCATCTCAATCAGTCCATCATATATCGTCATTATTGCCCTTCACTTGCACAACCAAATGGTGTGGATAATAATAATAGTGCACGTGCATTGGACTAAGATGGAATCTGCAAGCATTCAATACAAGGGAGAAGACAAGGTAATATGGGCTCTTTGTTAAATCAACAATAATGCATAAGAGAGCCACTCAACATTTTCATCATGGTCTTCTCCTCTCGACCGCCAAAGAAAAGAAATAAAACTATTTACACAGGAAAGCTCCCAACAAGCAAAAGACGAACGATAAATCTTTTTGGGTTTCCTTTTTAATTACTACTACTATAAGCATGGAAAGTAAACTAGCTAAAAGCTACAGCTAATTTTTTTTGTTTTTCTTAAGGTTTTTCAAACACACAAGAAAAAAGCTGGAAAAGAAACTAAACTAGCATGGATAGTACAATGAAATAGTATGAGCACCGACAGCTAGAATGAGTGTGTGAACATGAATGTAATGTCGGTGAGAAATACGTACTCCCCCAAGCTTAGGCTTTTGGCCTAAGTTGGTCTATGGCCATGGCTCAAAGCTGCCCTCTCCGGTGTACGGAGGAGTGTCCTCTGGGTGCCACTAGTTGGCGATCTCCTCCGGATCCCACTGATAAAGACTGTCGATAAGGGTCAAGGAGTGGCTCCAGCTCAGGCTCTGGAGCTGGTGTCAGGCTCCAGTATGCATGAATGGCCTCCGACAAAATGAGGTACGTGCCTGAAAATATGTTAAACAAAGTGGGTGCAGGCAAGGTAATAATCTCACAGTAGTTTTTATCAAATATCAATTTATACTTAAGCATCTTCTTCTTATCCTTAACAATAAAATCATGTGTTGCCATACTCTTATAATCTAGAAAAATAGGAGGCAACAACTTTTCCTCTTTCTCATAATGCCTAATAGGTATCCTAAAGTGTGCAGCAAGGCACGATCAATGATGCCACCGAAGATGGGGCCCTTTGTACGGTTCAGATTTAATCGTTTAGCAACAATGGCGCCTAAACTGGAAGTGGTGTCAGGAAACAAAGCATGGCGCAAAATAACAATATCAGGAGCACTGAGATTTCCACTGTTCCCACGACCAATTAAGCATCTACTAGCAAATATTGCAAAGTAACGTAGAACGGGAAAATGTATGCTAGTAATTCTTGCATAGGAAACCTTCCTCGTTTCCCCTACAACAATTGTATCAATAAACCCCTCCACATCATTACGATGTGGTTCCTCGATGCTGCACGCAAAGGGTATCTTACAGACCCAACAAAAATCATATAGTGACATCTCCTTAACCCCGTCATATAAGTGAAATTCCACTGAAGGTGGTGATTTCTTAGCATGAAAGTAAAAAAAATTGCACAAAAATATTAGTGAGGAGGAGATACTGTTCGCGCTGGTCACGGAGGAAGTCGATGAGGCCTCCGCGGTGCGAGGGAGATTATATTTGGGCTTCTTATTCTCTTCACTTTGCTTATCCTTCGAGCTTCGGCTCGAAGAGCCCCTCAACAATCTTTTCATCATTTTCTTTCTCAGAAAAATTTCTGAAATTTTTAGTGACTCAAAATAAAAGTGAATCAAACTCAACAAGATTGATAGCAACTACTCCTACAAGTGCCTAGAGGTCATATCATGCATTAGAACTACTTTTGACCACATAAATTTGACATGTAAGCTCAAGAACAGGGTCACCTAAGTAGCAAAAATTTGCAGTAAATAAAGCACTAGAACAAAAACTAATTGGACCATTGGAGGATTCACATACCGAAGAACAATCCCCCAAAGCAGTTTTGTGAATGGAGCTTTGAGCAAGGAGATCAAAAATGGCAGCAAGATGAGCTAGAACTCGGGTTTGAGATGTGGGAGGATATTTTCTGGAGGAAGACGAAGTGTGTGGGTGCTGGAATTGGTGGAGGGGGCCCACGTGGGCTCCACGAGGCAGGGGGCGCGCCCCAGGGGGGTGGGTCCGCCCTGGACCCTCGTGGCCAAGTGGTGTGGCCCCTAGGTGTGTTCTTAGTGCCAAATATTCTTAAATATTCTAGAAAAATCATATAAAAATTTTAGGACATTTGGAGAACTTTTATTTTTGGGGTATTTTTTATTGCAAGGATAATTCAGAAAACAGACAGAAAATACTATTTTTGCTTTATTTAATCTAAATAACAGAAAGTAAAAAGAGCGTACAGAGAGTTGTGCTTTCTAACTTCATCCATCTCATGCTCATCAAAAGGAATCCACTAACAAGGTTGATCAAGTCTTGTTAACAAACTCTTTCCGAGTCGCATGAAACCGGAAAATTTTCGAATAACACTAAGTTACCTCAAAGGGGATATGCACATCCCCAACAATAAGAATATCACATTTCTTCTTGACAGTATGAAGCGGGAATTCAAAACCTCCAATAGTAATCATTGGAATTTTTCCAATAGAATTGATACTGTGGACTTGAGGTTGTTTCCTCGGAAAGTGTACTGTATGCTCATTACCATTAACATGAAAAGTGACATTGCCTTTGTTGCAGTCAATAATAGCCCATGCAGTATTAAAAAAAGGGTCTACCAAGAATAATAGACATATTATCATCCTCGGGAATATCAAAAATAACGAAGTCTGTTAAAATAGTAACGTTTGCAACCACAACAGACACATCCTCATAAATACCGACAAATATAGCAGTTGATTTATCATGCATTTGCAAAGATATTTCAGTAGGTGTCAACTTATTCAAATCAAGTCTACGATATAAAGAAAGAGGCATAACACTAACACCGGCTCCAAGATCACATAAGTAGTTTTAACATAGTTTCTTTTAATGGAGCATGGTATAGTTGGTACTCCTGGATCTCCTAATTTCTTTGGCATTCCACCCTTAAAAGTATAATTAGCAACCATGATGGAAATTTCAGCTTCCGGTATTCTTTTATTTGTAACAATATCTTTCATGTACTTAGCATAAGGATTCATTTTAAGCATATCAGTCAAAGGCATACGTAAAAAGATAGGTCTAATCATTTCAGCAAAGCTGTAACATCCAAAAATTCTAAATTTTTGAATGTTATATTAAATAAATAGTTTTGGGTTGAATGTTTGATTGTGGTGTGGTTGCTTGTGTGAAATTGAGTGGAATTTGAAACTTTTTGAAAGTTGAATGAGAGGGAATAAAATGACTTACCCAAAACTTTCACTTTGCTTTCTAATCTCCATGAATTCAAATTATTTTCATCACAAAACCCTAGAGTGAAGATAATATGACTTCTTCCATTTTAATTAAATGAAAAGGGTTTTGAAAAGATTTGAATTCCATTTGGAACTATTTCAAATTTAGAAACTTTAAGCAACTCAATGATTTTCATGAGAGAAGATAAAATGACTTCTTCAAGACATGTGAAATATGAGTTGGAAGTTTAAAAGAATCAAAATTAAAGTCTCTTTCAAATTATTTTTCAATTTGGAGTTATTTGGGTTTTATTCAAATTATTTTTCTCCAAAAATAGGATATATGGAAATTAGGTTAAAATGATTCCCTACATTAGAAAAATGGAGAGAAATAAATTTGAAGTTATTTTGGTATTTTAAACTATTTTTATTTGATTTTTAAATAAACCATTAGCACTGTTTGATTTATTTAAATTTTTGCGGAATTTATTTGCCGCTAAAAATATGTTCATGTTTTAGGGAAAAAATTCCGGAATTTTTTTATATATAATATGCCGATGTAAAATTTTATTTCTATTTGCGTTATTCAGTTTCCCTTTTCTGTTTTATTAAAAAAAACAAAAACTGGACATGTGGCCCATCACTAACTGCCGCGCACGTGCACATCATAGTAGCAACGGGCGCCCCAACATTTTTTTCCTATATGGGCCAGGCCCACCCGGCCATATTCCTTCTCCATAGTTTTTTTTCTTTTCAATTACTCCGAAGAAAAAGGAAAAAAAACTGCATCATGCGGTATACGCGCGTCGGCCGAAGGCCTTTAGGCCCATCCGAGGCATGTCTTTTCTCTTTTCTATATTTTGTCTATGTTTAGTGCCACATTGTCTAGCCTTTGATCTCTAAACCTTTTTTCCATCTATAAATATAGACCCATAGAGCCTTCAAAAATCATCCGATTCGGGTTAAATCAATATTTTGATTTGACTAGATTCACTAAAGAAAAATTATTTCTTCTCTCCGGCGGGACTTTTGGAAGTTGTCTCCTCTCTCCGAAGTCGTATTTTCCCTACCTTATAATGATATCTTTCTTCATTTATTTCTTTTTATACTCCCGTAGTTTATTATTTTTAGACTAGTACAGTAGAATAATTAGATTATCAATTAGTCTCCGTATTTATACATTAAACATAGAATTCTTTTAGAAGTAGCTATTTTTTCTTTCGTAAAACAGTTTGGTCCTGATTTTTCAAATGACCATAACTTTTTATTCGTTCATCCAAATTAGATGAAACCAGCGCATATAGTTTTGGCTTGTTTTCACCTATCCAGTGAACCTGTCACATCAACTTTTTGAAATTTTCAAATTTTGAAATTTGTTCAGATTCATATTCAAACTTCTTTTGATCATAACTTGAGTTTCGTAGCTCCGATTTAGTTGATTCTTTTTGCAAATCGAAGCTCTTGACCTAAACTTTCTGATAAGACCAAATCCACCCAATTTTGGTACTGTTAGAAATTGTTTTCTGTTGCAAGAGTTAATTGCTTGTTTTCGAAGTTTTCCGAAGTCTTTTCTTCGATTCTATTGCATGAGTGCTTATGTATGCAATTGCTTGCTCACGATAGATTGACCGGAGTGTGACGAGTAGAACTATCAAGAGTTATGAGTGCGAATCATCTTCATCAAATGTACAAGGCAAGTTCACACTTTGATCATACTCTTCATACCCAGTTTTTATGCATTAGTTTCAACCCTCAAACATTGCATGGTTAGGATTTGATAACATGTGGGTATTGGGAAGTAGTTGATGAGGTAGGAACCTATTGTATTGCATTCAAACCCCGGGTGTTACTACGTTATGCTTATACTGATATGCTATGCTAGTAGACGTGGTTTGGTTTGAGTGATCCATGACATATGTGAGAGTTATTTTTTAATTAATGGTTAAACTTAAGGTGGCTACTTTAAAAAACATCTGGGTGGATTGGTTAGGGCACCCTGGGGATATACCAGTGGTTTACCCGGACACTTATACCAGTGTTGTCCTAGGAGATCTCGGGGTTACCGTGTGATCATCCTATGGTTCGCCACCCAGGCTCAAAGGGATCATAAGATTATTCATGCTAGAAACTTCCGTGTGCAGCCACAAGATATTATGGGCTCTAGCATAGTTGAGTATGTTGCATGACCTCTTTCAGTGGTGGGCTAGCAGATGTAGGGGAAAGTAGGTGTAACTGTCCACCCAGAGTAAAGAGTTAATGTTTCTGAAAGACTGTGTCTCGGTCATCCGTTTCTCAAACACCATGTAGTGCGAGAAATCCAACGGAGGAGATTGAGTCTTGTGGGGAAAAATGCGCAAACCTCTGCAGAGTGTACAAACTAATCATGGTTAGCCGTGTCCCCGGTTATGGACATCTTGTGTATCTGGTTCTTGAATTATCATGTTGATCTCATCACTTTATTTAATTAACTGGTTGGGTTAATGATTACTTTAATTGGGATTGAGATGGGGTTACCGTCCTCAATGTTTTCAACAAACTTTATAGTAAATAAAATATATTCCTTTGTTGTAGGGGGAAATTAGTTTTATGCAAATGTTAAACTTAGAGCCCCACCAGCCAAATATGCATGTAGTGATAGCCATTTTTAGCATTGCTCTACAGTGTGAATTTGTTAGTACATTCCATGTACTAACCCTTTGTGGCTGTAACGTCTCATGTTGAAGGAATCTTACAATGAGTAAGTGATATGTTAGTGTTACGATTTCTACACTCAACTTTGCCGTTGGTGGTGATGGGAATCCACAACCTTGTTGTTACTTCCGCTATTTGGATTGAGGTAATAGTATTTATATTACTTTATACATGTGATTTACCTTTGTTATAAATCCTCGAGTACTGTGTGTGTCAGCATTCCGATCCAGGGATGACACTTAAGCACAGAGACTTGACCGTCTGAGGTCAGGTCTCTACAAGATGGTATCAGAGCACATGTTGACTATAGGACATGACCCCTAGAAACTGGCAAGCCCATAGGAAATATTTTCTCTATAACTTTATTTTCAAAAGGATCTTTTACCTCTCTTCTTTTCTGAGTTTTATCAAATATTTCCCCTTTTAGTTAGACTATACCCATTTCCCCTTTTGACCATGCGAAGATTTGACTAATGAGATCACTCCAAGAAGTACAAGATATCGGACAACTAAGACCACTTTGGAATGAAGAGGATTTTACCGTGCATTATAATAATGGAAACTATAATGGTTGAAGACTCCGAAGACTAGGAGAATTTGAAGGCTGTGAAGAATTCCCAGAGTGAAGTGACTTGGAAGGCTCTGAATAGGATCCAATTAAGTTATTCTCATGCCCTTCTGAATTTCTTTACCGAAGAACCCCTGGCTTACATATTTTAGATGAAGAGCTTCACCCTGAACCAAAGACAACACTACGAAGACTTTTCCTATGATCCAGCCTTATGGAATTTGTCAGACTATTGAAGTTGCCGATACCTGAGATGAAGGTGTGTTAGAGAAATACCGGAACATGGAGCGTCAAGACTAAAGATTTTGGTCATCAAGAAAACCCCAAGACAGGAGATATCAACTATGGAATGATAGCTCATGGCAAAGAAATGGGCATAAACACGGCTATCCATGAGGTTATCGCCCGCTTATGCTATTGTCACCGTGCTGAGTTAAGCATGCATTTTGTCAGAAGGATTGGATGACAAAAAGGGCTAATGGAGCATCTATCAGCAAAAGATGAAGTTTTAACCTTAGCTAGTGTATCACCAGGATCTGGAGTATTACATCAAGAATTTTAAGATGGACCTTCAGGAAGCTGTATTTGACAAGGAAGCATTTCGTGAAAAACTCAGGACACAGAAGCTGAAAGTAGCCAAGCTGGTGGAGCAAAACCTCGAGACACCGGAGATTCATCAGGAACTGAAGGACAATAGGACCATGGTTCATGCCAAGGATGTTGAAATCTAGAAGTTTGGAACGCAACCCCAGGAATATTAAAGGACATCATGAGAGACTTCGCGTCAACAGAGATGATCTGGAAAAAGAACTTGAGAAGGACAAGCACGATCGGAAAAAGCCGTCACAGACATAAACAAGACCTGAAGAGTTTGACGACATTGAATATTTATTAACCCTTAGAAGACCAAACCCCTGTTATATACCCACGTTAGATGTGATGATTGTGAGCTGTCATTTGTTTGATGTTTTTTCGACAACCACAAATAAAATCTGTCTCTTGAAAACTATTGTTTGTATTGTGTGTATCCCTCTCTATCTCTCTTATCTCACCCCGAAACCCTGGACCCACTAGAGGATGAATGGAGATGAACTCATATTTCCGCGACCGGTAAGTTAGTTGGAGACGGACCAATGGATTCATAACAGGGAAGATCACATGAAGAATAACCCTATAGCCGAAAAGGATATGACCTAGCATGCTCTATAGTGCTTTGAAAGAGGTGCTTCTACTTGGTGGAGGATTACCAAACCATCAATGGATGGCAAGGAGTAACCACTTGGGAATAATTTAAGTTGACTCTGCTAAAGTCTCGTCTTGTGTCCCAGAAGTTGAAGCCTTATGGAAAGGATATGAAGAAACCTTGTGCATGCAAGCTCTATGGAGAAATAGGACACGACCATAAAGAACACCGGGATGAATGCCCCCATTGTGAAGAAAGTCACTCAGCTGAAGAATGCCCAACTAGGCAGGTTACTTGTTTCTTTTGTGCAGGGACTACCCACTACCCTGCACAGTGTCATATTTACCCCATAATACAACGAACTATCCAACAGAAGAAAGAAGAAATGAAAGGAGACCTCATGAAAATTTTAGAAGAAACGGTGATGAAGGAAGATGTCGAGGACACACACAAAAGGAAAAAGAATTAAATCCTACACTAAGTCATGCTATTCATGTGGAGAAGGACACATCTCCCAAAATTGTCTGAACGGGGATCTAGTAGAATTCTCGACGGAGGAAGTAGAGTATTACCCACAGGAAATAGAAGCCCTGATTGGAACGGAAAAGTACAGGAAGAGAAATAGATTGGATTCCAGGAAGGACCCGAGTCATATCACATGTTTCAAGTGCAAGGAGTTAGGGCACTACTTCAGTAGTTGCCCAAAAAGGAAGCCGAGGACCCAAGGAGGCTTTGAAATCACAAGGAAACCTCGAGACTTGTCAGAAGTAATATGTTTCCGTTGTAATGAAGCAGGACACTTTGCTAGAGAATGTCCCAAGGAAAAGGAGACTTGTGATAAATAGTTGAGTTGCAACAAGAAACATAGTAGTAGAAGTGGGAACATATCTTTTTATTATTGAGGTGTTGAGTTGAGGCATGTAATGGAAAATGCAGGAGATGGTAATGGTTGGAGAATCAATAAGGTTAGCATCATTGGTACTAATTTGGATTTGATGAGTTGTTACTCTATTAAGAAAGACTTTGACCATTTTTGAGGATATGAGAAATATGGTCTATGGAAGAATTTGTGCATTTCAAGGGTGGTAGTACCCTGTGAGGACACCTGACCTCTGGAAAAGATAATGATGTTCCACGGAGTAGACTTCAGACAAAGTAAGTACGAGTTTTATCTTGATATGTGGGATACCCCAAGAGTATGAAGGGATGAAGTACTATTGGATATAAAGGAGGTATAATGTTGGTAATATGGAGCAAGTGTAACCCCACGATGAGTCTGCGTAATCACGTCTTAATTTGGTACAAATAGAAGGAAAGGAGATAGTACAATTGGATGGATTTAAGAATGTTAGGAAGCTGGATGTTGGGGTAATGATCAGTTGCCCCCAATGATGATTTGAAGGTTTGCTAGTGATGAGATGGGCCATAACCCATAGGCCCCAGGACCTGGAAAGAAGCAAGCACACTCTTGCTGAAGGAAAAACCCTGGAAGAAGTTACAACTTTATCAATAGAAAATCTTATAGGAGTAACGCAAAACCTGAGAGTTGTGAAGGAATGATAGACGTTTCTTTGGCTTGCAGAATCAATGGATTTATCCGAACTTAGTTCGTCGACAAGAGAAATTTTGCATGCTTGTGAGGATCGCCGAGTGTTAGAATGCGAGATTCACTAAACCATGTACAAGGTAATGATTTGGGTGCGGGATGGATTGATCACCATACCGACTTACTCTTATTATTCGCCTTGCTGTATGGGATGGTAAATCTGAGTGACTTACCCATAGTAGAGAGACGATGATCAAAACCTTGTTTAAACCTTAGAATGGTATGACAATTTTTCCCCTTGTACAAGGCAGTTGTTGCCAACCGTAGGTCATACGGTGAGGTTCAACCCAGACCCATTTCCTGCAGGAGAAACCATAAATTGTTGACCACCATGAGATATCGATAGTTGTTTAGTATTGGCGCCAGACCCGTCATATAAGAAGACCCAGTCACAGAAGAACCGTACCAAGATGAAAGGCCACAAGGATTGAGTAAAAAGGTTATGCGACTACTGGAAGAGCCAGAGAAGGAATTTTCCCGAGC
This sequence comes from Triticum aestivum, assembly GCF_018294505.1. Lineage (NCBI taxonomy): Eukaryota > Viridiplantae > Streptophyta > Magnoliopsida > Poales > Poaceae > Triticum > Triticum aestivum. The sequence goes on along the minus strand of NC_057800.1, from coordinate 363,840,233 downwards.
ATCTGAGAAGACTGACCCTGTCAATAATAAGGATGGAGTATATGAGTTTTTTTGAAACCGTAACCATGCTTCTAAGGGTGGTAGCACCCCATACCCCCTCTTGCGACAATCGATGGATTTTGAGGAGAGCCCCAAATCCAACCTATTCCCTTCTAGCCTTTCCGAATCTCGAGGAACGAGATTCATTTTAAGGGTGGTAGGTTTGTAACATACCAAAATTCTAAATTTTAGAATGTTATATTAAATAAATAGTTTTTGGTTGATTGTTTGATTGTGGTGTGGTTGCTTGTGTGAAATTGAGTGGAATTTGAAACTTTTTGAAAGATGAATGAGAGGGAATAAAATGACTTTCCCAAAACTTTCACTTTGCTTTCTGATCTCCATGAATTCAAATTCTTTTCATCACAAAACCCTAGAGTGAAGATAATATGACTTCTACCATTTTAATTAAATGAAAAGGGTTTTGAAAAGATTTGAATTCCATTTGGAACTATTTCAAATTTAGAAACTTTAAGCAACTCGACGATTTTCATGAGAGAAGATAAAATGACTTCTTCAAAACATATGAAATATGAGTTGGAAGTTTAAAAGAATCAAAATTAAAGTCCCTTTGAAATTATTTTTCAATTTGGAGTTATTTGGGTTTTATTCAAATTATTTTTCTCCAAAAATAAGATATATGGAAATTAGGGTAAAATGATTCCCTACATTAGAAAAATGGAGAGAAATAAATTTGAAGTTATTTTGTATTTTAAAATATTTTTATTTGATTTTTAAATAAACGATTAGCACTGTTTGATTTATTTAAATTTTGCAGAATTTATTTGCCGCTCAAAATATGTTCATGTTTTAGGAAATTGTTTTTCAAAAATTTTGATATATAATATACCTATGTAAAATTTTATTTCTATTTTCGTTATTCAGTTTCCCTTTTCTCTCTTATTAAAAAACAAAAACAGGACATGTGGCCCATCACTAACTGCCGCGCATGTGCACATCATAGTAGCAACGCGCCGTAGCTATTTTTTCTTCCGTAAAACAGTTTGGTCCTGATTTTTCAAATGACCATAACTTTTTATTCGTTCATCCAAATTAGATGAAACCAGCGCACATAGTTTTGTCTTGTTTTCACCTATCCAGTGAACCTGTCACGTCAAATTTTTGAAATTTTCAAATTTTGAAATTTGTTCATATTCATATTCAAACTTTTTTTGATCATAACTTGAGTTTTGTAACTCCGATTTAGTTGATTCTTTTCGCAAATCGAAGCTCTTGACCTAAACTTTCTGATAAGACCAAATCCACCCAATTTTGGTACTGTTAGAAATTGTTTTCTGTTGCAAGAGTTAATTTCTTATTTTCGAAGTTTTCCAAAGTTGTTTCTTCGATTATTTTGCATGAGTGCTTATGTATGCAATTGCTTGCTCATGATAGATTGACCGGAGTGTGACGAGTAGAACTATCAGGAGTTATGAGTGTGAATCATATTCATCAAATGTACAAGGCAAGTTCACACTTTGATCATACTCTTCATACCCAGTTTTTATGCATTAGTTTTAACCCTCAAACATTGCATGGTTAGGATTTGATAACATTTGGGTATTGGGAAGTAGTTGATGAGGTAGGAACCTATTGTCTTGCATTCAAACCCCGAGTGTTACTACGTTATGCTTATACTGATATGCTATGCTAGTAGATGTGGTTTGGTTTGAGTGATCCATGACAGATGTGAGAGTTATTTTTTTATTAATGGTTAAACTTAAGGTGGCTACTTTAATACACATATGGGTGGATTGGTTGGGGCACCTTGGGGATATACCAGTGGTTTACCCGGACACTTATACCAGTGTTGTCCTAGGAGATCCTGGGGTTACCGTGTGATCATCCTATGGTTCGCCACCCAGGCTCAAAGGGGTCATAAGATTATTCATGCTAGAAACTTCCGTGTGCAACCACAAGCTATTATGGGCTCTAGCATAGTTGAGTATGTTGCATGACCTCTTTCAGTGGTGGGCTAGCAGATGTAGGGGAAAGTAGGTGTAACTGTCCACCCAGAGTAAAGAGTTAATGTTTCTGAAAGACTGTGTCTCCGTCATCCGTTTCTCAAACACCATGTAGTGCGAGAAATCCAACGGAGGAGATCGAGTCTTGTGGGGAAAAGTGTGCAAACCTCTGCAGAGTGTACAAACTAATCATGGTTAGTCGTGTCCCTGGTTATGGACATCTTGAGTATCTGGTTCTTGAATTATCATGTTGATCTCATCACTTTATTTAATTAACGGGTTGGGTTAATGATTACTTTAATTGGGATTGAGATGGGGTTACCATTCTCAATGTTTTAAACAAACTTTATAGTAAATAAAATATATTCCTTTGTTGTAGGAAAAAATTAGCTTTATGCAAATGTTAAACTTAGAGCCCCACCAGCCAAATATGCATGTAGTGATAGCCATTTTCAGCATTGCTCTACAGTGTGAATTTGCCAGTACATTCCATGTACTGACCCTTTGTGGCTGCAACGTCTCATGTTGCAGGAATCTTACGATGAGTAAGTGATACGTTAGGGTTATGATTTCTACACTCAACTTTGCTGTTGGTGTTGATGGGAATCCACAACCTTGTTGTTACTTCCGCTATTTGGATTGAGGTAATAGTATTTATGTTACTTTATACATGTGATTTACCTCTGTTATAAATCCTCGAGTATTGTGTGTGTCAGCATACCGATCCAGGGATGACACTTCAGCACGGAGACTTGACCGTCTGAGGTCGGGTCGCTACAAAAGCGCTCAAAATCCTCATCATCCTTTTTCTTGGATGGTTTAGGAGGAAAAGGCATGGGTTTCTGAACCCATGGTTCTCTTTCTTTATCGTGCTTCCTAGCAACAAAGTCTCTCTTATCATAACGTTGATTCTTTGATTGTGGGTTGTCAAGATCAACAACAGGTTCAATCTCTACATCATTGTTATTGCTAGGTTGAGCATCAACATGAACATCATCATTAATATTATCACTAGGTTCATATTCTTTACCAGATTGTGTTTCAGCATCAGAAATAGAAATATCATTGGGATTCTCATGTGTGTCAGCAACAGGTTCACTAGAAGCATGCAAAGTCCTATCATTTTTCTTTTTCTTCTTCTTAGAAGAACTAGGTGCATCAACATTAGTTCTATGAGAATCTTGCTCAATTCTCTTAGGGTGGCCCTCAGGATAGAAAGGTTCCTGAGTCATTTTACCCCCTCTAGTCACGACTCTAACAACATTATCATTTTTTCTTATTATTTAATTCATTGAGCAAATCATTCTAAGCTTTAAGCACTTGTTCTACTTGAGTGGTAACCATAGAAGCATGTTTACTAATAAGTTTAAGTTCACCTATAACACTAGACATATAATCACTCAAGTGTTCAATCATATAAGCATTACGTTTCAATTGTCTACCAATGTAAGCATTGAAGTTTTCTTGTTTAACAATAAAATTATCAAACTCATCTAAGCATTAGCTAGCAGACTTATAATAAGGAATATCACCTTCATCAAATCTATTGAGAGAATTAACCTTTACTACCTGTGTCGGGTTATCAAGACCATGTATCTCTTCAATAGGTGGTAAATTCTTAACATCTTCAGCTTTAATACCCTTTTCTTTCATAGATTTCTTTACCTCTTGCATATCTTTAGGACTTAGAAAAAGAATACCCCTTTTCTTCGGAGTTGTCTTAGGAGTTGGTTCAGGAAGTGTCCAATCATTATCATTATTCAACATATTATTCAATAGCAATTCAGCTTGATCAACAGTTCTTTCCCTGAAAACACAACAAGCACAACTATCCAAGTGGTCTCTAGAAGCATCGGTTAGTCCATTATAAAAGATATCAAGTATTTCATTTTTCTTGAGAGGATGACCAGGCAAAGCATTAAGTAATCGGAGAAGCCTCCCCAAGCTTGTGGGAGACTCTCTTCTTCAATTTGCACAAAATTATATATTTCCCTTAAGGCAGATTGTTTCTTATGAGCGGGGAAATATTTAGCAGAGAAATAATAAATCATATCCTGGGGACTACGCACACAACCAGGATCAAGGGAATTAAAACATGTTTTAGCATCACCCTTTAATGAGAACGGAAATAACTTAAGGATATAGTAGTAACGAATTTTCTCCTCATTACTGAACAGGGTGGCTATATCATTCAATTTAGTAAGATGTGCCACAACAGTTTCAGATTCATGGCCATAAAAAGGATCAGATTCAACCAATGTAATTATCTCAAGATCGACAGAGAAATCATAATCCTTATCAGCAATACAAATAGGTGAAGTAGCAAAAGCAGGGTCATATTTCATTCTAGCATTCAGAGACTTTTCTTTCAGCTTAGCTAACAGTTTCTTAAGATCATATCTATCATTGCAAGCTAAAAAGTCTCTAGTAGTTTCTTCATCCATAACATAACCCTTGGGCACAACAGGCAATTCATATCTAGGGGGAGAATCTTCATCATCACTTTCATCAATATTATCAGTTTCAATAATTTCATTCTCTCTAACCCTAGCAAGTTGTTCATCAATAAATTCACCTAATGGCATAGTATTATCAAGCATAGAAGTAGTTTCATCATAAGTATCATGCAAAGCAGAGGTGGCATCATCAATAACATGCGACATATCAGAATAAATAGCAGGAGTAGGTGTCGCAAGTTTACTCAAAATAGAAGGTGAATCTAGTGTAGAGCTAGATGGCAGCTCCTTACCTCCCCTCATGGTTGAGGGAAAAGTCTTGGTTCTTTCATCTTTCAAGTTCCTCATAGTGATCAGCAGATATAAATCCCAAGTGACTCAAAGAATAAAGCTATGCTCCCCGGCAACGGCGCCAGAAAATAGTCTTGATAACCCACAAGTATAGGCGATCGCAACAATTTTTGAGGGTAGAGTATTCAACCAAAATTTATTGATTCGACACAAGGGGAGCCAAAGAATATTCTCAAGTATTAACAGTTGAATTGTCAATTCAACCACACATGAAAGACTTTATATCTGCGGCAAAGTATTTAGTAGCAAAGTAATATGGTAGTAACGATAATGGTGTGATAACCCACAAGTATAGGGGATCGCAACAGTTTTCGAGAGTAGAGTATTCAACCCAAATTTATCGATTTGACACAAGGGGAGCCAAAGAATATTCTCAAGTATTAGCAGCTGAGTTGTCAATTCAACCACACCTGGAAACTTAATATCTGCAGCAAGGTATTTAGTAGCAAAGTAATATGATAGTAGTGGTAACGATAGAAAAAGTAACGGTAGCAAAAGTAATATTTTTGGGTTTTATAGTGATGGTAACAGTAGCAACGGAAAAGTAAATAAGCAAAGAACAATATATGGAAAGCTCGTAGGAAATGGATCGGTGATGGAGAATTATGTCGGATGCGATCGATCATGTAACAGTCATAACATAGGGTGACACAGAACTAGCTCCAGTTCATCAATGTAATGTAGGCATGTATTCCGAATATAGTCATACGTGCTTATGGAAAAGAACTTGCATGACATCTTTTGTCCTACCCTCCCGTGGCAGCGGGGTCCTAATGGAAACTAAGGGATATTAAGGCCTCCTTTTAATAGAGTACCGGACCAAAGCATTAACAATAGTGAATACATGAACTCCTCAAACTACGGTCATCACTGGGAGTGGTCCCAATTATTGTCACTTTGGGGTTGCCGGATCATAACACATAGTAGGTGACTATAGACTTGAAAGATAGGATCAAGAACTCTCATATATTGATGAAAACATATTAGGTTCAGATCTTAAATCATGGCACTCGGGCCCTAGTGACAAGCATTAAGCATAGCAAAGTCATAGCAACATCAATCTCAGAACTTAGTGGATACTAGGGATCAAACCCTAACAAAACTAACTCGATTACATGATAAATCTCATCCAACCCATCACCGTCTAGCAAGCCTATTATGGAATTACTCACGCATGGTGGTGAGCATCATGAAATTTCTGCTGGAGGAAGGTTGATGATGACGATGGCGATGGATTCCCCTCTCCGGAGCCCTGAACGGACTCCATATCAGCCCTCCCGAGAGAGTTTAGGGCTTGGTGGCGGCTCCATATCATAAAACGCAATGAATCCTTCTCTCTGATTTTTTTCTCCCCGAAAGTGAATATATGGAGTCAAGGTTGAGGTCGGTGGAGCGTCAGGGGGCCCACAAGGCAGGGGGCGTGCCTAGGGTGGCAGGCGCGCCCCCCACCCTCGTGGACAGGTGGAGGCCCCCCTGACGTGGATTCTTCTTCCAGTATTATTTTATATATTCCAAAATAATTCTCCGTTGATTTTCAGGTCATTCCGAGAACTTTTATTTCTGCACAAAAATAACATCATGGCAATTCTGCTGAAAACAACGTCAGTCCGGGTTAGTTCCATTCAAATCATACAAGTTAGAGTCCAAAACAAGGGCAAAAGTGTTTGGAAAAGTAGATACTATGGAGACGTATCAACTCCCCCAAGCTTAAACCTTTGCTTGTCCTGAAGCAATTCAGTTGATAAACTGAAAGTGATAAAGAAAAACTTTTACAAACTCTGTTTGCTCTTGTTGTTGTAAATATGTAAATCCAGCATTCAAGTTTTCAGCAAAGATTATGAACTAACCATATTCACAATAACACTTAGGTCTCATGTTTACTCATATCAATGGCATAATCAACTAGCGAGCAATAATAATAAATATCGAATGACAACACTTTCTCAAAACAATCATGATATGATTTAAAAAGATGGTATCTCGCTAGCCCTTTCTGAGACCGCAAAAATATAAATGCAGAGCACCTTTAAAGATCAAGGACTGGCTAGACATTGTAATTCATGGTAAAAGAGATCCGGTCAAGTCATACTCAATGTAAACTAACTGTAATGAATGCAAATGACAGCCGTGCTCTCCAACTGGTGCTTTTTAATAAGAGGATGATGACTCAACATAAAAGTAAATTGATAGCACCTTCGCAAAGGGAAGAAAGGATTTATAGAGGTGCCAGAGCTCGGTTTTGAAATAGATATGAATAATATTTTGAGCGGTATACTTTCATTGTCAACATAACAACCAAGAGATCTCGATATCTTCCATGCTACACACATTATAGGCGGTTCCCAAACAGAATGGTAAAGTTTATACTCCCCCTCCACCAACAAGCATCAATCCATGGCTTGCTCGAAACAACGAGTGCCTCCAACTAACAACAATCCTGGGGGAGTTTTATTTGCAGTTATTTTGATTTGATTTGCATAAAGCATGGGATTGGGCATCCCGGTGACCAGCCATTTTCTCGTGAGTGAGGAGCGGAGTCCACTCCTCTTGAGAATAACCCGCCTAGCATGGAAGATACATACAGCCCTAGTTGATACATGAGCTATTCGAGCATACAAAACAGAATGTTTATTTGAAGGTTTAGAGTTTGGCACATACAAATTTACTTGGAACGGCAGGTAGATACCGTATATAGGTAGGTATGGTGGACTCATATGGAACAACTTTGGGGTTTATGGGATTGGATGCACAAGCAGTATCCCTGCTTAGTACAAGTGAAGGCTAGAAAAAGACTGGGAAGCGACCAGCTAGAGAGCGACAACAGTCATGAACATGCATTAAAATTAATCAACACCGAATGCAAGCATGAATAGGATGTAATGCACCATGAACATAAATATCGTAGAGGCTATGTTGATTTTGTTTCAACTACATGCATGAACATGTGCCAAGTCAAGCCACTCGAATCATTCAAAAGAGGATACCACCCTATCATACCACATCACAACCATTTTAATAGCATGTCGGCACGCAAGGTAAACCATTATAAGCTCCTAGCTAATTAAGCATGGAATAAGCAAGTATAATCTCTAATTGGCATTGCAAACATGTTTATTCATAATAGGCTGAATCTGGAATGATGGACTAATCATATTTACAAAAACAAGAGAGGTCGAGTTCATACCAGCTTTTCTCATCTCAATCATTTCATCATATAATCATCATTATTGCCTTTCACTTGCACGACCGAATAGTGTGGAAAATAACAATAGTGCACGTGCATTGGACTAAGTTGGAATCTGCATGCATTCAATTCAAGAGACAAAACAACGTAATATGGGCTCTTGGTTAGATCAACAATAATGCATATGAGAGCCACTCAACATTTTAATCATGGTCTTCTCCTATCGACCCTCAAAGAAAAGAAAAGAAGTAAAACTATTTACACGGGAAAGCTCCCAACAAACAAAAGAAGAGCGAGAAATCTTTTTGGGTTTTGTTTTTAATTACTACTACTATAGGCATGGAAAGTAAACTAACTAAAAGCTACAACTAATAATTTTTTTGTTTTTCTTAAGGTTTATCAAACACACAAGAAGAAAGCATAAAAAGGGAAAATAAACTAGCATCACTACAAAAAAATACACTTCCGTGATGATACGTGTTTGTCACAGTAGGTCGCGTTTTCTGTCATGCATGTACATCCATGACGATTTTATGCCCGAATCAAGATAGTCATACCCGTGCTATCGTAGAAGTGTTCCATGACATTGCCGAAATTATCATCACGGAAGTGTCCACTTCCATGGCGATAAATCGCGCGTCACAGAAGTGCTTTCGTCAAGGTGACCGACACGTGGCATCCACCATAACGGAACACTGTTAAGCTATCGGGTCGGGTTTTGGATCCGATAACCCGTTAATAGCCCCGACCAATGGGGATTTTCCACGTGTAAAATCATCATTGGCTGGAGGAGACACGTGTCAGGTTCGCATTGGCACAGGTGTCACTCATCCAATGGGCGAGACGCGCCTATGATATGTTGACACGTGGACCGGCCCATCAAGTTTAAATGAGCCAGCCCAACTGAAGGCCCACAAGATTTTGCGGACCATAATGGGTCGGCCCAGCTAAAGGCCCACAAGATTTTGCGGGCCATAATGGGTCGGCCCAGGTAAAGGCCCGCAAATTTTTTGTGTGCCATAATGGGCCGGCCCAGGTAAAGGCCCACAAGATTCTTGCGGATCATAATGGGCCGGCCCAGCTAAAGTCCCACGAGATTTCGCCGACATTAATGGGCCGGCCCAGCTGTAGGCCCACAAGATTTTGAGGACCCTAGTAGGCCGGCCCATTAACTGGCTGCCATGTTTTGGGCCAAATGCCAGCCCATATTTGATCCGGTCCATTAATGGCCTGCCACGCTCCGGGCCTAATAGTGGCCCATATGAGATCTGGCCCGTTAAAAGCCTACCACGTTTTGGGCCAAATTATGGCCTAGATCAGGTCCGGCCCTTTAAGAGGCTTTGGGCTCAGTTATGGCCCATATCAGATTCGGCCCATCAACTGGACACTATGCTTTTGGGCCCACTTGCTAAAGGCCCACTTAGTAATTCGATCTGATATTAGTTTTGGCCTGTTAAGGGCCCATTTAACATTTCGGCCCTATATTAATTTCGACCTGTTAAAAGCCCGTCATATAGTTGGGCCTAACTACGGCCCGGTTTGCATCCGGCCTGCTCGCAGCCGATATCTGATTGGGCCAAATAAGGACTGAGACAATTTTGGCCTGTTAAAAGCCCGTGATTTGATTTGCACAATCATGGGTCGAGGTTCATTTCGGGCTGCTGCCGGCCCGTGAGCTGTTCGGCACGTTTCAGGCCCAACCTACATCGTGATTGCATGATGGCCCGATTATGTACCGTAATTTTACAATTTGGCCGGTTTACTGCGAAGACAGGATATATATACAGTAAAATAACTACAGTATCATGAATAAGAAAAAACCTAGATTATACAATAAAGAAATTACGGCATATTACATCCACTGGGCATCAAAGTTCGCCACTATGATAATAAAGCACAAGCAGACAGCAGATTACATACACTGGGCATCAAAGATCGCCACCAGTGCAAATAAACACGCCGACAAAATAATATACAAAACCGACAGCACTTCAATAGAGCTCAAGAAAGGTTAGCCCTGCTCGGGATCTGCAGTGCAAGCAGCTGAGCAAGATGATGAGACTGCGCTTGTTCAACACTTATATCTTCCTCACTCTGAAAGATAAACAAGCAGATAGATGACAGGTTTTGCACATAAAAGTATCAGTGCTGACAATTCATCACATTTCTTACTGACGAATAAAGTGACACAGTTTAAAATTGCATTAACACAATATGGTATTGTTCAGGTCAAGACATGGCAGGAAATGACATTGTGAAGGAGTTGGCAGCTTCACGACACCACTGGATTACAGATCAAGAACTCATAAGTATCAAGGGTTAGTGTGCTGTCAATTTATACCATTTCAGATTGGAAAATAAAGAGACGGTTTAAATAATAGTAGAATGATATGACATTGTTCATAGTTAAGACATTGAAGAATATGACATTGTGCTGTAGTGGGTAGGTTCACCACACCACTGGATTACGGATGAAGAACATAAGCATACATGCAGTGCAAAAGAAGATCACTTGTTGTGTATAGTTTAATTTACATGGTATGAAGAAGGAACTTGGTTGTACAACTGGAAACTTAAATTGAGAAAGGACAAACTTTTGTTTATGAACTGCATAATAAACTTTAAACAAGCAATTTGATGCAAACACCAAAAATAAACAGCTGTTGCAGTCATGCCTAACCAAATATATACAACAAAGTTTCAAGGCTTGAGATGGACAAACTTACATTATTGGTGAAGACAGGCTCTATAAAGGCCTTGTCCATGCTGATGGGGGGCAATTTAAGAAGTTTACCGAAGAATCTTCTTCAAAAGTAGTGCCTTTATTTTACATTTTGTTAAGAGTAAATATAGATGTGATAATGTACGAAAAAATGGAGAATATTTAAGATAAGATGAAGAGTGATGCTACATAACCAAGTAGCTATAAATGTAAGTGGAGCGATACAGGCAAAAGGTACAGCCAAGAGCAATGCACAGCTAAACTTCTTCAGTACCAACCTGATGGTAAGAGTAAATATAGATCTGACGTGTAGAAAATGGAGGGCAAAGGAAAATAAGCTGCAGAGTGATGGTACATGAACAACTACCTGTCATTATAAGTACACTGATAAAGGACAGCATGTACTTACAAGAACAATGCATAGCTAAAAACATTGGCATTGGATATATTCTACACTAATGTAACCATTCATACAGATCAGATAATTTGGAGCGAATAATTGATAAGCAAGCTATCATGCATACTGCTGTCACATAATGAACCAGGTATGTATGCAAGTACAGTGATACAGGACAACAGGTGCTAACAAGAGCAAAGCAGCGGGCAGCATATTTGTGATATCATGTCGTTCTTGTCAAACCAGAATTCTTCTTCAAGCAGATTTCCTGCAAAAAAGATCCGTAAGGCACATGCGGAAAAGTAGAAGTTCAAATTGTCATGTGATTTCATAGACAGTACCTCATCCTGGGAACGAGACCAGTGCATAACAAGGTTTTTCCATTCAATTTCTTCTAAATTTAGCACAGGAGACTCCACCAGAAATTCGTTTATAGACTTGCCATCAAAGTGTGATTTCCTCAGGTAACACCGATACTACTGCAATGCTTCCTTGAAAAGCACAAGCAAGCTTTGCTCGTCATGACTATCCAGATTGACCCTCGCCTAGTTACAACAATGTAATGTAAATCATTGATGTGTTCAATCAGCAAAAAACAGGAAAATAATAATCATGAATAATAGCACTTACACGTAAGTTGGACACGAAGATGTGAAAATGGTGTTTGTCTTCACAATAATCTTCCCATGATGGGAATATATGCATGTAGTCCCTAACAACATTGAAAGCATTGTCTTTTAAACTAGGAATAAATGGAATGGGGTTCCAATCTGCAGTAATTGGTTGTCTTTGCAGTTGGGATAGGTCTTCGGCCGGTGGACTTGCTGTACTTTTTGCTGGAGTGGGATTTTTCTGTGGTACAGCTGGTGCTATGGCAAATGAAATCGGTATACCTTTTGCTGGAGTGCAGGTCCTGTGTGGTGGGGCTAGTGGTGTGGCCAGTGAAGTATGGGTACAGTCTACTGGATTCGGTCCTACGTTTTGTGTCACTGGTTGTACAGCCAATATAAGTGGGGTGTTGTCTGATTTCTCTGGCACCATCACGTTTTTCAAGGACTTTGCTGGTGCTCCTTCAGGTTTGGTAATCACCCTCTTCCTTTTTGATGTCCGATGCACAAGAACAGCATTTGAGTGGAAAAACATGGTATGATGACAGATGGAATATGTATTGATAATGGATGGGCATGGCATCTCGACATATATGATGAGTAAACTAAGTAGATGGCGGTGCAACAAAGTAGAAGAAATACAAGACAACATATGCAAGATACCCACAATCAATAAAACATTGCCAAATTAGAACAGGCACCTTGATGGGTGAACAGGACATGCCATCTGCCTTTGACTCCTCTAGGTTAGAATAGCCATTAGGATCATATTCTGAACAAGAATCAACAGGTGGGGAGCGTATGAGTTTCATTGCATCCAGAATGGCACTCAATGCCTTGGTGCCAATTTTGTAAGTCATTGCAGTGTTTAGCTTCAAGAGTGGACTGCTGCTAGTGCGACACAAAGCAGCTATACATATCATAGTGTAGATATAACGGGAAAACCTTAAGCATCAGAGTAAAATCAGCAAAGTGGAACTTGCTGGAATATATGTGCTAGTATTGCCGGTACGGCTAGAAAGGCTTCGGATACCAACTCTCTTCAAGTGAAGGTGCGGTACTGTTAATATCAGTGTAACTCTCAAAGGCGACACAACTCCCCGCATTTCCTTGCTATTCTTATAGGATTCAAGTGGGCAGGCCACTACAAATCCTATTCCTATGTCTACAAGATCATACGAATCAAAGAGGCTCAAAGTGTCCATCACAACCGACCGTATAGACCTCTACACTACAAATGTCCCTGCTCATCTTCAGTACAAGGAACATACTGTACTACTATCATACTCCCTCCGTTCTGAAATATAAGTCTTGGTAGAGATTTCCACTATGGATCACATACAGATGTATCTAGATACATTTTAGAGTGTAGATTCACTCATGTTGCTCCATATGTAGTCCATGGTGGAATCTATACAAAGACTTGTATTTAGGAACGGAGAGAGTACATATTAAAGAAGAACGGAAGAGGAACATGGTAAAGAAGAGCAAGCAGATTTTGGATAATAAAATGTTGGTTGAGCAGTGCCCACACATGATGAACCAGAGCGGATTAAGAATGCAACTCTCAGCTGTCTCTCGACCATTTCAGGCGGTTGTATGAAGATCCTACATCTCCTAACCCTTCTTCTTCCTCGTCTCTGATTCTTCCCATACAGAACACCGCACGGGCCGCCGGCCGGACCACTGGCCCCCACCGCCTGTGTTCCTCCGGCACCCCCACCCCGCACCCCCACCCCAACCCCCACCCGTGTCGAGTTTTCTTCATTCGGCGAGGCCCCACAACCACCCGAACCCCTTCGATTGCACCGGTGAACTCCGGCGAGCTCTGAAAAATCGACTAACCCAATTTTGAAATTTAGTCTACTGTGATTTAACTAGTGCGGAATATAAAAGGGGAAAACCATAAGCATTGGGATCTATTTTGAGCGTGCCATGGCGGATCTGAAGGTGCAAACCGGACAAAGGCAACTTCGCAACCAAGACAAGAAATCAGAGTAAAGCAGTGGCAATCTATTTTCTTGCTGCGATAAATAAGTTGAGCAGATACGAAAGAGTACCGCCTCTGGTGCGGCGCCATGTACGCATCTGCTGAGATTTGATGGTGCTGCGGTAGCGATGGCTATCGGCGGCGTGGAAGCAGATCTAGGAGGGTAGACGATGGCGGCGGGGCGTGGTGGACGAGACGGTCGTAGGAGCGGCGCCGGCAAGGTGGACGACGGCGGGGATGAAGCGAGAGGATGGGATGCAAGGATCCCGGTCCGAAGCCGTGGATGAGAGAGGTCGATCTCTTGTAATGGACGGCGGCGTCGGGGTATCAGCTTCGGCATGGTGGAGGAGGACGGCGGTGGATGGGGTGGCGGACGGCGGCGGACGGAGGAGGGTGGGGTGGAGAGGGTGTTTTGGCGCCCACGGAGTACGAATGGGGAAAAGGGAGGTAGAGAGGAAGGGGGAACCATGTATTCAGGGCGCGCTTGTCTCAAATGCGAGGAATTACAAACTTAGCCCCCGTCTCAAATTTCTACTACATCACAACAACATTAGTCGGTTGGGGATAGGATGGTAATCTCGCATACACAGAATATTTGCCGACAAGAGTTTGTTTTTGGCGCCCACCGTGTATGAATATGAATCGGGGAGGGAGTCGATTTTGGCTGAGGACACACAGTGTTTTGGCACCCACCGTGTATGAATCCGGGTGAGAGGCGGTTACGTCATGTTTGGGTGAAATTACAAACCTACCCCTATCGAAACCTATAGAAATCCAGCAGATAGGCTTTGCGTGGCAGGGATAGGCAGTAGTGATTTCCATCTCACAGATTTTGGTTTCGGGCGGTTACTGCGACTTTCCCCGCTTCGTTCAAATTTTGCAGAGTGCACGTTTACCGTGCCAACTCAATTCGAATCCCGTTTGTATTTTTTCGGGCGGGATCCATTTTCAATTGGAATTACATTCTATATACATCATTTTTATATATACTTTCAAAAGCACAACAAAGAATTCTCCTCCTTATATGTATAATATGATTTACAAATACAATGATCTCGAAATCTTAAGGTTGAATTCGAATTTTTTTAACCAAATTATGTTCTACTAAAATGTATGGATCAGTAATATCTACATATTAAATAACATAGATGTGCGTGAATTCATATGAGTATGCATGTTTGATAGATCAATTTTGGTTCGAGTATGGATTACATGTATCATCATCTCGAATTCAAATGTTTGAATCCCTTTTTTGTTCACTCCTTTCACGCCCATCTCTCTCGCATGCATGCTCCTTCAGGTAGCTATCACTCTCTTTTCTCTAGCTCACCCGCACGCTCACTTCATGTTTGTCCTATCCTCGCAAACATGGTCTCTCGACGTCCCCTTGAGAAGTGTCACACTCTCCCTATCATTATACATTACACGGTTTTCATTATCTCTCACGTCTCTACTGTTCTCTGGTATCACTCGGTACCTAAGCTTTCTTTTTCACCGCCACACACACAGTCTCCACTCGTCTTTCACTTTGTCTTTCTCTCTATGGGATTCTCTCACACACCCTATATGTCTCTACATATGACTCATACCACTAAAATTACTCTCTCTCTCTCTCTCTCTTCGGTAGACACAACATTTGTTGCGGTCTCCTTTTTGTCTCCATCCCAGACTGACATTATTCATTTGTTTACCGATCAAACAACCCCGACTACCGTCTCCTCTCTCTCTCTCTCTCTCACAGACGCACACACACAACTCCTGCTTCCACTCCCCTTCCCGACTACCATCTCTCTCTCACACACACACAAAACTCTCGCTTTCGCACCCCGACTCGTATTTCTCTCACAAGCATTTATCGACTAGCTAGCCTCCAGATAGGCTTATACACCCGCACACTCATGCTTCCACCATCGCATACATGTCTCTCTCCCGCTCCTTGTATCTATGTAGATTTTTCTTCCCTTCTTGAGACACGCCCTCTCGATCGTTCACACACACACTATCGCCTCATTTTAAGCTGATACCTATCGCACACACACTCCTTGTGTCTTTGTCACACATGCACTCTATCCTCCACCACTCTCCCTCTCTCTCACACACACATGGGCTTTTTGCAACAACTAGCAAGATGCCCATGCGTTGCACGGAACATCAAGATGCATTTGTATGAGTAGTTTATCTTGTGGGGGAAAAGGATGAACGAGGGAAGGCCTTATTTGCAAATGTGGAGAGGGGTGTGGGTATCTTTTTGCAAAATTGCCATAGTTTCCTTCCTATCCGTCAGATATAGATCGGACGGCCTATATTGCAGGATGGCAGGCACATGATCATCACCAACAATGCTTTTTATAAGAGTAGGGATAAAAAATAGAGTTGGTGATGATGGTGGACCTGCCATCCTGCAATGTAGGTCGTCCGATTTATATCTGATGGATAGGAAGGAAAATATGGCAATTTACCCGCACTCTTCACCACATTTGCAGATAAGGCCTTCCCTCGTTCATCCTTTTCTCCCACAAGATCTTGATGTTCCGTGCAACGCACGGGCATCTTGCTAGTAAGAGTAGAAATTAGACATATACCACTTCTCGAATCTTGAAACCAACAACATTCCTCCCTTATCTCATCAAAACCGCCAAAGGAATATATTTTGAGTGAAACATAACATATTTTTAGTGATATACGTATTTCAAAACTAGACTTTTTTCTATCAAATCGGTGAATATGTATTAATCTACTTTGATCGTGTGGCAACGCATTGGCACATTGCTAGTAGTTATTATAATTTTTTGGACACCAGACAAACGGTGGAGTACATATACAAAGAGAAGAGGCGCACGCACGCAGTCAGCCTCTCGCTACTCACACACATGAGTGTTACGTAAAGGCGACGTTAACAAATAAACCCTAAAACCCTAGGTGCACGATTGCTGCATTCGCGGGTACCGGGTACGTGGTGGAGCACCTTTGTAGGAATAGTCAGCTCGCGTGATAATTTGATCCGTAGGAGTTGATGGTCGGGACCATAGGTGAATGACTTGGAGCGCGGTGGCTCGCCGGTTGCCACAGATCGAGTAGCCACATTTAAAATATCGTTTTTTAGCGGGGTTAAGAGTTTCGATTTTCAATGGTGCGATATAAGTAGTAAGTAGTTTTTAGAATGATTGGTATGGAGCGAAAATGGAATTCATAGTACTACGTACCTCCTTGGTGTATGGTTGTATGGTTTTTTTGCGATGGAGGTTGTATGGGTTTATGTTGCGAGATGTTGAACCTGGTAGTTCTAGGGCAAATACTATGGTTTAGATCTAACCCCCCTCTCTTCTTTAATTCTTTGCCACATCAGCATGTTTGCTATTCCCGTGTGCATGATACCAGCTAAGATACCACCATTATGGTCAGCCTTAATCATCGCTTGCAATAATTTAGTGCACCTTGAAATATGAACATGTGTGGGGCATGTATGTTTTTAATGACTTGAGACTATACCTAGCCCGGCATGCAAGATGACTTATTATGCACTGTTCCCCATACCTGCAGGAAGCCCGTGTGAAAAAATCTGCATGCATGACTCTCCTCCCCCCACGCTCGTCCAATCCGTTGTGACCAACAATATTTCCACCCCTTCGCTCCCCCGTAATTTACTCCAACAAATATGCCCACGTAGTTGTTACTTAACTTCAGGTGCATTGGGTCACTAACATATGGGCCCAACAGGGGTCTGGCCCACATGTCAGTGACGCAACTGGACCTGCAGTTAAGTCACTGCAGCTCAGTCCATATCTTACGTAGGTGTGCCATTGCTCACTATAAATATTACGCCTCCCACGACATCGCTATCTCCTCCCCTCACGTTCACATTCATCGCTATCTCCTCCCCCTCCCTCTCACGTCGACCACCATAGCATCGCCCCTCCCAAGCCCTAGGAGCCCCTCGCTGCACCGCGCGGACGGTCATGCGTCACCGTTCCGTTCCTCGCCGCCACTAGTCGAGGAGGACGCGTTGGTGTTCTGCTCCTCGCCGCTACGCGACGCGTCGCCGTTCCGTTCCTTGCTGCCACTAGTCGAGGAGGACGTGTCGGTGTTCCGCTCCTCGCCATGACACGACACGTCGCTGTTCCGTTCCTCGCCGCCACTAGTCGAGGAGGACGCGTAGGCGTTCCGCTCCTCGCCACGACGCATCGAGGTGGACGCATCGGTGTTCCCAATCTCGCCAGCACGCGCGCCGGAGGACGCGTCGGCTCCCTGCTACGAGGAGAACGCCGCGCCGCCCGCCGAGCCCCCAGCCTTGACGAGCTTTCGAAAGAAATGGATGTCTCCTTGTGGGAGGCTTTGCCTCCAGCAAAGCGCGCCAAAATAGAGGCGAAGAAGAAGGCCAAGGAAGAGAAGCGCACCACGGAACAAGCTGCCTGGGAGGCCTATGTCGCGTACGACAGAGTCAGGCAATTGGCTCTTTGGCAGAAGGCTCATGCGAGGGCCGTGAGGGTGGCGGAGGACGCCCATGCCAACGCCCTGAGTGCAGTCGGGCCCAAGCGCCTCATTTACGCTTGGCGGTATGTGGACCTGGTGCACGCTTCCAGCGAGGAGTACCTATTGGCGCCGGATCACCACACCGGTGAGATCGCGCTCGCCCGCCCGCAAGCCGCCAATCAGCACCTCGCGAGTTGCGAGGCTGAGGAAGAGGCGTTGTGTCGGCGCGCTGGGAAATGGCCGCGCACCAGGTCTCTCGTGGCGCGTCGCAAGCGCTCCTGCGAGTGTCGTGGCTTTTAGGAGGAGTATAATTTTTGTTTTGTAAGGCGATCTCATTAGTTTTGGGACGCAAATGATAAATCCCGAACGTTCAGGAATTTTTAGCGTCCTTAATTAAGTATGTAAAAGGGAAAGTTTGGAAACCTTGTGTATTCGTATGAATTTTTCAAGTACGTGCATATAGCACAAACTTTACTATATACTATCGCACTACACGTCTCTCTCGATATATGCTTGCAGACTGTGCTACTCCCTCCGTCCAGGTCAATAAGTCATCTTTGGTTGTGCACCGTGACCAAGAAGGAGGGAAGACTTATACACCTAGACGGAGGGAGTACTACGGCCTCTCAGCATCACAAGCATGTCCCCCTTTTATAAGGCCCCGCGTTGGAAAGGTGCATGCATGCAAGCATTCCATTGGTTGTATTGAAAGCTATTGTTGTTGGTGCCATGGCTGAAAAGTTAATACACTTCATGTGTGCTTTTTCATTGGCTGCATGCATGTGAGAGAGTGCATTGGGAGTGGAATGGAAGAATTAATGTGAGCAAATTACTATGTGTCTTGGTCTAAGAGAAGTTGTCTTTAGGCCGAATAAACCCTGACGAAGGGAGTACGTGCAAATGCACGTTTCAACATTACGATGTGGTTTTTGTAAAAGTAGAAAAACAACACTAGTCAAGCTTGTGAAACGATTCAATGCAAAACAAATGCAAAAATGCTCGTTTGATTGTTTACTTTTAGCTTCCTTCTCTGTGGTTATTTCTCTGTCGTACTTTGTATGGAGTATCTCACTGGTTGGAAAGGCATGCAAATTCCCAAACCGCTTCCTACACCCTGTATCGAATTTTTTGCCTAACAAATTGTGTCGTGCAATTGGAATTCCAACTTGAGTACTACTACTAGTAGGAGTACCAGGGGCCAGTTCTTTTAGGCTTCTAGATTAGTAATCCCATAACTACTACCTCCGTCCTGGTTTATTGGTCCCCATTGTAATCCGTGTCAAATTTTGATCATAAATTTAACTAATGAAATGTTAGTGCATGTCACATGCACTACTCCATCCGTCTAGGTGAGTAAGTCATCTTAGGTTGTGCACCATGACCAAGGAGGAGGAGAAAACGAGAAACGTTAATGTTTATTTGCTAATTAATAGTATTGCATGCAATGAACTAACCATTGCATGTCATGTTTGATATCTCAAGTCATTAAAAGCATGCACACTCTTTATCTCTTATTGGTTGATATGTCAAGAAACAAGAAATGAGGTAGAAGTTAATGCACCGCGCCTAAGTCTTTTGAGATTATTTGGTTTTCGTAAGATGACTTACACACCTAGACGGAGGGATTACAATGGTGAGGAATAAACCAGTTAAATCTTTGGTCAAAATTTAGCACAAATTACAATGGTGAGGAATAAACCAGGACGGAGTAGTAGTTTAGAAGCCCAAATAAATGAGTAGTACTCTCCACTGTGACTAGTCTTGTGGGAAAAGCTGGGGAAGCCGCCAAAAGAACTGGCCATAGGAGTAGTAGCTAGGGATCGAGTGTGCGAGATGAACCGGATAAAGTAAATGCAGAGAGATGAAATGCAAAAAAGACGGAGGGATGTGATGGTTGCTTGTCCGTTTATTTTACCAGGCCACTTATTACTGGGAGTGGTTGGGTTTTGTGATATGACGACTTTATTGCCGCGCCACGAGCACCAGTACATCGGCCTCGTGTCAGTGTCAGCGTCAGCGGAGTCACCCCTGACGCACATTATAGAAACGGGGCGGCGGCCTGCGCGGGCCTCGCCGGTGCCCACGATCAAGAGGAAGACGTTGTCGTCCTCCTCCGAGACTAGCAGGCGGTGGTGACCCTCCAGCGACTCTGGCATGGTGAATGGGTAACACGTCTCATACTTGATGTTCTCCGCCAAGGGCCAGCAGTGACCGCTGCATGCATCCATGAGGTGATGCACCATGTCCGTCGGCGAGCCGCAAAACGGCATCCGACACTCATAGCAGTGGACGAAGGGCTCCTTGGAGGCATCGACCAGGCCGTCCATGAAACGGGAGTGGCTATAAGGGACGTTGCGCCAGTTGAATATATGAGCAAGTTACTACGAGATTTAATCCGAATAAGCACAAAATAAATCATGACGGCTATAACAGAGATGAAACTAATCATGTGGACTAGCATAGTAGTAGGATACAGAGTAGAAACATGAATTCTACCACGATTTCGAACAGGAAGGACAGAAACACATACGGTGCAACAGGAGCAGCACCGTTGGCGTTGAGGTTGTCGCCCATGTCCAAACACCACGTAGACACGGTCTTTGAGCACGGTTCGTAGTCGTTCCACGCTCGGGCATTGAAGTTTGTAACTATTTTAGATTAGAATATACTACTCCTCCGGTGCTAGTAGTAGAGCAGAGTCCTACTCTACTACTCTACTCAAGCAAGTTAGGGCATAGCACTGTAGGGAGTACCAGTACTGTGATCACTCAAGCAAGTTGTCTGGCATCGACATGACCCTACGCTGCTGGTATGTGTCTCGTAAGTCAAGCGGCGTGCTGTAGTCATCATCACATGTCCACTTCCCGCAGCACATATTCGCTTCTCCATCTTTGTCCGCACATAATCTCGTCCAATCTTCCATCCCCGCTAAGGCGCCTCCCCCCTCGTCCGAAACCCAAGCACTAACAATGGCAGAACCGAGCAGCGTCCGCCAAAAGAGTGGCTGGAATTCGCTCCCCACAGAGGTAATCAAGCTCATTGTTTCACGTGTGGACAATCTCAGTACCATGCCGCTCGCCGCGTGCTCGTCGGGGCTGTACCGTTTACTCAAAGCCCTCAGGCCGGAGCTTTTTAAGCCAGCTCCTTGCTTGCTGATGCCGCCTGATCTTCAGAAACGGCATGTCACGCAGCATAACGATCGTAGGGTGGTGAGCATCAACACCCTTGACTGCGATCCGATCCCCGTCAGCCTCAACTACATTAACGGTATGTACTGGGTCGGCATGAACACGTCTTGGATGGTGCTCGTCGACGGTCGCGGCAGCTGGATGCTCGTGGAGGTCTACACCCGGCGATTGATCCCCCTTCCTTCGATTAACACTGCACTGCTTTGGCACCGCGGCCCAGAATACTCGGAATCTTACAGTAGCCAACATGATACCAAGTTTGATTTGCTCAAGGTTGTAATCTGCCAAGTGCCCACAAGATCTGTGAATTATAAAGACTTCAGGCTAATTGCGTTCTTCAACCGCGGTCTCGCCTATCTGACAGGTCACTGCGGTAAGTGGATAAATCTGCACGTCCATCGCAGGATCATACATCCTCCATGGTTCTCTGATGCCATTGAACACAAGGGCTTCATTTACGCTGTCGACTCCTTCTATGGCTGGACGTATTGCTGGCCTACTCCAGTCATCGCTACAAACGGCTGTTACAGCAGTATGTTACTTTCCTATGATATCATGATGGCTTGCTTATATTACTGTCAACATTTGCTGAAAAAATATTCATGCTCATAACATGTTGTTCTTAAGATTGACTAAATCAAGAGCCCTTTTTTATTTGACTCCAACTTGATATGATGTTGTAGGCCGCCTAGTGTCCCTACCCTTCCTAATCCCAGAACCTTTCAAAGAAAAGCGGCATGGCAGTTGCAGGTGGTTCCTGGCTCGATCAGACGACGGCGAAAGATTGATGATCGTTCGCACGTACCGGACGTGTTGTTTCGCTGAATACAATTACAGTCACTGCAAGGTCTTTTAGCAGGATCCCAGCTTCTCTGGGCCTTCAGGAATTTTTGACTGGAGGCTGGTAAGTAGCCTTGGTACACGCTCTCTGTTTGTCAGACTGAATTATCCGATTAACCAGGAGATAACCGACGGCAAGGATCATGATGGCAGCGCAGTTTCGTTCATCAAGCAAAACTGTGTGTACACAGCATACCGTGCGTCTCTGCATGCACCATACCCTGATATGTGTCGTCACACTCTGCAACCCAAAGTAGGAGAGAGGGTCGCAAGTATCAGACTTCGACCTGCTGGCTGGAGTCTCCCCCATCAGGCACCCATCTGGTTCAAGCCGTCAGCCAATCTCCATAGCTTAATAAATAGTAACGTCTAACTGAGCCAGTTAGTTAGATGCGTATACTTGGTGTAGTAGGATCTTTATTTAGTTTGATGCATACACTTGTTCTTTTTTGGTAGCCCTTTTGTAATGATGGCTGATGTTTGGTTTGGAATAGAGAGCCGCGTCTTCACTCTTCTGGCCTGCTTACTGCTTCTGTTGCATCCCCGGCCCTAGTTGCTGCTGCTGTTTTTAATGTACAATCAGTAGTATATTTCGTCTGTTGGTTGAATAAATGTGTTGTTAGAACGACAAACACAATGTTTTGGAAGTCGTTGCATGGTTCGATCCTTTAGTGCCCCGTACCGTACGTAGCGCATACTATTTTTCGTACGGAACACATTTTCCACTTGTTGATAACATGCAGCCCACTGACGAAGGCCCAATAGAGAAGCCCATAATTAACTAGAAGGGAGGCTCTCACATGAATCCGGCCCAGGTACATGCTCATGGTCCCCTAAACATAAATAAGTAAATAAATAAATAAAGTTAAATGCTCATGCACCAGTTCTTTGGGAAAATAGGTAGCCCAGTATTTCTTTTTGAAGAATACCCAAGCTAGGCCTATTTGTTTTCTCCGAATTACTGGGCTGCAAATCTTTCAAGACGAGGAGGGATGCATTCTGGCCTGGCTTAAGAGTATGGTCAATGTTTGTTAAAAGTAATATCAAAAGGGGTTGAAAATTCCAAAAAAATTATAGCAAATGGGATATAAGTTTCTTTTTTGTTTTTGTTCTTCACTGATATCTTATACGTATTTCATTGGATTTAACATGACATAGTACTAATTTATTTTTAAATTTGTTTTAGTATGGCTATTAATTTTTGGATTAAGAATATTTCGTTCCCCAGCAAAAATTTGCGAATTTTCAAAATTTCCCACATATTTAGTTAATTTTTTGACCCTGGTACTGACCAGAAAATGGCCAGCAATTCTAAAAATGGAAAACGGGCTGCAATAAATTCCATATGAATTAGAAAATGAGTAAAAATTAGAAAAATAATAGCAAATGGGTTGTACACGCCACAGATTTCGAGGCTGACTTGTTTACGCAAGGCTTTGTCAGTGAACACACGATTCTAGCAGCAGTGACTGTTGGATGTCCATCCAACGGCCGACGTGCTTCTTCAATCTCTGATCTTCCTGCTCCAGCCACCTAAACTAGCGCCGGCGGGACTGCCTGCTCCCTCCTCTTGTGGCCCACTGTGATGCCGCGCAGGCTTCCCCGGCCCACCTTACTCCCTCCGCTGGCATGGCCGCACGCAATCAACTGCCTCCTTATTACGCGAAAAAAATGATTCCTCCCACTGACATCTAGGGCGCACTGGTTGGGAAGCTGACCTGTGGGCCTACTAAGTTGACGCGTAGGCAGGGCTTGTCAACTTAGTCAACAAACGATTCTAGCAGCAGTAACCGTTGGATTTGAATCAAACGGTCCTGCTGCTTCTTCAATCGCTGCTCTTCTTGCACCAGATGCACAAACCAGCGCCGGGGAGACCGCCTGCTCCTGCCTCCAGTGGCCGGCTGTGCTGCCGTTGAGGCCTCATCGCCCCCTACTACTCCCACCGCTAGCCAGGCCCTGCGGCGACGGCAGCCTCACACCACAGTCGAACTAGTGAACCCTCGTACTCCTCTCCGCATGGGCATCAACTGCCGCGTCTTCCCCGGCTCTGCGTCGTCCCCTTCCTAGGCCTCGCCGTCGTCCACCGCCTTGGTGCTCTCAGCGCGGCGTGGTCAACGACATTCCATCGGAAGAGTACTGTACGTGGAGAGGCTGACAGCTGGGTCCACGGCCACAGCCCAGTTTTTTTGTGATTTGCCAAGTAAGTCGCTTTGTCAGGCCTGTTGGGCTACAAATCTTTCAAGACGAGGAGAGCTTTCATTCGGCTGGCTGAGAAAATGGCCCATCAGTAATGAGAAATGGGTTGTACATTTTTAAAACACATCAAACCGACAATTAGTTTCAAATATCTTTTTTTCATTTTGAGATTTTAAATTACATTAATTTTTATGTGTGGGGAATTTGTTGGATTTTATATTGATATACATTTATTTTTAAATCAATTTGAATGTGAGTCGAAATTTCGGGATTAAAAATAGTTCGGACCGCACCGAAATATGCAAAATTTCGTAAAAAAATTTAACCGTGGCCACAATATGGGTTGTAATGCTAACAAAAAGAATATGAGCTCCAAAAAAACCTTAATAATTAGCAAATGGGCTGTAAATTATTAGAAATAATGGCAGATGGGATGTATGCTGTTCTCCACAGATTTGAGGCTTTCCTAAAAAAGGTTGACGCACAAGCAGTGACTGTTGGATGGCCATCCAACAGCCGTTGTGCTTCTTCAATCTCTGCTCTTCCTGCTCCAGCCGCTCAAACAAGCACCGGCGGGACTGCCTGCTCCCTCCTCACCGCGGCCGGCTCTGCTTCCGCGCGGGCCTCACCGCCCCACCGTACTCCCATCACTGGCCTAGCCATCCCTCTACTCACCCACACCTGCTGTTATTCTCCAACGACGGCAGACGAACCAGTAAACCCTCGTACAGTCGTACTCCCCTCCGCGTGGGAAACAACTACCGAGTCTTCCCTGCCTCTGTGTCGTTCCCTTCCTAGGCCTCGCCGTCGTCCACCGCCCTGGTGTTCTCGGCGCGGCCTGGTCAACATGGTCAATGACCGACCTACATCTGAAGTGGACTGTACGTGGAGAGGCCGACAGCTAGGTCCACGGCTGCACACAAGGAAATGCCTCCTTATTATGCGCAAAATAATGATTCCTCCACCTGACATCAGGGACCCACCGAAAGGGCCTTTGTATTTCGTGAAAAAAACGTTACCTCCGCTGACAGCTCGGACCCACCAGCTATATCTTTGCACACAAGGAAGTGCCTCCTTATTACGCACAAAAAATGAATACTCCCCCTGTTAGCTGGGCCCCAGTATAGTGGCAGGCTGACTTGTGGGCCTACTAAGTTGACGGGGACGGAGGGCTTTGTCAACTTAGTCAATATGCACGATTCTCGCTCCAGTGACGGTACGATGTCCATCCAACGGCTATAGTGCTTCTTCAACCTCTGGTCTTCTTGCTCCAGCCGCCCAAACCAGCGCCGGTCATGCCTCGTGCTCCTGCCTCCCGTGGCTGGCTGTGATGCGGCGAAGGCCTCACCGCCCCCTACTACTCCCACCGCTGGCCAGGCCATCCCTCTACTCACCCACGCCCCCTATTATTCTGCGGTGACGACAGCCTCACACCGCAGCGAACCAGTGAACCCTCGTACTCCTCTACGCGTGGGCATCCACTGCCACATCTTCCCCGGCTCCGCGCCTTCCCCTTCCTAGGCCTCGCCGTCGTCCACCGCCCTGGTGCTCTCGGCGCGGCATGGTCAACATGGTCAAGGAACGGCTTCCATCGGACGTGGACTGTACGTGGAGAGGCTGACAGTTGGGTCCACGGCCGCAGCAAGGAAGTGCCTCCTTATTACGTGCAAAATAATTATTCCTCCACCTGACAGCAGGGACCCACTGGACGGGCCACCGTATTTCGCAAAAAAATGTTTCCCCCCTGACTGCTGGGACCCACCAGCTACATCTTCGCATGCAAGGAAGTGCTTGACAGTCGGGACCCACCTGGTCGAAGCGTACGTAGTGTTGTCATTCTGGTCGCGAACGTGTACGTACATATATACTGGTGGATGTAGAGGCGCGGACGTGTCGTAGTAGAGGCGCGTATGTGTCATAGTAGAGGCACGCACATAGCATGTACACCTACATACAGCGGCCAGGGTGCAAGAAAGAAAATACGGCCACGTATGTGTACATACGGGTGGGGTCTCAAACGCCTACTCGCGCATACGTACGGCCAGGGCTCGTGTACATGGCTGGGTCGGAACGGAGAAACAGCATCGTCGTCGTGTTTATGGGGAGGCAACAGAATGTGTCGTGTTCATGGGGAGGCAACGGAGTGAGTTGTGTTCATCGGGAGGCAACGGAACGCGTGGGAGCCAACTGGCTGGGTCGGAACGGAATGCGTGGTCGTGTTCATCGGTAGGGCTTGGACGGAACAGGCAATGGAAACGAGGCATGGCGTACCGCACAACAGAGGAAACGGACCTCCTACGTTCGGAACGGGGTCCTGTTGATCGGGAGGGGTCTGGCGTACCGCAAAATGGAGGAAACGGACCTCCTACGGTCAAAACGGGGGTCCTGTTGATCAGGAGGGGTGTGGCGTACCGCAAAACGGACGAAACAGACTTGTGTTGGAGCGCTACGGTCGAAACGGGGGTCCTGTTCATTGGGAGGGGTGTGGCGTACCACAAAATGGGACTCCACGGGATACTGTTCATCTCCACCGTCGACCTCCTCCAGCCTCCACGAACTACCGTCGACCTCCTCCAGCCTCCACGGGCTCCTGTTCATCCAGCCTCCACCGCGCGCTACTCTATCGGCTACTGTTCAACCACCCCTCCACGGGCACCCCTCCACCATCTACTGTTTATCCAGCCCTCCATACCACGGGGTCCTGTTCAACCACCCCTCCACGGACACCCCTCCACCGTCTACTGTTCATCCAGCCCTCCACCACACCATGGGGTCCTGTTCATCCAGAGACAACACCACCGCTCACTGTTCATCCACCCCCCCCCCCCACGCAACGCTCACTGTTCATCCAATCGATCGGCTTCAGTTAGCAGCAGCGGCGAAGGAATCGCTCGATCAGGTTCAGTTAACAGCCAACGCCTCGCTCGGGTTCAGTTAGAGCCAACAGTGTAATCGCTTGGGTTCAGTTAGAGCCCAACGCCTCGCTCGGGTTCAGTTAGAGCCAACGCCTCGCACACACGCGTGTACGTGTACGAGAGAAACGCGCATCGCTCGGCCCCCGACCTCCCACCGTAACCGGGAACTCCCCGAAATTTTCCTCGCCCTCGCTTCTACCACGGTTTTCCGTCATGGACGGCCCAAAGAATGTCATGCAACTGCGTCTCCGACCCGCCCAGGACGAAAAGCCCATTTTCGGTCACGATTTTTGTCATAGAAGTAGGAGCCCACCACATCTATGATGATACCGGGGTTTGTCACAATTATCGTCATAGAAGTGTCATATGTATGACAGAAAAAAATTTCGTTCGGCCCAAAATGTCATGGATGTGTCTTTTTTCGTAGTGCATGGATGATACAATGAAAAAGTATGAGCACCGACAACTAGCATGAGTGTGTGAACATAAATGTAATGTGGTGAGAAATACTTACTCCCCCAAGCTTAGGCTTTTGGCCTAAGTTGGTCTATGGCCACGGCTGGCCTCACGGATATCCAAAGTTGTAGCTGGGGTCGTACTGAGATGCAGCGGCAATTGCCTGATGAGGTGCAGCTTGGAGGCGAGTTGTCTCCGCCCTCCTCTCGTACTCGGTCGCCTCCTCCCTGGTTATAACATATCTCCCCTTTGCCTGAAAGTCAAAGAAAGTAGGGGTAGGGAGAGCGACGTGATAGGTTCATCGTCTGTCAAAGATTAGTCGTTACTGGAGGTACTAATCGTTCCTCTCAACAAACTGATGATGAACCATAGCATCATAATCTAGATAAGAAGGAGGCAACTCAATATCATCTCCACGTATGGATATCTCAAGAAAGTTAGCTATACGAGTTGCATAAATTCCACCAAAGAAATCTCCATGAATACGATTATTATGCAACCTACGTGCAACAATAGCCCACAAGTTGTATTGTTTATATCCTAAAATAGCGCTCCTGAGAACTATAAGATCAAGTACACACATGTGACATGCTTCATCTTTACCGTTTATGCACCTTCCTATGAAGAGAGCAAAATAATGTATAGTAGGAAAATGAATGCTCCGTATGGTGGCTTGTGTTACATCTCTAGATTCCCCCACTGTAATACTAGCAAGAAAATTTCTAAATTCAGATTTGCGAGGTTCACTAACATTAACCCACTATGGGAGTTTACAAGCAGTGCTAAAATCTTCTAAGTCCATGGTATAAGATTTATCATAAAGGTCAAACAGGACAGTTTGAGAATTGCGTGATGATGAAAATTTAAACCTTCTCACAAATGAATCAGTTAAATAGAGGTATTGACGGCACTTATCTGCCTCAAAGCTCTCCAGATCAGCATTATGCACACATGCATCAAATTCCTCTTTAATTCCTGCTCGGATCATGAAATCCTCTGACGGCCATTCACAAGGCTACACTTGAGCGTCTCTTGGTGGTTCCTCGTCCGCATCGCGTATTGCGGGCCTGGGTCCTTGCTTCCTTGAAGAACCACCTTGCTACATTTTCCTAAACATATTTCTTCCTCTGAAAAATTTCTAAAAAATTTAGTAACTTCAAAATAAAAGTGAACCAAACTCAACAATGTTGATATCAACTACTCCTACAAGTGCCTAGAGGCAATATCATGCATTAAAACTACTTTTGACCATATAAATTTGACGTGCAAGCTCAAGAACAGGGTCACCTAAGCAACAAAAATTTACAATGAATAAAGCACTAGAACAAAAACTAATTGGATCAATGGAGGAGTCACATACTAAAGAACAATCCCCCAAAGTAGTTTTGTGAATGTAGCTTTGAGCAAGGAGATCGAAAATGGCAACAAGATGAGCTAGAACTCGTGCTTGAGCTGGTTAGTGATTTTTGGGGGAGGAAGGAGTGTGTGGTGGCTGGAATAAGTGGAGGGGAGCCACCATGGGCCCACGAGACAGGGGGCGCGCCCTGGACCCTCGTGACCTGGTGCTTGCTCCCCCTGCCATGTTCTCAGTGCCAGATATTCTTAAATATTCCAGAAAAAATCATATTTAAATTTTAGGGCATTTGGAGAACTTTTATTTTTGGGGTATTTTTTTATTGCATGGATAATTCAGAAAACAGACAGAATATACTGTTTTTGCTTTATTTAATATAAATAACAGAAAGTAAAAAGAGGGTACAGAGAGTTGTGTTTTCTAAATTCATCCATCTCATGCTCATCAAAAGGAATCCACTAACAAGGTTGATCAGATCTTGTTAACAAACTCATTTCGAATAACATGAAACCAGAGAATTTTCGAATAACACTAGGTTACCTCAATGGGGATATGCATGTCCCCAACAATAAGAATATCATATATTTTTCTTGACAGTAGGAAGGGGAAATTCAAAACCTCCATTAGTGATTGTTGAAATTTTTCCAATAGAATTGATAATGTGGACTTGAGGTTGTTTCCTCGGAAAGTGTACCGTATGCTCATTACCATTAACATGAAAAGTGACGTTGCCTTTGGTGCAATCAATAACAGCCCCTGCAGTATTCAAAAAGGGTCTTCCAAGAATAATAGACATACTATCATCCTCGGGAATATCAAGAATAACAAAGTCCGTTAAAATAGTAACGTTTGCAACCACAACAGATACATCCTCACAAATACCGACAGGTATAGCAGTTGATTTATCAGCCATTTGCAAAGATATTTCAGTAGGTGTCAACTTATTCAAATCAAGTCTACGATATAAAGAGAGAGGCATGACACTAACACCAGCTCCAAGATCACATAAAGCAGTTTTAACATAGTTTTTTAATGGAGCATGGTATAGTTGGTACTCCTGGATCTCCATGTTTCTTTGGTATTCCACCCTTAAAAGAATAATTAGCAAGCATGGTGGAAATTTCAACTTTCGGTATCTTTCTTTTATTAGTAACAATATCCTTCATGTACTTAGCATAAGGATTCATTTTAAGCATATCAGTCAAACGCATACGCAAAAAGATAGGTCTAATCATTTCAGCAAAGCGCTCAAAATCCTCATCATCCTTTTTCTTGGATGGTTTAGGAGGAAAAGGCATGGGTTTCTGAACCCATGGTTCTCTTTCTTTACTGTGCTTCCTAGCAACAAAGTCTCTCTTATCATAACGTTGATTCTTTGATTGTGGGTTATCAAGATCAACAGCAGGTTCAATTTCTACATCATTATTATTGCTAGGTTGAGCATCAACATGAACATCATCATTAACATTATCACTAGGTTCATGTTCATTACCAGATTGCGTTTCAGCATCAGAAATAGAAATATCATTGGGATTCTCAGGTGTGTCAGCAACAGGTTCACTAGAAGCATGCAAAGTCCGATAAAAAATTTTCTTCCTCTTAGAAGGACTAGGTGCATCTACATTAGTTCTCTGAGAATCTTTCTCAATTCTCTTAGGATGGCCTTCAGGATACAAATGTTCCTGAGTCATTTTACCACCTCTAGTCACAACTCTAACAACATTATTATTTTTCTTACTATTTAATTCATTGAGCAAATCATTCTGAGCTTTAAGTACTTGTTCTACCTGAGTGGTAACCATAGAAGCATGTTTACTAATAAGTTTAAGTTCTCCTTTAATACTAGCCATATAATCACTCAAGTGTTCAATCATATAAGCATTATGTTTCAATTTTCTACCAACATAAGCATTGAAGTCTTCTTGTTTAACCATAAAATTATCAAACTCATCTAAGCATTGGCTAGCAAACTTAGTAGGAGGGATTTCAGCTTTATCATATCTATAGAGAGAATTTACCTTTACTGCCTATGTCGGATTATCAAGACCATGTGTTTCTTCAATAGGTGGTGAATTAAGACCGTGTATTTCTTCTACAGGAGGTAAATTCTTAACATCTTCAGCTTTAATACCTTTTTCTTTCATAGATTTCTTTGCCTCTTGCATATCTTCAGGACTGAGAAATATAATACCCCTTTTCTTCGGAGTTGGCTTAGGAGTTGGTTCAGGAAGTGTCCAATTATTTTCATTGGTCAACATATTATTCAATAGAATTTTAGCTTGAACAACGGTTCTTTCCCTGAAAACACAACCAGCACAACTATCCAGGTAATCTATGGAAGCATCTGTTAGTCCATTATAAAAGATATCAAGTATTTCATTTTTCTTCAGAGGATGATCAGGCAAAGCATTAAGTAATTGGAGAAGCCTCCCCCAAGCTTGTGGGAGACTCTCTTCTTCAATTTTCACAAAATTATATATTTCCCTTAAAGCAGCTTGTTTCTTATGAGCAGGGAAATATTTACCAAAGAAGTAATAAATCATATCCTGGGGACTACGCACACAACCAGGATCAAGAGAATTAAACCATATCTTAGCATCACCTGTCGGTGTCAAAACCGGCGGATCTCAGGTAGGGGGTCCCGAACTGTGCGTCTAAGGCGGATGGTAACTGGAGGCGGGGGACACAATGTTTACCCAGGTTCGGGCCCTCTCAATCGAGGTAATACCCTACTTCCTGCTTGATTGATCTTGATGATATGCGTATTACAAGAGTTGACCTCCCACTAGACCGGAGAGGCTAAACCCTAGAAGCTAGCCTACGATTATGATTGTTTGTCTATCCATCGACTAGCCTGGCCCTGGTTTATATAATGCACCAGAGGCCTAGGATAATAAGAGTCCTAGCCGAATACGCCGATGGGGGAGGAGTCTTTGTCTTGACCACCAAGTCTTGTGGAATCTTCCTTGTATGCGGCAGCTGTCCAAACTGGCCCATGAGTATACGGCCATGGGGGTTCTCGGCCCAATCTAACTGATCGGGTGACGATGTGGTGAGTACCCCCTAGTCCAGGACACCGTCAGTAGCCCCCTGAACCGGTCTTCAAGTTGGGGACGCTCCTCGGTTCTTCCAAACTGTTCTGTGTCTTCGGTCGTCAGTCTTGAAAACTAGTTCAACAAATCTTCCCATCTTCTATCCTGAGGATTGCCGAGCTAAATCTGAAGATCTCACACATCGGGTATCCGAGGAGCCCTTTAAGTCTTCGGCCTTTATCAAAGCCTTGTTATTTTTGTGCCACACCTCGGGTTTGAAGTTGTTCCCGGGCGGCAGCGTCCTCTTGCGTTCGAGCTCCAACGCTGGACTGTATCCGGGCTCCTACACCGGACTATATCCAAGGTGTCATATCACCTTGGTTCAAAAAAGTCGAAGGAGTTTAGCCGAGCTTAATGCCGGAAATTCCCTCTATGGAGCCAGCCACTCGCGCCTGAGCTTTATGCCGGACTGCTTCCGAGGTGGTGCACCACCCCGACTGTGGGTTGATTTTTTGTCAATATTTTTTATTGGTGCAATTTATTCTTTGCCGAGATATATAGACAGTAGCCCTCAAGGTGTGTGCCGGTCTAAAACCCGAGATGCACCTGAAGGATGACGTAAGACTGCTGATCCCAGTTGCCGTTGAGACTCAGGTTGATTTGCAAAATCGGCCTGAGGATCAAGTCCTAACTCGGCAGAATACTTCGGGACACAAAAAGCGGCGTGCACAGTCCTCGAGACTCGGGTTGGGTGCGGCCGACCAACCTGAGGATCAAAATCTCCTCAGAAACTGTATTGCACTTTAAATTTTCTACATTGGACAGGCAATGCAGTAGCCCCCGAGACACTGGTCGAGTGGCAACACCAGATCAGGGGATAGATGTGCCCCTTTAATATTTGTAAATAATAAGCCCGAAGCCCAGTAGCCCCCGAGCCTTAATGCGGGCATGAGTGGCCGAATTAAGGATCGGTATCCATAGTAAAATCACAAATTATGTGTAATGACTCTATGTATCCAAGTACTTTACGTCATTAATGCTCGGATCCGCATTGTACAAAACTTTGTTGACCGACCATCGGCTTCCACCTCCTCGGCCAGTAGCCGGGGAGTGTTTGTCTTACTTTATAAAGCCTTTATGAGGGCAAAGATTTATGACAAATAAGGAAATATGGCCATATAGTTTTATAAACAAAGGTATGTAGAGAGATATGTTATATTACTGTTTAACATAAGAAATGTCTTCCAAAGAAAATAGTCCCGCTATCGGTTCCTTTCTTTGGGTTGTTATGCTAAGCATGATCATGAAACCTCAGCTCTAATGTAAGAGCAAAATATTGAGGATTTAGTTTAGGAGGCCAGTTACTAGCCCCCGGTGGTGTTCGGCGACAGCCGAGGTCAAGCCGTAAACACTTCGGCCAATGTTATGGATGGCCCGTCATTTAACACAGTCATCGGATCGCTGACCAGTTTATGCTTATTGTGACAGTCAGTTTTCGGCTTTCTCCACTAAGGTGCTTAACCATGTGAGCTTGAAGCACAATCGCAATGGTTCTCTCTTTGCACACCTAGCCGAACAAAGCGGAACGTAGGAGGCAAGTGCAGGAGCCGGTCAACCCAACTATTGACCGAAGACCCAATTCCAAACCGATGCATATATAGCAATATCCGAGAATGTTTTTTGCCGAATCTCTAAAGGTGTCCGGCGTTGCACTGCGAGACTTGTGCTGAAAACACACAAATGGTTTGAAAGTGCCATAAGCTTGGAAACCAAAAAACGTCAGTAAAAACTTGACGTCCGAACAAGATCAAGTGTCCGGTGCCAATCCGAAAATAGGAAGAAAAATGTGCTTCTATCGTGCTTTAACATGACACATCAGATCTCAAGACTTCACACGAGTCAGCCTACGGCTTCAAGCTCCTTATCCCAAAGGCGGAGTACTTCTCCAAGGTCAGTTTAGCAAACTAAACTCAAGCGGCTTTCAGAGAGAAGACAGGCTATCCGGCTATTGACCATAAACTCGAGTCGAAAAAGGAGCGGTAGAAAAAGACTTTGCAATGACCAAGAAGAAAACACATTTACTATAAAACAACTCATATAAATTTTAAGATCCCCCAAGTGACTTGGGTAAAAGAATTTTATGTATAATGATTGTATGTACCGAAGTACTTATATCATATCTGTGTTCACCCAAACTTTAAACGCGTCTTAACTACCCGTCGGCTTCTCACTCTTCGGCCAAGGGCCGAAAAGTGTCATGTACTCCACTTGTCGAGAGTATAAACGGTGTTTTCGATGACCAGGCAATTAGGCCATAAGGCTGTAACAGACAAAGCGTGCTCAGGGAACTTATGCTATATTACTGACGAAGTGTAAGAAGCATCTTCGAAGAAAATAGTACCCCCACCGATACCTTTCTTCGGTGCTCATTATTACTATGAGAGTTGTGCAATATATTTTTTGTACTCATGAGTTCCATTGTGTGCCGACCATGATTGAAAATAATAAGAGCACTAGCTTTCGGCTTCACCCAGTCTGAGGTTAGAGCTCGGATGACCCGGTCGTGACAATCGCAGAGGTGCTCCCTTTACTCCCTAGCCAAACAATCGGGAATGTAGGGGTAAGCACAGGAGCCACGCAACCCAGCTTGCAAATCGCTTAGGTCAATATGGTGCATATTGTGGCATAATACATGAACAAGGAACGAAGCCGTACAAGTATAATCATATGCAAGAGGAAAAGCTCCATCAAGGGAGCCCCCAAATAAATGGGGTATTTGAATATGCGCGTCACAAACAAAGTTTTGACAAGGAACTTTGTCACAAACAACTTCGTGCCGGAAAGTATAATGCTTGGTCGAACCGAACAAAATTTAAAACTGAAAGTTTTTGAGCATGAAAGCAACTTAGCTGGTTAATGTACTCGGTGTTGATGATGCGATTAGGGCTTGTGGCGGGATGAAGACGTCCATTAATCTGTGACAAATCCGACAAGGTTCGCAGTCCTCGGCATGGCCGAGGTCCCAGCCCCCAGGTCCGAGGTGTCCGAGTAAGGAGTTCGGCACTCCGGAGTAGTGACCACCTAACGCAGTCAAAATCGATTACCTGCACACATAAAATAGTGTGGTCCAGGAAATAATAATAATATATATAATCGTTGCATAATTGATTTACGCAAAATAATTTATTTAAAGAAATGTGGCCTGGCGCCGAAGCCAATGTCGATGTAGGGCGTCAGCGTGACGTAGTGAAGGCGTGACAAAGCCTGAATTTGCAGGGCGGTCCTGGCTCCGGATGCGGCATTCGCCGAACTATGTATGGAAACTGACCGAACCACCACGCAATCGTTTTTAATGTGGCCGCCATTTGATAGACCTGTGTACAGATGATGGAACAAACCAGAGTAATAATTCCTTAGGAAAAATAAACCCAACAAGCAAAAATTGTTAGGATTAATAGCACCTGGTTTATTTGTTGTAGCATTCCAAAGAAAAGCGACTCCTAAAATCGGGAATCGATCCGCACACCCATTGCCCGATGGGCGATAAAGCGATGGCCTGGTGATGCTGGCAAAGGTTGGCTTGCCGAGGCGAAGCCCTCAGTCCAGCTAACGTGACGAAGCTGGTCGGCTGGTGACGCCGAAGTCACCGGAGTATGTTGATGAAGAAATAGCCAAGTCCCCGGTCTAGCCGAGGTGATGGAGCAGGCCGGTGAGGAGTTGTTGTAACTGCCATGTTAGCCAAGGTGTTGAAGTAGTTCGACGTGATGGACATTGGCTCGAAGAAGCAATAGTGCGGCCATGCCGACCCAGGTCGTAACTTGTGACGCAGCCAATGCTGGTCTGATGAAGTGACCATGAGGCAATGCCGGTGTGCCTGCTCCGTGTAATCCGTAGGGTGGCGATGTTGGTGATGATTTATCCTTCGCGATTCCGAACTCTTATTTGGCTCGCCAAGGTGAGGATCCGAAGAAGTTGAGCTCGGCTAAAAAAGCGACGACATGTCTAGCGCAGGTCGGCAGTCGTGAAGCTATATTGCCGGACTGGTTTGGCACCAGCGTGATGACGAAGATTACCTCAGAGGAGGATTAAAATTTTATGGGCGCGTGTTAAAAACAACGCA
This sequence comes from Triticum aestivum, assembly GCF_018294505.1. Lineage (NCBI taxonomy): Eukaryota > Viridiplantae > Streptophyta > Magnoliopsida > Poales > Poaceae > Triticum > Triticum aestivum. Next base: position 363,803,951 of record NC_057800.1, on the reverse strand, counting down.
CAATACCTTAGAAGAAAATTCCTTTAAAAAGGGTTGTCAGATATCACGTTCATAAAGAAACATGAATTCGGGTCGGATCCGTATTCGCGCAGAAAACAGATCTGAAAAGTGATGCACTAATCGGAAGGCTCCCGGAGTTTGGACGGTCGGATCGAGCTGAAATTTTGAGGGATGGTAGATATGGGAATTCCACAGCAGATGAACGGTTGGATCTTCCAAAGGACTTCCGAGCTGGGCTCTCAAGACCACGCCCTAAACTCGTCCAGATTCCCATCTGGATTTGACAGGGCTCCGATATATCGTAGATTGTCAGAGATTCCTCCATCGGAACTCGACGAAATTTTCCAGGGTTGTTGTATACTCGATTCCGCACAATTCTGCTGAAGCAATTGTTAAAATGACACTCGAGGAGGCGGTGGCGGTGGATACTGATGGAGTCATGTACCTAGGGTAGGGTCACAGACCTGATCTAAGTACCCTGCCCAAGGACACCCTTAGAAGAGATCACCTTCCAGTCGACCTACGAGGGACTCACTCGACTGACTTGAAGGACTCGACCACGAAGACTCACTCGACCACCAGAAGGTCAAGAGGCACTCTGCACTGCAACGGTCTGTAATTAAGTAGACTTTATGATAGTAAAGACACTTTATGTGGGGCGTTACCAGTAACGCCCCGGACTTAATGTACCTTAAACCCTTCATTACGTGGGTTGGCTGGGGTCCTGGCGCACTCTATATAAGCCACCCCCCTCCACAGGCAGAAGGGTTCGGCACCTTGTAATCCATATACACATAATCCACTCGACCGCCTCCGAGCTCCGAGACGTAGGGCTTTTACTTCCTCCGAGAAGGGCCTGAACTCGTACATCTCTTGTGTCTACAACCTCTCCATAGCTAGGACCTTGCCTCTCCATACCTACCCCCCACTCTACTGTCAGACTTAGATCCACGACAGTTGGCGCCCACCGTGGGGCAGGTGTTTTAGCGATTTTGTGGAGAAGTTGCGATTCTTCCGAGTACTTTCATCATGGTAGCTGCTGGAGTTTTGGTCGAGGGTCGAGAGATTCGTCTCGGTGCTCTCACCTTCGTCGCCGACAACTCCGCCTGGCTCCAGGAGGCTCCACTCGACGTCGATGCGCTCCCCGTCCGCGGTGCGATGCATTTTCGCGCATGTGTCCGCGGTGTTCTGCTGCGGCAACCGTCGACCCCATATCGGTCGACTCCCCTATCGACCACCCTCCCGGTCTCCCGCCAGCGCAAGCGCTCGGGTCGGTCGAGGCTTCAGCGGTGGGTGAGACACGCGGTGGCTCGCCAGACGGCCACCACCCAAGTTGCGGCAATCGAGCCCGACGAATCTCTCTACGGCCTGTTCGATCTGTCGACTGGCTCCGTAGAGACTGCATCCGAATGCGATAGCAGTGATCCAGCGGCAGAAATCCTGATGGTCGACGGGCCTCGCAGCCCCCCTGGCTTCGCCCGTGATGGTGGGGCAGGCGACGGAGGCGACCCCGCACGAGACCACGAAGAGTACCGGCCCGAGCCACTCGACTCTCTGCAAAGAGAGGAACTTCGCCGTAGGAACATGGATGCCCTGCATACTCCCATCGCAGGAGAAACCCCCGAGGCTCGTGCCTTGGAGGAGGCACGTTTGGCCAATTTGGCCGAACGCGCTCGCCTGGAGAATCTTCAGCAAGCACTCGACGAGCGCGCGCGGCAACGAGTTCCTGACGCCAGTCGACGTCAACTCTTCCCGCCGACTCAGGTATATCGAACCCCAATCCAGAATTTAGCAGCTGCGACCCCTATTGCAGAGTCCATCCAGCCCTCTCAGTCGGAAGCTGGCAAAGGCTTGATGCAGATCAAGGATCTGCTCCGGCAGCAGGAGATCAGAATTCAGCCGTGTCGCAGTCGCGCAACAGAATTCACAGTCGATCCATCGCTGCGAATACGGTTCAGTCGGCTCACAGTCCTCGATCGCCTCTGCGGCGTGAGGGGCGCGAGAATCGGCGAGACCAATATGGAGACCGACACGACCGAGATGATAGGCGTCGAGTGCCCACTTCCCCTCCGAGGGGTGGGTCTTACGCTCCTCGGCAGCAAGATGACAGACGTCAGCTCAGTGCGGGGCGAAGAGTTCCAGTCGACCCCAGGGAACCAGGCTTCGACGTGCGATCCATTATCGTGCAAGGCTTGGTCGACCGGAACAGAGCCCATCGAGGTGGACTCGATAGAGATGCGCCCATGAGCAGTCGAGTGCACATTTTTGGTCTGGAATGTTTCAGCAGAGCTATCAGAGCCACAGTGATTCCTCCCAATTTCAGGTTGGCAACAGGAGTCAGCAAGTTCACCGGTGAGTCTAAGCCTGAAACTTGGCTTGAGGACTACCGAGTGGCGGTCCAGATTGGTGGTGGGAATGACGAGGTGGCCATGAAGCATTTGCCCCTCATGTTGGAAGGTTCTGCCAGAGCATGGTTAAATCAGTTACCTCCTAGCAGCATTTACACTTGGGAAGATTTGTCCCGAGTGTTCGTCAGAACATTTGAAGGAACTTGCAAGCGACCGGCTGGATTGACGGAGCTGCAAGTCCGCGTACAGAAGACCAATGAGACTCTCAGGGAGTATATTCAGAGATGGATCACTTTGCACCATACTGTGGAGAATGTATCTGATCATCAGACAGTCTGCGCCTTCAAGGATGGTGTCAAGAACAGAGAATTGAGTTTGAAATTTGGTCGAACCGGTGACATGACCTTGAGTCGGATGATGGAAATTGCTACCAAGTACGCCAACGGCGAAGAAGAAGACCGACTCCGAAGCGGCAAGCACAAGCCGAGCCAGTCGGAGAAGGGAAACACCAGTCGGAAACAGAAGCGGAAGGCTGAACCGGCAGCTCCTGGAGAGGCTCTGGCCGTGGCTCATGGAAAGTTTAAAGGGAAACCAAAAGGATCCTGGAACCCTAAGAAGGTAAAGGATAAAGAAGGGAACGACATGATGGATATGCCGTGTCACATCCACACGAAGAAAGACGAAGAGGGGAATATCATTTACCCAAAGCATACCACTCACCAATGTCGACTCCTGATCCAGCAGTTTCAAGGAAAACAGTCTAAAGACAAGGAAAAGGAGTCGGACAAGGCCGAAGACAAGGAGGACAGTGAGGAAGGATATCCGCATGTCAACTCCACTCTGATGATCTTTGCAGATGTGGAAAGCAAGAGTCGATTGAAAGTCATTAACCGCGAGGTGAACATGGTTACCCCAGCAAAAGCAAATCATCTGAGATGGTCCCAAACACCCATCACATTCGACCAATCTGATCACCCGACTCATATTGCCACCCCTGGGAGGCAAGCTTTGGTGGTCGATCCAGTTGTCGAAGGCACTCGACTGACGAAAGTGCTAATGGACGGTGGTAGCGGACTGAATTTGTTGTATGCAGACACACTGAAAGGAATGGGCATTCCGATGTCCCGACTGAGCACCAGTAACATGAGCTTTCATGGAGTTATACCAGGGAAGAAAGCCGAGTCACTCGGCCAAATAGCTCTGGACGTGGTGTTTGGTGATTCGAAACATTTTCGCAAAGAGAAGTTGACGTTTGAGGTCGTGGATTTTCAGAGTGCATATCATGCCATTTTGGGGAGACCAGCTTATGCACGGTTCATGGCTCGACCATGTTACGTGTACCTCAAATTGAAGATGCCCGGCCCCAAAGGAGTGATCACTGTCACTGGTGATCGGAAAAAGGCAGAAGAGTGCTTTCAGAAGGGCTCAAAGATTGCTAATTCCCAGGTGACAGCGGTCGAGTTTGAAGAATACAAGCAAAACGTAGATCCGAGTGATTTGCTGCGATCCAAGAAACCTGCCACAGAATCTGCATTTCAGTCGTCCGGTGAGACGAAGCCTGTTCACATTCACCCGACCGACCCCGATGCATCCCCGACCCACATCTCCACAACACTCGACCCGAAATAGGAAGAAGCGCTCATCCAGTTCCTCCGTGAGAACTGGGACATTTTTGCATGGAAGCCCGCTGACATGCCAGGTGTTCCCAGGGGACTGGCTCAGCATCGCCTAAGAGTCGACTCATCAGCAAAACCAGTCAAAGAGCATCTTCGGCGGTCCGCCATCCAGAAGAGAAAAGCCATTGGTGAGGAAGTGGCTCGACTGTTGGCGGCAGGATTTATCCGAGAGATATACCACTCCGAGTGGCTCGCTAATGTCGTCATGGTTCCCAAGAAGGACAAATCGCTCCGAATGTGCATTGATTTCAAGCACATCAACTGGGCCTGCCCGAAAGATCATTTTCCTCTCCCTCGCATAGATCAAATTGTTGACTCGACCGCGGGATGCGAGAGATTGTCTTTTCTAGACGCCTACTCCGGGTACCACCAGATCCGTCTGTACGGACCCGACGAGGTAAAAACAGCTTTCATCACTCCATTCGGGTGCTTCTGCTATATCACCATGCCATTCGGCCTCAAGAATGCCGGAGCCACATTTATGCGAATGATTCAGAAGTGTCTACTCACTCAAATCAGTCGGAATGTGGAAGCGTATATGGATGATATCGTCGTCAAGTCACGAAAAGGTTCCGACCTGCTCGCTGACCTCGCCGAAACGTTTGCCAACCTCAGAAAGTATGATATCAGGCTCAATCCATCAAAGTGCACATTCGGAGTTCCTGGTGGCAAGTTACTCGGTTTTCTCGTTTCCGAGCGAGGGATCGACGCTAATCCAGAAAAGATCGACACTATTCTCCGAATGAAACGCCCTGTGCGAGTGCACGATGTCCAGAAGCTTACTGGATGCTTGGCCGCATTAAGTCGATTCATCTCACGACTCGGTGAAAAGGCATTGCCTCTTTACCGACTGATGAAGAAGGCAGACAAGTTCGAGTGGACTCCAGAAGATGATGCAGCGTTTGCCGAGCTAAAAGCTCTGCTCTCCACCCAGCCGGTGCTTGCTGCTCCAATCAGCAAAGAGCCTCTGTTGCTTTATATCGCAGCCACAGGACAAGTCGTCAGTATAGTGCTTACGGTCGAGCGGGAAGAAGAAGGAAAAGCTTTAAAAGTTCAGCGCCCAGTGTATTATTTGTCTGAAGTCTTGACTCCATCCAAGCAGAGATATCCTCATTATCAGAAGCTTGTGTATGGAATATACATGATCACAAAGAAGGTTGCTCATTATTTCTCTGATCATTCCATCACAGTCGTCAGCGACGCTCCACTATCAGAGATTTTGCATAACAGAGATGCAACTGGTCGAGTGGCGAAATGGGCGATTGAACTTCTTCCCCTTGATATCAAGTTTGAGGCAAAGAAAGCCATTAAGTCCCAAGCGACGCTCCACTATCAGAGATTTTGCACAACAGAGATGCAACTGGTCGAGTGGCGAAATGGGCGATTGAACTTCTTCCCCTTGATATCAAGTTTGAGGCAAAGAAAGCCATTAAGTCCCAGGCAATAGCAGATTTCCTCGCCGAGTGGATTGAACAGCAGCAGCCGACTGAAGTTCACTCGGAGCATTGGACCATGTTTTTTGATGGCTCTAAGATGTTGAATGGTTCCGGTGCTGGGGTTGTCCTGGTTTCCCCCAGAGGAGATAAGCTCAGATATGTGCTCCAGATTCACTTTGATTCCTCTAACAATGAGGCAGAGTATGAGGCCCTCTTATACGGATTGCGCATGGCCATTTCACTCGGCGTCCGTCGCCTGATGGTCTATGGCGATTCAGATTTAGTGGTCAACCAAGTGATGAAGGAGTGGGACGTGAGAAGCCCAGCCATGACTGGATACTGCAGTGCGGTGAGGAAGCTGGAAAAGAAGTTCGAGGGGTTGGAGCTCCATCATATACCCCGACTGAAAAATCAAGCAGCTGATGATCTAGCAAAGATAGGTTCCAAGAGAGGAGCCATTCCGAGTGGTGTGTTCTTGGAGCATATACACACTCCGTCAGTCAAAGAAGATCCTTTCACCGAAGAAGCTCCACAGCCCAAGAGTGCCATAGATCCGACTGAGGTTGAAGTCCCAGCAGTGGTTGACTTGGTCATGGAGGTCTTGGTGGTCATCCCCGACTGGACAGTTCCGTATATCGTGTATATCCTGAGAAAAGAGCTTCCGGAGGATGAGGAAGAGGCTCGACAGATCGTCCATCGATCTAAAGCCTTTACCGTAATCAAAGGACAGTTATATAGAGAAAGCGCGACTGGAGTTGGTCAGAAGTGCATAACACCAGAAGAAGGTCGAATCATCCTTAATGATATCCACTCGGGAACCTGTGGTCATCATGCGTCCTCTCGGACCATCGTGGCCAAAGCATACCGAGCCAGATTTTACTGGCCAAAAGCGAATGAGATGGCAAAGGAAATAGTGGATAAGTGCGAGGGATGTCAGTTCTACTCAAATATGTCGCACAAGCCTGCATCAGCTCTGAAGACCATTCCACTCGTCTGGCCTTTCGCAGTATGGGGGTTGGACATGGTCGGTCCTTTGAGAACAGGGCGAAGTGGCTTCACGCATGTACTGGTGGCAGTCGACAAGTTCACCAAGTGGATTGAGGCTAAACCAATCAAGAACCTTGACGCCGGTGCTGCTGTTAGCTTCATCAGGGAACTGATATTCAGATATGGAGTCCCACACAGCATCATTACGGATAATGGGTCGAACTTTGACTCGGAGGAATTCAGGGACTTCTGCAACTCTCAAGGCACACGAGTCGACTACGCTTCAGTCGCCCATCCGCAGACGAATGGACAAGCAGAGCGAGCCAATGGCCTGATTCTCAAGGGATTGAAACCCCGACTGATGCGTGATCTCAAGCATGCAGCTGGAGCGTGGGTCGACGAACTTCCCTCGGTGCTTTGGGGACTGCGGACCACACCTAATCGATCGACCGGAAGAACTCCGTTCTTCTTGGTCTACGGAGCTGAAGCAGTCTTGCCGAGTGATCTTCTCCACAATGCTCCTCGAGTTGAGATCTACAACGAAGCAGAAGCTGAACAAGCGCGGCAGGACGCAGTCGACCTTTTAGAGGAAGAAAGGGAGATGGCTCTGATCCGATCGACCATCTACCAACAAGATTTGCGTCGTTTCCACGCCAGAAATGTGAGGGGTCGAGCCTTCCAGGAAGGAGATTTAGTTCTCCGAGTGGATCAGAAGAAACATCACAAGCTTGCTCCTTCTTGGGAAGGGCCCTTCATCGTCACCAAAGTTCTCCACAACGGGGCGTACCGTCTTTACAACGTCGAACATAATATCGACGAGCCCCGAGCTTGGAACGCGGAACTACTCCGCCCATTTTACACTTAAGTTTATCACTCGGATGAGTTGCAATAAAGTACTCCTGTAGTTCATGGATTTCAAAATAATAGTGTCATAGTTCCTCCACAATTTTTGTCACTTTTTATTTTGTCCAATAAAATTTCCCCCTCAGTGGGTGACTTAGCCGCGAATCCATTTCGCCTAAGTTTGTAAAAATCCTTACCGAGTGGTGAGCCAGACTCCCACTCGGAGGCTTAGCCGCGAATCCGTTTCGCCTAAGTTTGTAAAAATCCTTACCGAGTGGTGAGCCAGACTCCCACCCGGAGGCTTAGCTGCGAATCCGTTTCGCCTAAGATTAAATAAAATCCTACCGAGTGGTAAGCCAGACTTCCACTCGGGGGCTTAGCTGCAGTCCAAGTACTCGCCTAAGTTATCAAATTCCTACCGAGTGGTAAGCCAGACTTCCACTCGGAGGCTTAGCTGCAGTCCAAGTACTCGACTAAGTTATAAAAATCCTACCGAGTGGTAAGCCAGACTTCCACTCGGAGGCTTAGCTGCAGTCCAAGTACTCGCCTAAGATATAAAAAATCCTACCGAGTGAAGAGCAAACCTCTCACTCAGGGGCTTAGCTGCAGCCCAGTGCTCGCCTAAGATATAAAAATCCTACCGAGTGAAGAGCAAACCTCTCACTCGGGGGCTTAGCTGCAGCCCAGTGCTCGCCTAAGATATAAAAATCCTACCGAGTGAAGAGCAAACCTCTCACTCGGGGGGCTTAGCTGCAGCCCAGTGCTCGCCTAAGATATAAAAAATCCTACCGAGTGGTAAGCCAGACTTCCACTCGGAGGCTTAGCTGCAGTCCAAGTACTCGCCTAAGATATAAAAAATCCTACCGAGTGGTAAGCCAGACTTCCACTCGGAGGCTTAGCTGCAGTCCAAGTACTCGCCTAAGTTATAAAAATCTTACCGAGTGGTAAGCCAGACTTCCACTCGGAGGCTTAGCTGCAGTCCAAGTACTCGCCTAAGGTATAAAAAATCCTACCGAGTGAAGAGCAAACCTCTCACTCGGAGGCTTAGCTGCAGCCCAGTGCTCACCTAAGATATAAAAAATCCTACCGAGTGAAGAGCAAACCTCTCACTCGGGGGCTTAGCTGCAGCCCAGTGTTCGCCTAAGATATAAAAATCCTACCGAGTGAAGAGCAAACCTCTCACTCGGGGGCTTAGCTGCAGCCCAGTGCTCGCCTAAGATATAAAAATCCTACCGAGTGAAGAGCAAACCTCTCACTCGGGGGCTTAGCTGCAGCCCAGTGCTCGCCTAAGATATAAAATCCTACCGAGTGAAGAGCAAACCTCTCACTCGGGGGCTTAGCTGCAGCCCAGTGCTCGCCTAAGATATAAAAATCCTACCGAGTGAAGAGCAAACCTCTCACTCGGAGGCTTAGCTGCAGCCCAGTGCTCGCCTAAGTGGATTAAGGAATAAGTCGACTGCGGTGAGCGTCTTGCTTGAACCCGCAAAAGACATTTCAAGCCAAAAGCAATCATATTCAAACATCAAATTCAAGTTCGGAACGATACCTAAAGGAACCGAAAGTGCTCAGGCGCTGAGCCTGTTAAAGTTTATCGGTTACAACTCCACTCGGCATACCGAGGCAAATTTAAAGCTCGAGTGTAAAAGAAGTTTTTTACCCCTCCTGTGGAGGGCTGGAAGGTGCAACAAACTCATCAAGATCAAATCCATCTGCGATCCGAGTGGCAGCAGCAATGAAAGTTTCCATAAAGGACCTGAAGTCGTGTTTCTTGGTGTTGGCCACCCGGAGGGCCGCCAGCTTGTCTTCTCGCGCATCTTTGCAGTGGACTCGGGCCAGACACAAAGCAACATCTGCACCGCACCGAGCCGAGGACTTTTTCCACTCCTGCACTCGACCAGGGACCGTGTTCAAGCGAGCCATCAGCGACTCGAGGTCGTGCTGGAGTGTCTCCCTGGGCCAGAGCGTTGAGTCGATGCGAGATGTGGCGACCTTCAGCCTTGCAAGATAGTCCACGACAGCTGCAACACGGGACTCCAGTCGGAAAACATTCATAGCAACTTCGTTGTTCACCGGAGAATTGACGGGGTCAAGGTTTGGTTCCAGCCGGCTAGTCTCTTCTTCAAAGTCTTGACAAAATTCTGCAAGGGCGATCACCGAGTCAAGGCAATGGTCGAATGGAAAAATTACAGTTGAAAATGATTGTTGAGCATAAAGGTTTACCTTCAAGCATAAGGAACAGCTTCTCGGCAAGACCATTCAGGTAGGCCTCCAGATCATTTTTCTTCCCAAGAGCAGCTTTCAGATTGGTATTTTCTTGTTCAAGCTTGGTGACTGAAGCTAACTTCTCGTCAGCAAGCTTGATCCTCTCAGCTAGTTCAAGGTCTTTTTTCTGTTGGGCCTCCTTCACCTTACCTGCAAGTTACAGCAAGATCAGATTTTGAAACAAATAAAGGGAAAAAGCAGTCGTCGAGGTCTCACCAAACATACCTTTGGTCTCCTCCTTTGCCTTCGTCAGATTCTCCTGAGCCAGCTTCAAATCCAGCTCGAGCTGAATGTGCTTGTTTTCCAGCTCAGTGTAGCGAGCCGCAAGGTCACAGGATCTCTGGGAAGAATCAATCGACTAAATGTCAAAGATAATTCACTTCCGAGTGGAACAGGAAAAATCATGCGTTTCTAAGACTACAGCCGAATACAAGCATTCGACCGTAGTCTCGGGGACTACACCCAGTGGGTGCACTCAGCGTGCCCCCACTAATCCTGTTGAAGACAGAGTCGACCAGTCGACCTCAAAAAAACAAGATGTATTCTTTAAGACCGTAATCGACTGCAAGCAGTCGACCACAGTCTCGGGGACTACACCCAGTGGGTGCACTCAGCGTGCCCCCACCGGCTTGCGAAATCCAGTCGCCATAGTCGAATGACGGAAAGACTGAACTTATAAAGCCTAAGGCCGACTTCCAGCAGTCGACCTTAGCCTTGCGGACTACACCCAGTGGGTGCACTCAGCGTGCCCCCACCGGTTTGCGAAATCAATTCGCCATAGTCGAATGACGGAAAGACTGAACTTATAAAGCCTAAGGCCGACTGCCAGCAGTCGACCTTAGCCTTGGGGACTACACCCAACGGGTGCACTCAGCGTGCCCCCGCTAACACGGAGTTCAAATCGACACACCCACTGGGTGATTACTATAAATTCTGGAAAGAAAAGTTTTTGATAGCATATCCTAACAGAACAAGTGGTGGTCGACTGACCTGAACATTGCTTTGAAGGGCGGAACTGGCGTCGTAAGCTGCCTGGCTCGCATCCCGGATGGTCTTCAACTGCTCCATCATGATCCCTGCCTGGCGTATCGCCTCCTTCGCGGCGCCAGCTTGGTCCTCTGGAACGTGGTGCATCGTGAAGAGGGAGGGCTGCAGAGCACTCGTCAGCGGATCTGTGAAGGACACAGTGTGTCGAGTGGTGTTCTCTTCCTCCGCGACCAAGGTCTCAGGCACCGTCACATCCTGGGGCACCCTGCCGGCAGACGCTTTCCTACTCCTTCTGTGCTTCAGCGGTTCCTCATCTTCATCATCATCAGGGAGAGTTATAACAACATTGGATGGAGCTACAGAAAAGAATCAGAGTCAGAGATCATGAGTCAGTCGACTAGAAACGGTGTTAAGAGTATAGTACCAGGTTTTGAGGTTGCTGCGTCCTCCATCTCATGGTCGTCAGCCCGGGCTGAGGTCTCAGAAGTAGCAGCACTGCAACTCCAAAGAATCAGTCGACTAACTCCAGCGCCAACCAGAGATAAAGTTCGCACAAAACAAGAAGACTTAAGCAGCATGATTACCCTGATATGATGGGGATGGACACCTTCATCTTCGGCAGGAGCTTGGTCGGCTTTGACGGGGCCGCCCTGGGCTGCTTCGACGCCTTTTCAGTCGGCGCCGGAGAGGTGGTCCGAGGGCGCTTGGTCGACTGTGTAACAGTCGCAACCCCCTTGCCACGTTCAGTCGTAGGGTCATGGACAAGTTTCGACCGCCTTTCCGAGCGCGGTGGTGCGACCTCCTCCTCCTCCTCCTCTTCTTCGTCCTCATCATCATCATCATCATCTTCATCGTCATCATCATCATCATCATCCTCAGCGGCGTCCGAGTCCCACTCCTCCTCCTGGATCTCACCCCCGCTCGCTTCTCCCTCCTCAGTCGGAGCCTGTGCTCCATTGGGCATCGAGTACAGCTCAGTGAGGGCCTGATAGACATCAAGACAAAGATCAGTCGACCGATCGGCAGAGAAAATAGAAATAAATGTGACAAGAATACAATGGGAAGTGGAGCAGACATACCTTGTTTGGATCACTGTGGTGGTCGAGCGGAGGAATCCTTCTGGCTCCGCGAGGGTTATCCTTGTTCCCAGTAACAGCGGCCATCCACCTTTCCAGAGTGGCGTCGTCGACTGCTTCTGGATTGACCCGAGCACATCCTCAGTCCCGCAGTACAACCACATGCAATGGCTCCGGAACTGAAGAGGCTGGATACGACGCCTAAGAAAAACCTCCAGGAGATCCATACCCGTCACTCCCTCCTGAACCAACTGAACTACACGCTCCATCAGCATCTTCACGTCAGCTTTCTCCTCCGGAATCACCTTCAAAGAGGAGGGCTTGCTCACTCGGCCCATGGTGAACTGAGGGAGTCCACTCGACTGCCCCGGCGTCGACTGATCCTGGCAGTAGAACCAGGTCGACTGCGAGCCTCTGACTGACTCGGGAAATGTCATGGCTGGGAAGGTGCTCTTGTTCCTCACCTGGATCCCCAGACCCCCACACATTTGGACAACTCGGGTTTTTTCGTCGCCTGGGCTCGCCTTCTTCACGGTCTGAGAGCGACACGTGAATATGTGCTTGAACAAACCCTAATGCGGTCGACAACCCAGGAAACTCTCACACATGGACACAAACGCGGCAAGATAGGCGATAGAATTCGGGGTGAAGTGGTGGAGTTGCGCTCCAAAGAAGTTCAAGAAACCACGGAAGAAAATGCTCGGCGGCAAAGAAAATCCGCGGTCGACATGGGTAGCCAGAAGCACGCACTCACCCTCTTCCGGCTGGGGCTGCCACTCTTTCCCCGGAAGCCTCGCAGCTCCATGAGGGATCAGGCCCTCGTTGGCCATGTCGAGGAGATCCTTCTCCGTGATGGTCGACTGGATCCAATCTCCCTAGACCCAGCCTTTCGGCAGGCGGGATCTAGACGAAGACCCGCCATGACTGGTGGATCTCCCCTTCGCCTTCTCCGTCGCCGACGCCTTCTTCGCGCGTTCCAACGCTGCCGTCTTCTCCTTGACCATGGCTGCCGGCGGGACGCGCGAGGGGAAGTTGTGCGGAGGCGAGAGCGAGCGCGTTGGGCAGAGACGAAGGGAGCAGAGAGAGAATGCTGAGGCACTGTTCAAAAAACCCTCGCCGGGCGCATTTATAAGATCCCTTCCGAGTGGATGACAGGTGGGCCCGGTCGATCTAATCATATCCTGAACAGTTACGCGGACGCGATACGTGGCGAAAAAAGCGGCGCGAGGATCGAGGCATCTATGCCCTATCCCGTCCGAACACCGCGGTCCGCCCCGCTTCGCGTGCTTCCCCAAATTTCGCATCCCGCGGAATCCGCGAACGACAGATCGGTCTGCCAAATGCGGGATTTCGGAAATCGGCGAAGTCCAAAAGATCACTCGACGAAGGAAAGGAATGGATCGAGACGACTGAAGAAAAGTTGTTCACTATCAACAAAGATATTTTTTGGTTCAAAACAACGCACGACCAGTATGCGAAGGCTAATCAGAAACAGCATCAACTCCTTCATCACTCAAGCCTCAATCCATTCGGGGGCTAATGATGGAGTCATGTACCTAGGGTAGGGTCACAGACCTGATCTAAGTACCCTGCCCAAGGACACCCTTAGAAGAGATCACCTTCCAGTTGACCTACGAGGGACTCACTCGACTGACTTGAAGGACTCGACCACAAAGACTCACTCGACCACCAGAAGGTCAAGAGGCACTCTGCACTGCAACGGTCTGTAATTAAGTAGACTTTATGATAGTAAAGACACTTTATGTGGGGCGTTACCAGTAATGCCCCGGACTTAATGTACCTTAAACCCTTCATTACGTGGGTTGGCTGGGGTCCTGGCGCACTCTATATAAGCCACCCCCCTCCACAGGCAGAAGGGTTCGGCACCTTGTAATCCATATACACATAATCCACCCGACCGCCTCCGGGCTCCGAGACGTAGGGCTTTTACTTCCTCCGAGAAGGGCCTGAACTCGTACATCTCTTGTGTCTACAACCTCTCCATAGCTAGGACCTTGCCTCTCCATACCTACCCCCCACTCTACTGTCAGACTTAGATCCACGATAGATACACATTCCCTGTCCAAAGAAACAGCACGGTCGCCTGAGGGCAATGTTGGCGTTGAGCCCCCGAGCTCCATGGACGATTCGTCCATGATCTTGATAGAGACCGTAGTTGGTGTTGATGAAGGCCCTCGTCCGAACATGACGATCAGAGGCAGGGCACAGTCCTCGTTCAAGGCAAGGTGACCAGTCGAGCCGGTGACGAAGATGTTGATGTCGCAGTTAATCTGTAGACGAGCCATTGATCCTTTTGCCGATCACACAGCGGAACTCTCAATGAAAGCACCAATGTTGGTGTCAAAACCGGCGGATCTCGGGTAAGGGGTCCCGAACTGTGCGTCTAAGGCGGATGGTAACAGGAGGCGGGGGACACAATGTTTACCCAGGTTCATGCCCTCTCGATGGAGGTAATACCCTACTTCCTGCTTGTTTGATCTTGATGATATGAGCATTACAAGATTTGATCTACGACGAGACCGGAGAGGCTAAACCCTAGAAGCTAGCATACGATTATGATTGTTTGTCTATCTATCGACTAGCCTGGTCCTGGTTTATATAATGCACCAGAGGCCTAGGATAATAAGAGCCCTAGCCGAATACGTCGGTGGGGGAGGAGTCCTTGTCTTGACCACCAAGTCTTATGGAATCTTCCTTGTATGCGGCAGCTGTCCGAGCTGGCCCATGAGTATACGGCCATGGGGTCCTCGGCCCCGTCTAACTGACCGGGAGACGACGTGGTGAGTACCCCCTAGTTCAGGACACCATCATCACCCTTTATTGAGAACAGAAATATTTTAAGGATATAGTAGTAGCGAGTTTTCTCATCATTAGTGAACAGGGTGGCTATATCATTTAATTTAGTAAGATGTGCCACAACAGTTTCAGATTCATAGCCATAGAAAGGATCAGATTCAACCAAAGTAATTATATCAGGGTTGACAGAGAATTCAGAATCCTTATCAGTAACAAAGATAGGTGAAGTAGCATAAGCAGGATCATATTTCATTCTAGCATTCAGATATTTTTGTTTTAGCTTAGCTAATAGTTTCTTAAGATCACTCCTATCATTGCAAGCTAGAAAGTCTCTAGCAGTTTCTTCATCCATAACATAACCCTGAGGAACAACAGGTAATTCATATCTAGGGGGAGAATCTTCATCATCACTTTCATCAACATTATCAGTTTCAATAATTTCATTCTCTCTAGCCCTAGAAAGTTGTTCATCAAGAAATTCACCAAGTGGCATAGTGGTATCAAGCATAGAAGTAGTTTCATTACAAGTATCATGCATAGCAGAAGTGGCATCATCAATAACATGCGACATATCAGAATTAATAGCAGAAGCAGGTTTAGGTGTCGCAAGTTTACTCAAAACATAAGGTGAATCAAGTGCAGAGCTAGATGGCAGTTTCTTACCTCCCCTCATAGTTGAGGGAAACATCTTGGTTCTTTGATCTTTCAAGTTCTTCATAATGATAAGCAGATATAAATCCCAAGTGACTCGAAGAATAGAGCTATGCTCCCCGGCAACGACGCCAGAAAATAGTCTTGATAACCCACAAGTATAGGGGATCACAACAATTTTCGAGGGTGGAGTATTCAACCCAAATTTATTGATTCGACACAAGGGGAGCCAAAGGATATTCTCAAGTATTAGCAGCTGAGTTGTCAATTCAACCACACCTGGAAACTTAATATCCGCAGCAAGGTATTTAGTAGCAAAGTAATATGATAGTAGTGGTAATGATAGCAAAAGTAACGGTAGCAAAAGTAATATTTTTGGGTTTTATAGTGATGGTAACAGCGGCAGCGAAAAAGTAAATAAGCAAAGAACAATATATGGAAAGCTCGTAGGCAATGGATCGGTGATGGAGAATTATGCCGGATGCGATCGATCATGTAACAGTCATAACATAGGGTGACACAGAACAAGCTCCAGTTCATCAATGTAATGTAGGCATGTATTCCGAATATAGTCATACGTGCTTATGGAAAAGAACGTGCATGATATTTTTTGTCCTACCCTCCCGTGGCAGCGGGGTCCTAATGGAAACTAAGGGATATTAAGGTCTCCTTTTAATAGAGTACCGGACCAAAGCATTAACACATAGTGAATACATGAACTCCTCAAACTATGGTCATCACCGGGAGTGGTCCCGATTATTGTCACTTCGGGGTTGCCGGATCATAACACATAGTAGGTGACTATAGACTTGCAAGATAGGATCAAGAACTCTCATATATTGATGAAAACATATTAGGTTTATATCTGAAATCATGGCACTCGGGCCCTAGTGACAAGCATTAAGCATAGCAAAGTCATAGCAACATCAATCTCAGAACATAATGGATACTAGGGATCAAACCCTAACAAAACTAACTCGATTACATGATAAATCTCATCCAACCCATCACCGTCCAGCAAGCCTACGATGGAATTACTCACGCACGACGGTGAGCATCATGAAATTGGTGATGGAGGAAGGTTGATGATGACGATGGCGACGGATTCCCCTCTCCGGAGCCCCAAACGGACTCTAGATCAGCCCTCCCGAGAGAGTTTAGGGCTTGACGGCGGCTCCGTATCGTAAAACGCGATGAATCCTTCTCCCTGATTTTTTTCTCCCCGAAAGTGAATATATGGAGTCAAGGTTGAAGTCGATGGAGCGTCAGGGGGCCCACGAGGCAGGGGGGCGCGCCCCCACCCTCGTGGACAGGTGGAGGCCCCCTGACGTGGATTCTTCTTCTAGTATTTTTTATATATTCCAAAATAATTCTCCGTTGATTTTTAGGTCATTCCGAGAACTTTTATTTCTGCACAAAAATAACAGCATGACAATTCTGCTGAAAATAGCGTCAGTCCGGGTTAGTTCCATTCAAATCATGCAAGTTAGAGTCCAAAACAAGGGCAAAAGTGTTTGGAAAAGTAGATACGACGGAGACGTATCATGGTGGTAAAAGTAACTGTAGTAGTTTTTGTAGTGATTGCAACAGTGGCAACGCAAAAGTAACTAAGCAAAGATCAATATGTGAAAAGCTTGTAGGCATTGGATCAGTGATGGGTAATTATGTCGGATGTGATTCCTCATGCAACAGTTATAACATAGGGTGACACAGAACTAGCTCCAGTTCATCAATGTAATGTAGGCATGTATTCCGAATATAGTCATACGTGCTTATGGAAAAGAACTTGCATGACATCTTTTGTCCTACCCTCACGTGGCAGCGGGGTCCTATCGGAAACTAAGGGATATTAAGGCCTCCTTTTAATAGAGTACCGAAACAAAGCATTAACACTTAGTGAATACATGAACTCCTCAAACTACGGTCATCACCGGGAGTGGTCCCGATTATTATCACTTCAGGGTTACCAGATCATAACACATGGTAGGTGACTATTGACTTGCAAAATAGGATCAAGAACTCACATATATTCATGAAAACATAATAGGTTCAGATCTGAAATCATGGCACTCAGGACCTAGTGACAAGCATTAAGCATAGCAAAGTCATAGCAACATCAATCTCAGAACATAATGGATACTAGGGATCAAACCCTAACAAAACTAACTCGATTACATGATAAATCTCATCCAACCCATCACCGTCCAGCAAGCCTACGATGGAATTACTCACGCACGATGGTGAGCATCATGAAATTGGTGATGGAGGAAGGTTGATGATGACGATGGCGACGGATCACCTCTCCGGAGCCCCGAACGGACTCCAGATCAGCCCTCCCGAGAGAGATTAGGGCTTGGCGGCGGCTCCGTATCATAAAACATGATGAATCCTTCTCTCTGATTTTTTCTCCCCGAACGTGAATATATAGAGTTGGAGTTGAGGTCGGTGGAGCCTCAGGGGGCCCACAAGATAGGGGGGCGCGCCCCCACCCTCGTGGATAGGGTGTGGGCCCCCTAGTGTTGATTCTTTCACTAGTATTTTTTGTAAATTCCAGAAATATTCTCCGTGAAGTTTCAGGTCATTCCGAGAACTTTTATTTCTACACAAAAATAACACCATGGCAATTCTGCTGAAAACAGCGTCAGTCTGGGTTAGTTCCATTCAAATCATGCAAGTTAGAGTCCAAACCAAGGTCAAAAGTGTTTGGAAAAGTAGATACGATGGAGACGTATCAGGAACTCAAATACATGTGTGGGTATGTAGACAACAACATGTCCCTGGTGAGCCTCTACTGGACTAGCTCGTTGATCAAAGATGGCTATGGTTTCCTAGTCATAGACATGAGTTGTCATTTGATAACGAGATCGCATCATTCGGAGAATGGTGTGATGGACAAGACCCAAACTATGAACGTAGCATGTGATCGTGTCAAGTTTATTGCTATCGTTTTCTGCATGTCAAGTATATGTTCCTATGACCATGAGATCATACAACTCACTGACACTAGAGGAGTACCTTCTGTGTACCAAATGTCGTAACGTAATTGGGTGACCATAAAGGTGCTCTACAGGTATCTCCGAGGGTGTCTATTGAGTTGGCATGGATCAAGACCGGGATTTGTCACTCCGTATGACAGAGAGGTATCTTAGGGCCCACTCGGTAATACAATATCACAATGAGATTGCAAGCAATGTGACTAATGAGTTAGCCATGTGATCTTGTATTACAAAATGAGTAAAGAGACTTGCCGGTAACGAGATTGAACTAGGTATGGAGATACCAATGATCGAATCTTGGCAAGTAACATACCAATAGACAAAGGGAACTACATACGGGATTACATGAATCCTTGACATCGAGGTTCGACTGATAAGATCTTCATAGAATATGTGGGGACCAATATGGGCATCCAGGTCCCGCTATTGGTTATTGACCGTAGAGGTGTATCGGTCATGTCTGCATAGTTCTCGAACCTGCAGGTCTACACACTTAACGTTTGGTGACGATATAAGTATAGTGGAGTCATTATGGTGGTTACCGAAGGTTGTTCAGAGTCCCGGATGAGATCCCGGACATGACGAGGAACTCCGGAATAGTCCATAGGTGAACATCGATATATTGGACAAAGGGTATTGGAGTCCGGAATTGTCCCGGGGTACCGGGTGATGACCAACATCACTGAAAGGGGTTTTCGGGGGGGGGGGGGGCAAGTGTTGGGGGGCTCATGGGCCAAGGGGAGGGGGCAAACCAGCCCACTAAGGGGCAGTGCGCTCCCTCACCCTTTCCCACATAAGCAGAAGGGGTGGGGGCGCCCCCTAGGGAAGCCATCCCCTTTGCCTTGGGGGCCAAGGCTCCTGGGGTGGGAAGCGCCAAAAACCCATATAGGGTTTCCCCCTATGGCCGCCCCCTCCTAGATGGGATCTAGGGTGCCCCCTCCTCCCTCCCCCCTATATAGAGAGAGGTAGAGAGAGGGCAACCTCATCCTTGAGTACATCTCCATGCCACGACGCTGCCCTTTCTCTCCCTCGTAGCCCTCTTCCTCTCCGTAGTGCTTAGCGAAGCTCTGCTAAGATTCCACCACCACCACTGCCACCACACCATCGTGCTATCGGAGGACTCGAGATACTACTTCATCACCGCTTGCTGGATCGAGGAGGTGAAGGTGTCATCAAGTCATACGTGTGTCGAACGTGGAGGTGCCGTTCATTCGACACTTGGATCGGAGTTCGCGGGACAGATTGTGATTGGATCGTGAAGACGTTCGACTACATCAACCACGTTTCTTAATGCTTCCTCTTAGCGATCTACAAGGGTATGTAGATACAATCTCTCCTCTCATATATGTTCATCTCCTAGATTGATCTTGGTGAGAGTAGGAATTTTTTTGTTTCCCATGCAACGTTCCCCAACACCCGTGTCCCCCAACACCGCCGCAGCATCCACAGTACCAGTGGGCGCATGCGAGGGAGCCTTCGAGGTGGAAGGGTGAGCTGTTGCGCCGGACTTTTTCTTGGGCGCCATGGATGGTGAAGCTAGTGACAAAGAAGATGATGATGAAGATTGACACGTTGTTCACAACCTCAGGTTCGCGCAAGCGCTCCCCCTACCTAGCGCGCTGAAGATGTCACAGTGGAACACGATCACCTATGGGGCCAACAACCCCTTGTGGTTCCGCGCAGGGGGGAGGGCACATTGCACAAAGAGCGAAAGCCATGGGACAACACGATAGGGGTGACGTTGGTGGTTTTTTTACCCAGGTTCATTCCGCTGTGAAGCGTAAAACCCTACTCCTGCTTTGGTGGATTGAAGGGAGGACCGCAATGGACATGCAACGCTCAAGCTCGACAAGGTTGCCTCGGGGAGAGCAACTACGCGCGTGTGGGTGTACAAGGGCCCGAATCCTTTTTAGGTTGCCATGGTCCTCCTTTTATAGGCTAAGGGGTTACCATAGTGGCAAATCAGTCATTATCTACTGATTAGATAGCCAACAGTGCTATCATACCTAACTCTGGCAGTTAGGACAAAGTGCATTAAATGCACTGCTAGGTGTCATGCTGTGGACGCACCCCGACAAGGCTGCCACGCCGCTTAACCATCTTCTACCTGCCTACGTGACACGCCTCTGGATGGGTGTCATTTAGGGGGGGTCTTTCTTTCAAATGGCTGCCACGTGCCAAATGACAACCACTTAATCACTAGGGGGCTCGACACCACACTGAAGAGTGACTTGCGTCATTGTGTGGTGGATGGGCAAAGTCTTGGCGGGGCGACTCGCCCTTAGCGGCCCCGGCAAGCCCGCTGGGGAAATCTCAGGACTTGTTCTTAGAGAGGTCTTGACCTGACCAGGCTCGCCTGCCCGGTAAGGGAGGTTTTTCCTTAGTGACATCTTGTTTCCCTGGCTTGTCTTGGTCTTCTTGATCCACACTTTGATTCCTCAAAGAGCTATCTCTCTGGCTTGGCCTTTGTCTTGGGAGCTTGTTGCTGCTGTACCCCTGCTGCTGCGCCTGTGTACAATCTAGGCAACATACATGAAGGTTTGTTGCACCGACATAGATAAATTAATGACGGTGAACCCATGAAAGCAATAACCCTTTTATTAGCAGGTAGGTATAGATAACAATTACATGTACATTGATATGAACCTAAGATCCAAAAAAATATAAAGTAACTCATATGACTAAGAATTACAATGAAATATCTTGTAAATGCCTTCTTCGTGGTATCAACCTTTGCTCAAATAAATACTTCAATGACTTTGGTAAAGAGTCTGCAATTAGACTGGAGCAACGATATTGTCATTCTTTCACCCGCACGAACATTACCAATAATGATTTTCGAAAGCACCTTGAGTTGCCCATCAAGAAAGATGGGAAGCCTTCATCGATGAACGTATTTGGTCTGGGAATGATCCCCTAGAAGTTCATGTCACTGAATCACTATAGCTTCACCATCATGCTGATGAAAGATTTCACCTCCATAAAGAAGCAAACCAATAAAAAAGCTTGACACAATAACATAAACTCATTAGATCCGAACAATCGGATCTGTGAGGACAGAAACTCTCCAACCTCATGGCACCGCCAAAAAAATAAGAGAAAACTTATTCTCACACAACTACAAAGAACATAGAGGTCTCGAAGATCCGAGGTCCCCCTACCTCGCAGCGAAGATGGCAGCTGAAGGCGAGGGGACCTAAATTTCTTAGATGGCGATGTCGACTATGACACGAAGGAATAAAAATAAAATAAATAAAAGGGTCATGCGGCGAAATCACTAATCGAGGAGTACTCCTTGCAAAGATCACTCCCACCTCCCTAGGTTGTGAAAAGTGGCGCTGTGCATGTGCGCCACTTCTCAGAACCTGGGATTTTTCTCTTTTTTTGTAGATCCGTTTATTCAAAATGTTTTATCTCTTAAACCATGCGTCCAAATTTTGGACCGTTTTCACCGTTCGATTACTCGCGTCAAGATCTTCAAAACTAGATCCCATGTTGATAGGTTTGACAAACTTTCTTCAAGAAAAAACCGGTAAAAAACCAAACCGAAAGCACAGTTTTTCCTTTCTGAAAGAGGCATGGTTGTGCCTCTCGCGAAATCACAACCCGTGGGGAAGCAAAACGGTGCCTCTTGTGGAAGGAAAAAAAACGCATTCTTTTCTCGTTTTTGAGAGGTATGGCTGTGCCTCTCGAAAGCACAACTGAGACTCTTGCAGAAGCAAAACCGTGCCTCTAGCGGAAGAAAAAAAACACGTTTTTTCCCTTTCCAAGAGGCACAGCCGTGCCTCTCGCGAAAGGAAAAAATAAAACATAAAACATATTTTTTTTGTTTCCGAGAGGCACGGTCGTGCCTCTCGCGAAAACAAAATCATGCCTCTCTCGGAAGCAAAACCGTGCATCTGACGAAAGAAAAAAAGCAAACAACACGTTTTTTGTCCGTTTTCGAGAGGCATAGCTGTGCCTCTCGCAAAAGCAAAACCGTGCCTCTCACGAAAAACCAGCATTTTTTGCTCAATTTTTTTTCCTGAATTTCTTTTCTGGTCCAAAAGCTGAGGAAGACCAGTGAAAAATCAAAAAGTCCATTTTTCTAAAGAAAAAACCCGTTTAAAATCCGAAAATATGTGCAAAAAAATAAATAAAAAATCTAGAGAAAGCGTCCAGAGCGCCACACGTGACGGCAGCTAAGAGTGCATCAAGTGACACTAATCATTGTGAGGCTTCGAACGAGCGCGTGCCCAGCCTCCAGGCCCAGACACGGCCCGTTTAGCCCGTGCCCGCGTGCTACCAGGCCGGCCCAGCTAGCACAGCCCGTTTGGCCAGCTCTGATTGGCCCCGCCCGTCTCTCTTCTTCGTTTGTCTCAAAAAAAAAGTATCTCTTCTTCGTTTCCTCATCCACTACAGCTCCCGAGTCCCCCCCCCCCCCCCCCCCCCCAGTCCTAGTTCTGCAACCTCCAACGTGCCGCCCCGTTCGTCCCGGCGGCGCGGCGGGCCTAGAGGCTGGAACACGCGCCTCACAATCTCCTCAGTACCACCAGCAGGGTATCAGCAGCCAGCAATCAACTCCGCCCTCACCAGGATGCTCCTCACCGTCTCTGCGCTACCGCTCCCAGCCGCGACAGCGACTCCGCGCGTACGCGTACTCCCTGGGCTCAGGCCCTCCTCCCGCCTCGTCGCCCGCCGAAGCGCAGGGGAAACTGTACACGCAACGGCCACAGAAGAGGAGGAGCAGGAGGGGAAGGAGCTCCAGGAGGAGGGGCTCCCGAGGCGGGGGCAGCACGCGGAGGATGACCACGACCACGAGCACGACCCCGAGATCGCGGACATTATGGGGGGATACTTCGACGACCCCAAGAAAGCCCAGTCCCGTGTGAGCAATGATTATCGCCCCCCCCTCACCCCCCCCCTCACCCCCCCCCCCCCCCCCCCCCCCCCCCCCCCGTATGGCCTGTCCTTCTAATGATGGGTCTGTTTCTTTGATCGGGTAGATGGAGGAGAGGATAAAGAAGAAGCGACACAAGATCGTGCAGGCCAAGACCGGCTCGTCCAATGCCATGAAGGTCGTCTTCAACAAGTAATTATGTCTTCCATACTCCCCCTCTTTTTTTGACGAAAGACAGCAGCGACACGTAATTTCTGTCTTTCAACTACCCCTATTCTGAATTGGATCTCATTCTTCTTCCCGGCAGAGAAAGAGGGTAAACTTCATTCTGAGAAACATGAGTTCTTTTTAAGAATCACAGTACAGACGCTTACAAGCACATACATAGACTTACCTGTATGAACATGAGCACCTCCGAGAGACTAAGCAGGCGGGTCTTGAGCCTCCCACTGAAAGAACATTCCGCCTTTATGAGACACCAAAGCGTCAAGCTTGGGTTTAATACCTCGTGGGCTCAGGGTATCACTGTTGTCCTAACCATCCAGGCTCCATTCCCGAGCCTGACATAGGCTGGCCACACCAACCTACCACCACCACACCGCGCATCGAAGACCTTCGACCCCATGTGCCCGACAAGCGTCACCACAACCAAGGAAGCATGACATTGTGGCTCAGATTCGCCATGCGCCGAGCCGCCCATAAGGCTGGCCATAGTGGGGAGTAACTTAGACTAGTAACATGCATATGTTACTAGTCTATGTTACTACCTCTATAGTGCATAGTATCATAGATTAGTATCATAGGTGGTCTCATTTATTGCCATGCATGACACATAGTAGCGCCACATTTATTATGTTACATTATCTACCTATGTTACTATAACCATCTCTCTCTTCTTTAATTGCCTCCCACATAAGCATGTTTGCGAGTCCCAAGTACATGATAGTACTTATGCTACCTCCACTATGGCCAGCCTAACCCGATGCGCCACCACAGGCCACCGCCCCGAATTCGGGCGCTACAAGTGAGCACCTGCTGCCGCACTGGCTACTATCGTCCCCACGAGCACGACAACCGTTGTCGTGACCATCAGATCCAGGCACCGGGGCCTGGATTCCATGCGAGTCGAACCGCCCCATGGTCAGCCGCACTCGACCTCCTCGTCACGCTAACGAGCAGGCTGCCACAAGATTCGCCGCCCGCTGCTGCCCCGGCTTCTGCCACCATGCCGCGAGCAGGTTGCGCCGGCCAAGGCAATGGGCCACACACGTAGGGAGGTCGCCTTGCCGCTGCCATCCGCCGAGCCAGGCTTAGGCCGTTGGCCTCATCCAGCAGTGGCCAGGGCTGGAGGTTGAGGAGGAGAGCGATGGGGCAGCGGCGGCTAGGGTTCGCGCGTGCCGCCCCCCTTGGAGAGGAGGCGAGCACAACTATAGTGCTAGGTGCAACAGGACGTGGAATATTTACACCCGAGCTCAAATGCTCCTGGTGAACAGTAAAATCGGGAAAAATAGTAAACAAATTCATAAAATTCTGATTTTTTTGGGAACCTTTGACAAATGTTCTATGTGCTTGCAAAAATTTATCATGAATGAACATTCCTGGAAGTCGTGGCAAAAAAAACAAAATTGATACTCCAAAACTGCTATTTTTTGAAAGCATTTTGGAGTACTGATTTTGTTTTTTTGAAAATTTTCAAGCATAGAAAACATTTATCAAAGGTTACCACAAAAAAAATCAGAATTTTTTTAATTTATTTTCATTTTCTTTCGATTTTACTGTTCACCCGAGATGAGCACAAGAACACTTTCGGTGCAACAGTTTTTTTTTCCGACTAAAGACAGCAGCGCTGTTTTCTTCCATACTCTCATACATGCACCATGTGTACAAGATGTATTCACGATCTTTTGCTAGTGTAATTAATTTGCGTTTTTTCTTGCCCGTGCTAGGTTTGATTTCTCCAATTCATATATATGGTTTGAGTTCTACAATGCTCTATTGCCAAAAGATGTGAAATTAATTTGTGATGTGAGTTCTTTCATTTTTCCTTCAAAATAAAGTACTCGTGATGCTTTATGTAGCAGCTAATATATTCACAAGATGTTGCATTTTCGTTTTTATTGTGCTTGCAGACTCTGCGATCATGGCATATACTTGGACGCCTTGGTGGGTGCAATTCCGTGAATATGCAGGTAAACTTATTGCACCGGATGTACGGCCCCTTCTGAAGTTTGCAGAGAGCAAATCCTTTGTTTTCTTGCTCATATACTTCAACTAGGATGATACTACGGTATGAGAATCTTTATATCAGCTAATTATGGGACATTTATCATTTTGAAACTGGTAGATGACCTTACGTGGCTCACCACACAGCTAATTCATAGTGTTCACTTTCACTATCCTATGGTGTTTGCTGAAATGGCTGACATAAAAAGAATATAACACCTAACATCTGCTATTATCTTGGATATTGTGGTCACTTCAGTTCTTCAATTGGACTTTCCTACTTTGCAGTAAGAAACTACTGTTTCTTTGCAGCTATCACAGTTGAGTTTAGATTGTAAAAGACCAACTTATGATGCTCTTGAAGCAGCAAACGCCACACCAACATCCTTTTACAACATTGGTGATCTAGAGATTCAAGAGAACCTAGCACGTGTCTGGTGTGGATTCTTTCTCTAGCCCTTATTACAAACTGTTGATTGCAATTTTTTTCATGTTGGCACGTGAGTTATGGCAGGGTAACTTGAACAGGGTTGTCATTCCACAGTCTGATTTCATGATTGTTCTATCTGGCTTCACAACATTCTTTATTAAATGACATTATCAGTTGTTTGTATAAGCAAGATTTTGCAAAATATAACACATTACATGCAACGGAGCATTTGCAACAAAAAGACCATTGAATCTGGGTTTAATTTTCAGAAATCAGTTGGTGCGACCTCGGACTTTTAACCAAATTTGTTGGTGCAATAAGCCTGCTATGACTTATTGCATGTATGTCAAATCAGTTTGTACGACGTCCCAACTCTGACTGAAATTGTTACTAGTTCCACTTATGACAAGCATCTGAATTGTATGAACTATCCATTTATCTAATATACTGTACATTTGTGCAACATCTACTGGAACACTAAACCGTTCCATATTTCAACTCTGAACACTAAACTATACCTGTGCAACATCTTCATTAAATGACATTTATCATACTAATATATTTTTTTCTCAGGCTTGTGTGGCTGCTTGAGTCAGAAATATCCAGTCCCTTTAATTAAAATAGATTTATCTGACAGAAAATATTATGTATCTTGTACTTGTTCAATATGCAGTTGCATTTGACATCAGCCTTGACTCTTAGCTTTGATCTTATTGATCTCCCCAGGGTGGACATTGGTATTCAAGATCCATTGCTTTTGGACATCCTGCTTAATTCATTAACCACCATAAATTCGGAGTGAGACTCTGAACCTTGAACTTCATTTTTCTTTTGAGGAATCACTTGTTGCTATTTTATCATTGTTGTTGTATACTGTACTCTTATGGGTTTCAGCTCTAGCCTACCCCAACTTGTTTGGGACTAAAGGCTTTGTTCATCAGGATCTGAACAATGATGCAGTTGGATCCTTAGATATACTTCACATTATGTGTATTCCCTCTGTCTTTCTGTTTTGCATGCCTCATGAAAGTCATGTCTGAGAAATATTAATTTGGAATCATGGTGTAGCATCTGTTGAACAAATTAAAATGGAACGGAAGGCACTAGTTCTTACCTAGTTATGTGTGTAGGGTCTTTACAATCTGAACACTGCAATGTTTTTTGAGTAAAAGGTACCATTACTCCATAAACTCATGGTGAAGGAACACTTAAGTCCATGAACTCAAGAATTGCGCACCCGAAACGCGTTTAAGTGAACCACTTAGGTCCACAATCATTTATGTCCCATACTTCATTTACAATGGTCTGCTGCAACGAATTGATTTTTATTTTCCTTTTTTTTCTCTAAAGCGAAGCAATTGCTATTCCTTCTTTGTAGGTAAGTTCTTAGACATTGTATGGTTTTAAATTTACCAGGAGTAACATTTTCACTCTCCGGAAAAAACATCCAAATTGAAGTTCAGTTAGTTGCAGAACTTGTAAAATTTTCAAAGCTGCAGTAAATTTTAAGCATATTCTGGTCTTTGATTATTGTGTGCTTCACTGCCTGCAAGCGATCTATGTGAGCCTTATGCTGAATTGCCTTTGGAAGAAAACGTCGTAGATTGTCGGTGTCATGAATACTAGGTACCAGAGACCTTCCGGCGCGCGGGGGACAGTGGCCGCCTCGCCAGGAGGTCGCCATGACACCGGCATGGCAGGGCATGCCCAAAGCCCCCCTATAGGGGTTCAAGTAAGGCAGGACTCAGGAGACCTCCAAGCAAGTCATCAAGAGGGATTCCTCTTGCACATCCCTTGACTTTCCCACGCCCCACCCCCGCCCCCCGCGCCGGAACGCCCGAGGCGGCGGGCTCCTGCGAAGGAATCGTTCCCGGGAACAAGCGTCCGATTCACCACAGGCCAAGCCAGGGCGGCACTAGTGGCGGAGCAAGAGGAAGATCCCGGAATGGGGGAAACAAACCCCGACAAACCGGAATCATCGTCACCAAGTGCCCAAAGCCAGCCGAAGGGGCTTGCCGGGAAGAAACTCATGCAGTGGCCGGTATATTTCGTCAGTGCCATCCTTCGCGAGGCTAGGGTGCGCTACCCGGAAGTACAAAAAATCCTCTTGGCAGTACTCATTGCTTCCCGGAAGCTCAGGCACTACTTGCAAGCACACCCTATCATTGTGGTCACCTCGTATGCACTCGAGCGCATCCTCCGCAACTGGGACGTCACCGGCCGCATCGTGGAGTGGGCTCTTCAGCTGTCATGACTTGACCTCTCCTTCGCCAGCATGCATACCATCAAGAGCAGGGCATTGGCGGAATTTTTGTAGAATGGACTCCGACGCCCTCGGACAAAAAAGAAGTAACCTCCCTTCCTCGGAAAGAGGACCCAGACCACTGGACGATGTACTTCGACGATTCTTTTTCACTCGGAGGCGCGGGCCCTGGAGTGTTACTCCACTCCCTGTCCGGAGAACACCTCAAGGACGTCATCCAAATACTGCACACTTGGGATAAGGCCACAAACAACACAACTGAGTATGAAGGGTTGCTTCTCGGACTTCGCATCGTTGCGGGACTGGGAATCAAAAAGCTGATCGTCAAGGGCGACTCTCAGCTGGTTATCAATCAGGTCATCAAAGACTACGACTGCCCTAGATGCAGGCATACGTCGATGAAGTAAGAAAGATGGAACGCCACTTCGACGGCTTGGAGATGAAGCACATCTCGCGTACTCAAAATTACATTGCTGATGAGCTATCCAAATGGGCAGCGCAGAAGGCACGCATTACCCCAGGCATCTTCGTCCAAAACTCACACAACCCACAGTCACTCCAACACAATGCAAGGCCAAGAAACTCAAGGCCTACCCAAGCAAGGAAGGCAAGGCCTTCCCGGGAGAGCTTCCGTCAAGTGATCCTGGGAAGACCGCCCCTGTCAAGAACGAAGTACTAGCGGTCGAACCGCGAGCCCCGACATGGGCCGCGAACCTCGTCTGTTGTCTTCAAGAAGATGAACTCCCGGGTAATCGCAAAGAAGTAGAAAAAGTTGCCCACCAAGCCAAGATGTACATCTTGATAGATGGGGACCTCTATCTAAGACTGCCAAACGGGGTGAAGCTTCGATGCATATCCTGCGGAGGAGGAAAGCTACCGGCACACATTCATGAAGGAATGTATGGTACCCACATCGGGTCCCGTGCATTGGTAGGCAAGGCGTTCTGACAAGGATTCTACTGGCCCACCGCCATAAGTGATGCCATTGAACTGGTGCGAAGCTTGCCAGTTCCACTCCAAAAGCATTCATCAACCGGCGCAGGCACTCCAAACCATCCCCCTTTCATGGCTCTTCATGGGCTGGGGGCTGCATATTCTCGGGCCCTTCCCCCGGGCCACCGGGCGCTTCGAGTACTTGTACGTCGCCATCGACAAGTTCACGAAATGGCTGGAAGTGAAACCTGTTTGAAAGGTCACTGGTCAATCTGCATTCAAATTTTTGAGGGGATTGGTCTGCCGTTGTGGTGTGCCCAAGCGCATCATCACCGACAATGCCACCCAGTTCACAAGTGGTGCGTTCACAACATACCGTGAACAACTTGACACTTAAATCTGCTACGTATTCGTGTCTCATTGAAGTGGGCCAACGGTCAAGCAGAGTGGGCCAACACTGAAGTGTTGCACGGTCTCCGGACCAAAACTTTTGATAGGCTGAAGAAATGCGGTAGACGATGGATTGATGTACCTGCAGTTCTTTGGTTGCTCCGCGCCAAACCGAGCTACAGGAGAAACCCCCTTCGCCCTCGTCTACGGGGCTGAAGCTGTACTCCCCACGGAACTCACTTAGGGCTCTTCTTGGGTGCAAGCTTATGATGAAGAAGACATGATGATGTCAACTTGCTTGAGGAGGTCCGTACCCGGGCCGCTGTTCATGCCGTGCGCTATCAGCAAGGACTACTGCGCTATCACAGTCACCACGTCCGTCCCCGGGAGCTTGAGGAAGGTGACCTTGTCCTTTGCCGGATTCAGTCTGGGAAGGGAACAAACAAGCTGCCACCAAAGTGAAAAGGCCCTTTCCGGGTAGTTCAGGTCACCAGGCCAGGCTCAGTCCGTCTAGAGACCTAAGATGGGATCCCTGTATGGAACTCGTGGAACATCGAGCACCTCCAGAAGTACCATCTTCGCAAGTTCTACCCTTATAGGCGCAAGTCTTTTCAGATCCGCTCTGTTAACACGCATGTAAATACCGGGTGCATATCTCATGTATCCGGGTGCAGATCCCGTGTATGATAAATAAAATTTAAGTTGTTCCAACTAAGTTGTTCAACTTGTTTTTTTTTCAGTTACCAGGTTGTATGCGTGAGAATCACGATCGAATCTGTCCACGAGCCGGGGGCTACCATGGTGCTTAGCTACCACCATAAAATCCTAGACCTGTTGTTGGGAAGAACGGCGTTCGCACGGATCGCTCCCACACGTCGAGTACTACGCAAGTGCCTGGACGGTGTACTTCATAACTCGTGAACCGATTTGGCCAAGGTTACACACACCGGCCAGGGTTGACATGCATACAACACACAACAGAATACAAGGACCTTGGTGAGTCACATGCCGACGGGAACAAGACGTGGGGGGAGATTCGGCCAGCACAACGCCCCCTCTTGGCTACAGCTAAGTGCCCGTAGTTAAACTTTTTTATATATACGTTTGCGCTAAGTGTCCTCCCTTTGGGCTGGCGGCTTTACGGTTTGGCGTAACCTATGCGTGAAGGATGCTCTACAGAAGTAAGGTTCCCGCAAAGGCTCGGTCCTCCCAAAGGCTGTTTGCGGCACGGCACTCCTTCCCGGAAACGGCAGAGGAACACTATATCCCGTAGACGCTCGTCGGGCTAGCCCTGATGCCCTACGACGAGCATACTAGTACTTGAGACCTGCCTAGAAACGCTAACAAAATGGGGAACTGTTAGAGTACGTAATGGGCCTAATGAGCCCGTTAGTCTTAGGGTTAATTAGAGATAAGAGTCGCTTGCTTAGGGGTCAAGTAAGCCTTGCTTGGAAGTCAAGTAAACCTCTCTATATAAAGAGAGGAGATGTATCAATCTAATCAAGCAAGAATTAAGAAGGAAATCCTTCCGTCTTGCCCGGCCGTGGGCAAAAGGCCCCCGGCCGGCGTTCTTGCGCCCTCCTTCTAGCAGCGCCATAACAATTTGGTATCAGCTAGCTTCGGTTCGATCATGTCTTCACCGCCGCCCAACCCGTCTCTTCCGCTGCCGGTCACGACCGTCGCCCCGCTCCTGCCCGCGCCGGGATCCTCCGTCGCGCCCGCCCCCGTCGTCCTCACCCCGGAGGTGTCCGGGGCGCTGCCGGACCTAACACAAGCGGTCCAAGAGATCCACCTGTTCTTGGCCGGGTCCTATGGCCGCACCCGGCTGCGCCGCCCATCACCGCCACCGCACCGCGGTGGCTGCCATGGCAGCCACCGCACCAAGCGGCCCCCGCCGCGCTCGCCGGGCTACTGCAGCAGCCGCTGCAGCTGCCATCCATCGCCCCGTCCTGGCTGTCATAGCAGCCGCCGCACCAGGCGGCCTCCGCCGCGCTCGTCGGGCTGCTGCAGCAGCCGCTGCAACTGCCATCCACCGCCCCGTCCTGGCTGCCGTGGCAGCCGCCGCACCAGGTGGCCTCCGCCGCGCTCATCGGGCCGCTGCAGCAGCTGCCATCCACCGCCCCGCCCTGGCTGCAGTGGCAGCCACCGCTCCTGGCGACCTCCGCCGCGTCCGGCGCTCCGCCGCAGCAGCCGCTGCAACTGCAGCAGCCATCATCGGTCAGCTCCGGCCCCGCATCGACCGCGCCGACGGGAGTCCCGATCCACCAGATCAAGTTCCCGCCGTCGCCATCACCGCTTCCCCAGGGCGTCCCCATCCAGCAGATCAAGCTTCCGCCGTCGCCGTCACCGCTTCCAGCTTGGATCACTACCCGCCACGTGTCGGCGACGGTGAGGCTGCGGGCTGCTGCACGCGGCCTTCTAGCGCGTCGGCGTGTGCGAGAGTTGCGTGGTCTGCAGCTGCCGCTCCTCCCAGTTGCGCTTCGCTGCGCAAAGGACCTCGATCTCGTCCACTGCGTCGGGGATCTTGGGCATGCTGTTTTCCCCACGGGCAGCGACCTCCAAGTCTGCGACATTGGCGGTTGGGGGAGCGCACCCCTCCTCGTCATTCTCCATCGCAAGCCCCCCACTCTTCCTTGTGCGGTGCAGACCAACAGCCGTCCGGCAGGAAGAAGGCATGGTGTCACCGACAACAACGCACCACGTAGCACCACTGCATTCCGTCACCGGGCGCCGCAAGGGCGCCTCTGCTGGTCACTCTTGCGACCACTTCCAGGTGGTCCTACACATGCACTCCTTTTGTCCAGATGGTGTCCATGGGATCCAGGTGGCTGTACACGTGCATGTCCGACGTGCGGATGGTGTTCACTTTTTGTTAAGGGTCCAAAATAAAGCGTCCCAGTCCATTTCAGGTTGAGAATAATAAAACAAGCCGAGATGTAAAAGGCTTATTTTTAGGTGTTAGGTTTGGGTTGCGTCGAGTCATGGTTATAAGTTGGTTAGGCTGCAGCTTGAGGACAAGCTGCATGTCCAGGTGAGGTGTAGTGTTAGAGTACGTAATGGGCCTAATGGGCCCGTTAGTCTTAGGGTTAATTAGAGATAAGAGTCGCTTGCTTAGGGGTCAAGTAAGCCTTGCTTGGAAGTCAAGTAAACCTCTCTATATAAAGAGAGGAGATGTATCAATCTAATCAAGCAAGAATTAAGAAGAAAATTCTTCCATCTTGCCCGGTCGTGGGCAAAAGGCCCCCGGCCGGCCTTCTTGCGCCCTCCTAGCAGCGCCATAACAGAAACACTCAAAAATCGCAACACAAACAGAACAAACAGGGAATTAGCATATAACTAACATAGCCGACCGAGACAAACCTTCGGTGAGCTGCAAAAGACGCAATGCCTACGGATTACTGCATTGCTTTCATAAACTACGACACTCTGTGCCAGTTCTTGCCCCGCAGGCAAAAGGGACAACTAAGGCTAGTCATAGTGGGAGTAACTTAGCAAGTAACATAGCGCACTTCGAGAAATATTTGCTTATGTGGCATGTAGTTAATGAGAGGTGGTAACATAATATGTTACTGTAACATAGCGCTTTCCAAGACAAGATGAGTCTACAAGCTAATTAATGAAGTCTTCTATGACACTACTACTATGTTACTTTGCACTATGAAGGTAGTAACTTAGACTAGTGTCATATGTATGACACTAGTATAAGTTACTCCCCACTATGACCGGCCTAAGCAAAAAAGAAGAAAAAGGAGAGTGGGGAGGAGGAAGGCCATCGGCGGTCAACCAGGAGAGCCTTCAGGCGTCGCTGAAGTCAATCTCATTCTCCAGCGTCAAGGTACGGCGCCACTGCTTGCTCTGCCCTTCTCCGCTTCTCGATATCGAGGTCTTCGAGCACCACCTCCACATGGAAGTGGGGATCATGGTGGTGGACTCCGACGAGGACGCGCGCGACCACTGCACTGGCCGCCTGCTCGCCCTCTGCACCCACGGCGATCTCCATTCGGAGCCGCAGGCCAGCGAGCTCCTCGGCCAGATGGTGGAAGAAGGCTGTCAAGTGGTCCAGTTTGCATCCGGCGAACGCGCCGTACGACACAAACGGACGGAGCCCGATGGTGGCCATCCCGTCGTTGATCTGGAGGTAGATGTTGCACAGGGCCCCCGCCTGGGCGTTGTGGTCGACGTAGAGGCAGTCGAAAAGCTGCTCCGTATAACGCCCTCGATGCGGCTATAGCTCCCACGTGTCGAGGCACGACTTAGAGACATAACCGCATTGAAAGCAATGTCGCAAGTTAGGCAATCTTCACAACATTCCATGTAACATAAATAATAAAGAGATACATAGTTGGCTTACACTCGCCACGTTAAACAAAGTACATAAATAGCATTACAACATTCAAACACTCATGGCCCGACCACGGCGCCAAAATAAAAGATAACCCAACATGCGACACGGTCCCGATCACCCCAACTGGGCACCACTACTGATCATCAGGGAAAGACACGTAGTATCGTTGAGAGTCATCGTCGAACTCCCACTTGAGCTCAAGCGCGTCATCTGGAACGGAATCATCGGGTCCTGCATCTGGTGTAATAGTAATCTGTGAGCCACAGGGACTCAGCAATCTCGCACCCTCGCAATCAAGACTATTTAAGCTTATAGGTAAGGCCAGGAAAAATATGTGGGGCTGCAGCAAGCGACTAGCATATATGGTGGCTATCCTGTTCGCAAAAGAGAGCGAGAAGAGGAGGCAAAGCACGAACGAGTAACTAGAGGGCATCCTGCGGCAAGCATTACTCCAATACCGTGTTCACTTCCCGGACTCCGCCGAGAAGAGACCATCACAGTAACTCACGTTGTTGATTCATTTTAATTAAGTTAAGGTTCAAGTTATCTACAACCGGACATTAACAAATTCCCATCTGCCCATAACCGCGGGCACGGCTTTCGAAAGTTCAAATCCCTGCAGGGGAGTCCCAACTTAGCCCATGACAAGCTCTCACGGTCAACGAAGGAATAGACCTCCTCCCGAGATGTTCCGATCAGACTCGGTATCCCGGTTCTTCAAGACACTTCGACAGGTTAAAACAAATCCAGCAATACCGCCCGAATGTGCCGACAAATCCTGATAGGAGCTGCACATATCTCTTTCTCAGGGCACACTCAGATTGTCCTAAGTACGGGTAGGCCAACCCAGAGTTGCCCCTGGTGGCCACCGGCAGCTGACAGGTGGACCAACACTCAGAGGAGCACTGGCCCGGGGGGGTTTAAAATAAGATGACCCTCGGGCTCCGGAAACCCAAGGGAAAAAGAGGCTAGGTGGCAAATGGTAAAACCAAGGTTGGGCATTGCTGGAAAAGTTTTAATCAAGGCGAACTATCAAGGGGTTCCCATTATAACCCAACCGCGTAAGGAACACAAAAATCCGGGAACATAACACCGATATGACGGAAACTAGGGCGGCAAGAGTGGAACAAAACACTAGGCGAGAGGCCGAGCCTTCCACCCTTTACCAAGTATATAGATGCATTAAGATAACATGGCAATATAATGATATCCCAACAAGTAAATAATGTTCCTACAAGGAACGGTCTCCAATCTTCACCTGCAACTAGCAACGCTATAAGAGGGGCTGAGCAAAGCGGTAACATAGTCAATCAACGGTTTGCTAGGACATGGTGGGTTAGAGGTTTGACATGGCAATTTGGGAGGCTTGAAAGCAAGTGGTAGGCATCGTAGCATGGCATAGCAAAAGAGCGAGCATCTAGCAAAGCAAAGATAGTAGTGATTTCGAGGGTATGATCATCTTGCCTGCAAAGTTGTCAGAGTTGACTGGATCCTCGAAAGCAAACTCAACGGGCTCCTTGTTAGCGAACTCGTCTCCCGGCTCTACCCAAACAAGACAAACAAGCAAACGGAACACAATCAACCACGTGCAAAGCTCAAACAATATGGTGCAAAGATGGTATGCTATGCGGGATGCGATGCGGGATGCATATGCAAGATTTGACAAGGGATGCATGAACCTGGTCTCAACTTGGAAATCCAAGTGTGCCACTGGAAAGATGAGATGAAATCGCTTGAAAACGATATAAAGAACGCCGAAATCGGAGTTACGGTTTGGAAATGGCAAGCAATTCAAATATGACCACGTTCTGCGATTTACAGCAAGTAGCCATCTAAATGCAACAAGATGAACATGCTACAACACTCAAACATGACATCAAAATACATGCCAGGAATCCATTCATGATGCTTAACAAAAGTCTAGCACTGAGCTACGACCAATTCATCCATTAACATGTTCAAACAAGCATGGCAAAAATGCATTTGACAAACAGATTTCAGACTTAGTGAAATTAACACTTGTCTGGAATTTCAGATCAGATAGCACTCTCTTCGGAGCAACAAAACTATATGCTACAGGACCTGAACATGGCAAAGTAAAACATGGCATGGATCTACTCAAAGAGCTTAACAAAAGTCCCTTAGTGACCTTGAGCCAAAAGGGATCAGAAAATACATTTGCAAGCATGTGAACATGGCAAAAACATAATCAGTTCTCAGACTTACTGAAAACTGGAGCATGCTGAAACATATATCAAGTAGACATGTTTACGAGCTCGATGCACTCACCACAGAGCAAGTCATGACAAACTAAGCATACATCCATCAAGAATACACAAAATGCAAGCTAGACATGGCAAGAACAATAACATAGCATGCACGGATCAACTACAACATCCTCGGCAAAATCGCTAACAAGTAGACAATCTGCCCAGATTCACGAAATAGCAAAAGTAGAGCTCGATTGACTCGAGCTAGGGTGCTCCATAATTACGAACAAAGACATGGATGGATAGAGCACTACAAGATTAACAAAACATCCTTACTGATCATCTTCAAAAGAGGCACGGATCACTAGGAAACAACATGAACATATGGCCATATGAGATAAACAGATCAAGGACTTAGTGGAAATGCTAAGTCCCTGAAATCAGCATTACCAAGTGCCTCACTTTGCAAGCTTGTGCTAGTCACCACACACATCACAAAAATACATGGGTTGCACCTCTGGAAAGATGGCAAAACCCTTAACAAAACATATGTAGAGCTCATGGGCATAACATGCACACAATAATCATGTCAAAAATGACAAATATCCAATTGGAGCAGCAGATCTGACAATTAACTCAAATAGCACTCTTCCAACAGCATTTTGGGCATCAAGATGAACTCAAATGAAAATGATGCAATGAGATGAAATGATGTACTCTCTGAGACGAACATTTTGATATGCTATATGCCCAAAACGGAGCTACGTATGAGGAGATACGACATGATGAACATAGCAAATTATTAGGGTTTCAGGCAAAGAAAGTCAACCGAGACGAAACCGGATCCAGATCTAGCCCGCGTGTACTGTAGCAGTGGCGCGACTCCCGAGGATCGTCGGCCGGAATCGAGGAGGCAGGCGGCGGCGGACCCGTGCCGGAGAAGAGCGGGGGCGGCGCCGGCGGGCTTCGGGCGGCGGAGAGGAAGGTCGGGCGGCGCGGGCGCGGCGCTCCTCGGCGGCGGGCTCCCGCAGCGAGGTGCGGTACGGCGGGCGGCAATGGCGGGCGCGGCGGCCGGCGAGCTGGGGGCGGAGGCGGCGGCTCGTCGGCGTCGGGGAAGATGGGCGCGGGAGGTGCGGTCTCCCGCGGGGCGGCGGTGGCCGAGCGCGGGCCGGAGAGGGCCCGTGGCGGGCTTCACGGGCCGGCGATGTGTGGCGCTCGCGGGCGAGTGGGGAGGTGCCACGTGGCGGCGGTGGCGGATCCGGACGCGTCCGACTCGTCCGGACGTGTCCGGCGGCGGCGGAGATCCGATTTTTAGGGTTTGGGAGAGGGGATCCGCGAATTTGGAGGAGGGGGTCTTTATATAGAGGTAGAGGGAGTTAGGAGAGTCCAAATGAGGTGCGGTTTTCGGCCACGCGATCGTGATCGAACGCTCTAGATGATGGAGAGGGTTTTGGTGGGTTTTGGGCCAACATGGAGGGGTGTTGGGCTGCAACACACACGAGGCCTTTTCGGTCCCTCGGTTAACCGTTGGAGTATCAAACGAAGTCCAAATGGTAGGAAACTTGACAGGCGGTCTACGGTAGTAAACCAAGGCCGCTTGGCAAGTCTCGGTCCAATCCGGAAATGTTTAATCCCCACACATGAAAGAAAGGTAGAAATGACCACCGGAGGAGAACGAAGCGCCGGAGTGCAAAACGGACAACGGGGAAAATGCTCGAATGCATGAGATGAACACGTATGTAAATGCAATGCACATGATGACATGATATGAGATGCATGACAACGATAACAACACACGGAGACAAAGACCCGAACCCGAGAAAATAAAATAACTTAAGGCCGGAAACGGCAAGAGTTGGATTACATATTGGGTAAATCATATCCGGGGTGTTACACTCCGCCTCCTCTTGAAGAGCGCGTTTGAGCTCCAAGCGCCTCCACAGCTCCACGACCTCGCCATCGAGGCGCAGGACGGTGCTGTTCAGAGCCCTGCGAAGCTTGCCCACCAGCGATTAATGCCATTAATCAACCTTTTGGCTTCACCATGCAAACCCAAGCGATGTACCGTCGCATCACTAAGTGATGGGTTTTAATACCGAAGACATCATGACGCTTTGCGCTCCACGCGATGATTGAAGCGGCGCTGCATCGATTTGACGGTGCATGGAGGCATGTGCGTCTCAAATCCGAAGCGCAGCGCGCAAAGGATTCGATTCTTGCGCCCCTCAAGACTTTGGTGGCCCCTGTCACTTCGCCCACGCGCAGAGCAGGCCCATCCCTACAGGGGATTCCCCGAGCGGTCAATTCGGCACTACTATACGAAGAGCCGTCCCTCGCCATGTGTCTCGGTCACATACTGACGGGACCTAGCCATGGCTATGAGGAAAACACACGGCAGGCCCAAGCCTGGGGCTACTATCGGTGTCATGGATACTCGGTACCCGGAGACCTTCCAGCGCTAGGGGGACAGTGGCCTCCTCGCCAGGAGGTCACCAAGATACCAGCATGGCAGGGCTTGCTCAAAGCCCCTCTCTGCCCCCCTCCCCAAAACGCCAGAGGCGTAGGCTCCTGCAAAGGAATCTCCTCGGGAACAAGCGTCCGATCCACCACGGGCAAAGCCCGGCCCGACACCGGGACAACCCCTCGACGCTGCAGTAGCCTGGCCCACCGGCCGCGTAGGCCGCAGACCTTTATTGTCGCGTGGCACGCTAAGGGCATCCGCCCTGTAAGCGGTCATGACGCATCGCGCGCCCGACTCCTTTACCACAGAGAAGGCACCTGTTACGGTGCGTGGCATGTTAATAGGGGGTAGTTACGCTTAGCGGCAGCGATGGGACATGCGTTTATTCCCGGAGCCAGAAAGAGAAGACACTTGCCCCCGTATTTAATGCGGTAGGTAGGTGCCAGACGCCATGGTGTACGTCTAGGTGCACCGTTCTTAGAGCATCTCCAGCCGGCCCCCAGGGCGCCTTTTTTTACCGTCGGGTCGAAAAAATGGCCCAGCCGCGCCCCCAAATCCTCGTTTTTAGCCGGTTTGGGCTGAAATTACAACCAGCGAACCCAGGCGGAACCCAGTGCACCGGGGGGCACTGGCTGAAGCGAAAAGACGCGTGGGCCCGCGCTGTCGGCGACACCGGCCTTTTCCCGCCGTTTTCCCTTTCCCTCCATTTTCCCATTACCGACCCCCTTCTTCCCCGCCGCTCACGCCATTCTCCCTAGATCCACTCGCCATGTCGCCGAAGAAGTATGCGCCCCCTCGCCTAGCCACCGATTCTGTCCAAGCCAAAGCAGAGAAAGCCGAGGGCGCCGATGCCAAGGCCCCCGGGCTTGTCGAACGCCCAGTGGAAGGCCGACGTTGATCGCCGGGCGGCGGTCACCACCGATCGGCGAAACAGGCTCGATATGAAGAAGGCCAGGGACGCGGCGCCGGAGTAGGAGGAGGCGTCTCGCGTGGGGATGGCCAACCTTCCACCTCAAGGCCGGCCAGTGCACAGAAGGCGCGTGGGGGAGCCAGCAGAGCGTCACGTCGCCGGCCAACTTCTCGCCTCCACTGTGGGGGTACGCGCCCTTGCCTGGGTACGTCGACGGCGATACGCTTGGCGGCTTCAACCCCACGCGCGTCCCCCCGTCTTCAAACCCGACCCGCACGTGTCCCCCCTGTCTTCAACCTCGACCCACGCACACGCACGCCCAGTAGAGCTACTCGCCGCCGATGTACTCAGGCTCGCCTGCGTCGACTATGCGCCGTGGGGCCTTACCCTTCGCACATGGCTCGGCGCCGCAGTTCAGCAGCACAGACGCCGACATGGACGAGATCATCACGAATGGCTCAGTCGCCCCCGCTTCGTGCCTCGGGTTCCGCACGCAAGACAAAACGCTAGATACCGCCATCGACATGGAGGACGTCAAGCACGACGATGCCGAGGAGGAGGTGTAGGAGGAAGAGCCGGCGAAGCCAGCGGCCAAAGGGAGATAGAAGAAGCGGCCGTCCAACGCCAGGCGGGGGAGCCTCGCGTCAAGTGGACGCCAAAGGAAGACAAGTGCCTCGCCGAAGCATGGAAGACTGTCAGCATCGACCTGATAACCGGCGCGAATCAGAATTCCGACACCTACTAGAGAAGGATCAAGACAGTGTTCGACAAGCGCAAGTTGGTCGACCCCGATTTCGCCAACATCCATATGGATCGCGGCGAGAAGGCCACGGCGAACCATTGGGCGACCATCCAACAGGCTTGCAACAAGTGGCATGGGATTCAAGAGGAGGTCATGGCTCGCCCAAAAAGCGGCACCAACTTTGAGCGTCTGGTATGTCCATCGCTCGCCGGCCCAGCTCTTCGCCGTGTTTTTTGCCGACACTTGTTCTTTGACTGTGCAGATGGTTCGGATGTTCGACACATTTCGCCAGGACAACAACGACAAAGAGTTCAAGTTCCTTCATGTCTTCACCAGGATCGAGTTGTGCGAGAAATGGACAGAGTGCCGGCTCGCTCTCGCCAAGGCCAAGGACGATGTCTACAACCCGGACGCGCCTGCCTCGGCGGCAGCAGAAGGGCGTCTTGATGGCAACAAAAGGGCCAAGGCGGCGAGGGACGCGGCACCCGCTGTCGAACGACTGCAATCATTGATATAACAGTGCATCGCTGACGCCAAGAGCAACGCCGCCAAGAGGGAGGAGAAATCCGAGGCGAGGTGGTCGGCGTTGATGACGAAGCAGGACGTCAAGCTCGACCTTGCCGTGAAGAAGAGGAACACCGACCTGGCGTTCCTGATGGGAGCAAACATGTCGACGATGGACGAGCAGGTGAAGGCGTGGTACCTGGCGGAGCGCGGCCTCATCTTGAACCAGATGCCGGGACCGGCGGCGACCACTGCCCCTACGCCCCAAGGCCACGACCACGCCTACGCCTACGCCAACGCCGAGCACTGAAGCTGTGCCCACAACGCCAATGCCGACGCCGACCTCTCCCAGCCCTACGGCAGAGGAGCCAGCAGTTTGAGTTCCATGTCTATGGTTTCCCCCTTTTGATCGCCGGACTTTGGCTATGTTCGATCGCCGACCTGTGGCATGTTGATCGCCGAACTTGTGTCGTTTTTTGGTGACGGCAAAGTAAACTTTGAATTTTTGTGCGTTTGGGGGCCGAAACTTGGGGGCGCGGCTGGAAACTTGATTCCCCCAGGCCGAAAAAACCGCCGGCGCAAACGCCCAAAGCCCTTCGCCGGGTGTGCCGAGGGGCCAAACGGCTGGACATGCCCTTAGCAACTGTGGTGACCCTTATATACCCTATAAAAGAAGGTCCAGGCTACCGTATAAAGGGACACCTTTTTAGGTAATTAGACATAAGCTTAGAATCTGTTTTTTCCTTCCCGGAACAAGTAGCACCACTCCACAACTTTGTGACCTCCATCCACCAAAGAAACCAAACAAGTAGGAGTAGGGTTTTACGCATCATGCGGACCTAACCTTGGTAAACTGCAGTGTCTCCGATCATCTCATGTAGTATCCGTGTCTGCCATGCCACCCTCGAACCAAGCAAAAGGGGCGGTCTCCTGCCCCTGGTGTCGCGTGCCCTCGAGCACGGCCCTGACATAGACCACCTGAAAGGAATGCATATTAATTGATTTGTTTCTTTACCAACGTGTCACTCATGATTGGTATGTCTGAATAATGGCAAGTATGTGTCTAGTTCTTGTTGGACTTCATATGTTAAAATTGTTGAGACGTATATATCGCATGTGTATTTCTTGTACAACAAGCCCTCCTCCTTTCTTGTATTGTTGAGGACGTGGCTCCCTTTGTACCTATATATATATATATATATATATATATATATATATATATATATATATATATATATATATATATATATATAGACACACACGCGCGCGCGTGCATATGCACCCGATCAATATATCGTGAGTTGCACCAATCCTCTACGGTATCAGCCTAACTTGGTCCTCCCTCGCGTGTCGCTGTAGCCCTAGCTGCCGCCGCGCCCTAACCCTACCTCCTGCCGCTGCTGCCCTAGCTGCCGCCGCGCCTCCCCCTGTTGCGCCACCGCCCTAGTCGCTGCAGCCGCCGCACTCCCAATCCCCCAGCCACGTCGCTCTTTCACCTAGCCGCCGCACTCCCGATCCCCAGCCGCGCCGCTCCCTCCTACCCTAAAACCCTAGCCAACACCCGCACCACCCCGAGCTCCTCCTCCACCGTTGCCATGTCTCACTCGAGTCTCTCTCACCGCAGCAACCCGTTCGCCTCCTCCTCTGATGCCGGCTCTCTCCCAAACCCGGCGTACATCCGCGATGTTCCGATCTTTGATCGCGTCCCGATCAAGCTTTCTCACACGGAGGCCAACTTCTATGCCTGGAAAACCTATTTTAACCTCCTCTTCCGTGAGTACAATCTCCGTGATCACATCGACGGCACCACCGACTTCCTCGCCATGCGTCGCGATGAGGATTGGATGGCGGTTGATGCCACCATCATCCGGTGGCTCTTCCTCACCGTGTCCAAGGACATCTTTCACACCGTTGTTCGCGACGGTGATGATGCCTACATAGTGTGGACGAAGATCATCGGCCACTTCACCAACAACAAGCTCCAACGGATCGTCTTCTTGCAGCAGGAGTTTTTTGGTTGTCACCAAAACGATTCCTCCATTGATGCCTACTGCATGCGCCTCAAGACCCTCTCCGACGAGCTCAACGACGTCGGCTTCAAGGTTGGGGACGAGCTCCTCCTCTCCACCCTCACCGCCGGTCTCAATGAGGATCTCGGTAACGCCGCCTCCAATCTTACTCTTATGGCTAACCGTACTTATGAACGGGCGGTGGCCTATCTTCGCCTTGAGGAGCGTCGCCTGAAGAATCTGCGGGCTCGCGCGGTCGCCCTCGCTACTAGCTACTCCCCCGGTGGGTCTTCATCAGCACCTCCCGCCGATGGCCACGGCGCCCCGCTGCCTCAGCATCCTCGCCCGCCGGTGCCTCTAGCACCCGCTGGTGCGGGTGGCTATGGCGCCCCCTACGGCGCCTTCCCGCCTCGGCCTCAGGCGCCTGCCCCGCCACCTCCACAGCAGCAACAACACTAGGGCGACCGGCGCGGCT
Source organism: Triticum aestivum (assembly GCF_018294505.1). NCBI lineage: Eukaryota > Viridiplantae > Streptophyta > Magnoliopsida > Poales > Poaceae > Triticum > Triticum aestivum. Next base: position 363,761,098 of record NC_057800.1, on the reverse strand, counting down.
GTGGTGGCCGCTCCAACAACGGCAGTGGTCAGCAGCGCGGTGGTGGCCAGCAGCTCCCTTCGCCGCCTTGGGGTACCGGCCACAATCCCTGGACCGGGGTTGTGCATGCTTACACGATGCCGGTTCCTCGCGCTCCACTCCCGGGTCTTCTCGGGGCTCAGCCGGCGACGCATCAGGCCTTCTACGCGGCCCCTCAGCTCGGCGTGGCTACACCGCCGCCTCCCCCTACCCCGCACCGTTCAGCTATGGCGGGCCGAACCCTAGTGGGGGGTGATGGGCTTTACTGGCTACCCCATGCCACCGGTCTCCTATGACCCGACACTGCTGTCGGCGCTGTAGTACACGCCTCAGCCCGGTTCCTACACCAGTGGTGGCGACTGGTTCATGGACACCGGTGCATCATCTCATATGGCAGCCTACCCGGGTAGCCCTTCCTCCGCGTCTCCCGTTCACACTTCTTCTCGTATCATCGTCGGTAACGGCGCTGGTCTTCCCATTACTCATGTCGGTTCTACTCCTTTTCCTTCTACGTCTAGGCCATTGTCTCTTAATAATGTGCTCGTGTCTCCTCAACTTATTCAAAATTTAGTCTCTGTTCGTAATCTGTCCCGTGATAATTCTGTAATTGTCGAATTTGACGAAGTTGTTTTTTTTGTTAAGGACGCCTGTACCTGGATGGTTCTTCACTGATGTGACAGTCCCGGCGACATGTACCGCGTCCAGCCTTCATCATCTTCGCGTGCTGGACCCCTCGCTCTTTCCGCCGGCGTTGATCTTTGGCACGCCCGTCTCGGTCATCCTAGCTCCACCGCACTTTGTCAAATAGTCAAGGGTTTTTCTTTTTCATGTAATAAAGCGGATGCTCATTCTTGTCAAGCATGCCGCATGGGCAAACATGTTAAGACTCCCGTTTAGTTCTTCTTCGACAGTTGCATCTTATCCTTTTGAATTGATTCATAGCGATGTATGGACGTCACCTATCACGAGTAACTCTGGTTTTTTATATTATCTTGTTATTCTCGATGACTACTCTCACTTTGTGTGGACTTTTCTGCTTCGTAGGAAATCCGACGTTCCCGCCACTCTCATCGCCTTTTATTCCTACGTGTCTACACAATTTGGTCGTCCCATCCATGCTCTTCAAACTGACAACGGGAAGGAATTTGATAACATCACCATCCGTACACTTCTCTCCAACCACGGCATTATCTTCCGGCTAACATGTCCGTACACCTCCCAACAAAATGGCCGGGCTGAACGAGTTCTTCACACTCTCAATGATTGTGTCTGCACTCTTCTGTTTCACGCCTACATGCCACCCCGGTTTTGGCCTGATGGCCTTGCCACCGCCACACTTCTTGTTAACCTTCGTCCTTGTCGTGTCCGTTGGAATTATACCCCTCATCATCTTCTCTTTGGTTCTCCTCCGTCCTATGATGGTCTCCACATTTTCGGATGTCTTTGTTATCCTAGTGTAGCAGCCACAGCTCCTCATAAACTTGCTCCTCGATCCTTGCCTTGTGTCTTCCTTGGTTACCCGGCTAACACTAAAGGCTACCGATGTTATGATCCGGTGTCTCACCGTGTCATCACCTCTCGGCATGTTTACTTCGACGAGCGTTGTTTTCCTTTTGCACAGGAACAGTTGGTGGCGCCACCCGCAGGAGATGATCCCGCCTTGCCTGGCCCTTCTCACCGATGTGCTGCACCGGGACCTCTCCCTTTGGTCCCCGCACCGCCGGCCTTGCCAGCCCCCTTGTTGGCTTCGTTGGTTTCGCCGGCCTCCTCGCCGGCCACGCTGGCCTCGCCGGTCTTGCCAGGCTCGCCGGCCTCTTCTTCACCAGCATCTTCGCCGGGGCAGACGCCCAGCCCGCCACCTTCTGGCGTGGTAGCGCCTGGCGCGCCCCGGCTCCTGCAGCTCCACCGGCCGCTGTCATATAGCCCGCCGACCCCGCTACCCGTGCACGCATGGGCATTCATTGGCCGAGTCTCCGCTACTCCGCTGATGAGTACGCTTGTCCAGCCTCCACGGTGCCTCTGTCGCCTCTTCCGACCTCCGCTCGTATGGCTCTTCGTGACCCGCTTTGGTACGCAGCGATGAAGGAGGAATTTGAGGCCCTGCAGCGCAATGCGACTTGGCAGCTTGTCCCACGTCCCCGGCACGTCAACATCATTACCGGGAAGTGGGTGTTCAAGCACAAGTTTCATCCCGATGGCACACTCGACCGCTATAAAGCACGTTGGGTGGTCCTAGGCTTCCGACAGCGTGCTGGTGTTGACTTCATGGATACATTCGCCCTGGTTGTCAAACCTGGGACGATTCACACTGTCCTTCAGCTTGCGGTATCTTGTGCGTGGCCGGTGCACCAAATGGACGTCTCCAACGCCTTCCTCCATGGTCACCTCGAGGAGCACGTGTATTGCCAGCAGCCTACGGGGTTCGTCGACGACACTCACCCAGAGCATGTTTGCCTGCTTTCCCGCTCCTCGTACGGGCTCAAGCAGGCTCCCCGCGCCTGGTACCAGCGCATCGCAGCGTTTCTTCATCAGCTTGGCTTCCACTCCACACGCTCCGATGCTTCGTTGTTCATTTACCGCCATGGTGATGCTACCGCCTACCTGCTGCTTTATGTCGACGATATCATCATGACAACTTGCTCTAGTGCTCTTCTTCGACAGCTTACCGACCGTCTTCGCGCCGAGTTTGCCATTAAGGACTTAGGTCCTCTGCACTACTTCCTCGGGATCGAGGTTGTTCGACATGCGGATGGCTTCTTTATTCATTAGCGGAAGTATGCTCATGAGCTTCTTGATCGCGCTGGGATGCTTAATTGCAAAACCGCGTCCACGCCTGTCGACACGAAGGCCAAGCTCTCTGCCACCGACAGCTCTCCTGCTCCGGATGCTTCGTTTTATCGGTCTATTGTGGGAGTTCTTCAGTATCTCACTCTGACACGATCGGAGCTCCAGTATGCTGTCCAGCAGGTCTGCTTACACATGCATGCTCCTCGTGATGCTCACTGGACTGTGGTCAAGCGGATTCTCCGTTATATCTGCGGCACCATGGATCTCGGGTTGTCTCTTCATGCCTCTACCGCTCTGGACATCACCGCATACTCTGATGCTGACTGGGCCGGCTGCCTTGACACGCGACGTTCCACTTCGGGATATTGTGTTTACCTTGGACCGTCCTTGATCTCTTGGTCGTCCAAGCGGCAGCCCACTGTTTCTCGCCCCAGTGATGAGGCAGAGTATCGAGTGGTGGCTAACATCGTTGCAGAGTGCTCGTGGCTTCGTCAGCTTCTTCATGAGCTCTCTTGTCCTGTCGACAAGGCCATGATTGTCTACTGTGACAACGTCTCCGCAGTTTACCTCTCCGTCAACCCGGTTCATCATCGCCGCACCAAACATATTGAGCTTGACATTCACTTTGTTCGGAAATAGGTGGCTCTTGGACATATCCGAGTTCTCCACGTCCCTACTTCCCAACGGTTTGGGGACATCATGACCAAAGGGTTGCCTACGGCGTCCTTTGAGGATTTTCGATCCAGCCTTTGCGTCGGCCGTGGCGACGTTTCGCCTGCGGGGGGGGGGGGGGGGGGTGTTGAGATGTATATATCGCATGTGTATTTCTTGTACAACAAGCCCTCCTCCTTCCTTGTATAGTTGAGGACGTGGCTCCCTTTTTACCTATATATGTGCATATGCACCCGATCAATATATCGTGAGTTGCACCAATCCTCTACAAAAATGAATCTGCCTGACTGCTAGTTCCCCGGGCGGTACAGTGCTAGAATGACACTGCTACCTTCGCATTTTTCTGCACTTTGTCAAGTTTCTATTACGGTATTCATATATGCAAGAACAATTCAATCTTATTTGGGTTTGTTTGGTTCTCTGCAGTCATCTGGGCATTAAGGAAGTACAGTTCGGAGGGTCAGAGTTTCAGAGCTGGAACGACGGCTTGAATACTGAAGAAGCTGGATACAGTGTCCAGAAGATCTAGAAAGCAGAGTCGTGCGATTGTAGAAGCAGCTACCATTTTGGTAACAGGGAGAATCCAACAACGATTTACTGGCTAAAATCACGCCTCACTTGATCTTGACGCACTAATCTTGCAATTGAAAAGGACGACGACCTCCCCACCATTGCTAAGCATGAAGGATGATGTCTATATTGTTGTGCAAACGACCTGTTTTGGTCTCCGCCTACAGGATACCAACAACTCAAGTTGGACAAGTGTAACATGTTGGCCTGTTCGTTGTGCTGAAACACGCAAGTTTCACTCGAGTTTCTCGGTCTGGATGAAATGTTACCAGTGGGATGATTGTTAAATATTGTGGCCTATTGTTGTCTATATTCTCTCTTCTAGAGTATATTTTAGTGATATCTTATAACTACTAGTTCGACTATGGGATGGACAAGCGGAAATCTGTTTACGGGCCCTGGCTCAGCTGTACCCTATATCACAACTATTCAACCATACGATGATTTGCGTGGTCACATGTATTAATGGTAGTATGACCACCGTATTGTTTGTATAGGGATGTGTATGGAGGAGCGTCGTGTCCATCGAAAGTTATAGATGAGAGTATGCATAAGGGTTTATACACATTTGGGCCTTCGCCGGAGGAGACCCTACTTCTGTGTGTGGTGTTTTTGCCTTTGCATGTAAGTTTACAAGAGAGATCAACCTTCAGCCTGGTGTCCTTCTCCCTGCTTATATAGAGTACTAGTGGACCCGTCGCGCCAAATGACGCAGAGGCACGCCAAATCCATGTGCGCGATGAAAAAAAAATCCATAGTTTAATCCTCTCTAATAGGTAGCATGTTGGATTGTTCTCTATAATGAGATGTATATACACATTTTAACTTGATAGCACAAAATACTTGCTACCATGTTCGCAAAGACCCACTTGAAATTGAGAGAATTCCTTATTTGGCACTTCCTTAAAATTTGGTTCCCTTTCTGACCCTACTAAAAAAAATCTTCCTATTCTAACACTCAAACTTCAGTTTGTTCCCTATATGACATTTCCATCAGTTTTGACCACTAACACCGTTAAATCCGACATGAAAAGTCCATTTTACCCTTGGTGTAGTTTGTGACCAAAATTGTGAACTGGAAGTCAAAAGCAATGGTGATGTGATCTGTTTTGTCTTGAATACACTACCAAATGAAACCAAATATTCTATTTAGCACATATTTAATTTTAGTTGGATAACTGGACAGAACCTCCCTTGTATTTTGATGATATATCCCCTGTACAGTTTATATATGCACAAATTATAATATACTTGGAGCAGATTCACATGTATGCAAACTAAAATTTTATAGAAACTTGGTCCAGGTTCACACATAGAGTTCACATATAGTCCAGGTTCACATCATGTCAAATACAACACATAAAGTTTCCAAAAGTCCAGGTTCACATAAAGTTTCCAATAGTCCAGGTCCAGGTCCTCTACACACATTCAGGTTGACATAGCATGTACAAAAGCCCAGGTCCACATATATATCACAAACAGCTCAAAAGTTTCCAAAATGAACCATGATATGGAAAGGGATCCAATGAGAATCACAAGCTAAGTCTCCTTTTGCTTCGTGTGCTCATTGCAGGGCTGGCAAGATTCATTTTTTTGCTTCGTGTGCCCATTGCAGGGCTGTCATGTGGCACCATAGGAAGGTGTGGCAACTTATCAGCAACCTCTTTGCTTGTTCTTTTGGCATGTACCTTCACAATAACAGATGTTCTTGATCTACACATACACATTCATGGCAGCACATCATACATCACATATAGTAGCCCAGATTAACAATGGAACAATGCATAGTTAGAAACAACCATAGATTACCTTTTTGCTACACTGGATCCAGATTTACCCCCTTTCCCTTTTTCCTTAGTTGTTTTCACCAACATTTGGCTATAGTGAGAATAATGCAATTAGAATACAAAACCAAGCTTTCACCTATTCTACTACAAAATTCAGAACTAGTTCTTACCTTTTTGATGCTCTAGTAATTGAGTTATCATGTTTTCTCTTTTTCGTAGTTGTAGGTTCCAAGCTTTGGCTATGGTGAGAAGTTACTTAGAATTTGTAACGCCCTCAATGCGGCTATATCTCCCACGTGTCGAAGCACGACTTAGAGGCATAACCGCATTGAAAGCAATGTCGCAAGTGAGGTAATCTTCACACAACCCATGTAATAAAATAGGGGAAGAAGTTACATAGTTGGCTTACAATCGCCACTTCACACAATTACAAGAATAAAGCATTACATCATCCAAATACAATCAAGGTCCGACTACGGAACCAAAATAAAAGAAGAACCCCAAATGCGACACGGTCCCCGATCGACCCCAACTGGGCTCCACTACTGATCAACTAGAACAAAACCACACAAAGGACAAAATCTTCATCGAGCTCCTCCTGAGCTTGGTTGCGTCATCTACACGGACTCATCGGCACCTGCAAGCTGGTTTTGGAAGTATCTGTGAGCCACGGGGACTCAGCAATCTCGCACCCTCGCGATCAAGACTATTTAAGCTTATGGATAAGGTAAAGGTATGAGGTGGAGCTGCAGCAAGCGACTAGCATATATGGTGGCTAAACATACGCAAATGAGAGCGAGAAGAGAAGGCAAAGCACGGTCGAACAACTATGATCAAGAAGTGATTCTAGAACAACCTACGTCAAGCATAACTCCAACACCGTGTTCACTTCCCGGACTCCGCCGGAAAGAGACCATCACGGTTACACACGCGGTTGATGCATTTTAATTAAGGTCAACTTCAGGTTTTCTACAACCGGACATTAACAAATTCCCATCTGCCCATAACTGCGGGCACGGTTTTCGAAAGTTCAAATCCCTGCAGGGGTGTCCCAACTTAGCCCATGACAAGCTCTCACGGTCAACGAAGGAATAGACCTCCACCCGAGACATTCCGATCAGACTCAGTATCCCGGTACAACAAGACATTTCGACAGGGTAAAACTAAACCAGCAACACCGCCCGATGTGCCGACAAATCCCGATAGGAGCTGCACATATCTCTTACTCAGGGCACACTCAGATGAGCGCTCCATACAACTAAAACCAAACCTCGAGTTTCCCCGAGGGGGCGCTGCACAGGACTCTATTTTGGACCAACACTCAGAGGAGCACTGGCCCGGGGGGGGGGGGGATAAAATAATGATGACCCTTGGGCTGGCCGACCCAAGGGAAAGAAAAGGCTAGGTGGCGAATGGTAAAACCAATGTTGGGCATTGCTGGAAGAGCTTTACTTAAGGCGAACTATCAAGGGGTTCCCATAATAGCCCAACCGCGTAAGGGACGCAAAATCCGGGAACATAACACCGATATGACGGAAACTAGGGCGGCAAGAGTGGAACAAATCACCAGGCATAAGGCCGAGCCTTCCACCCTTTACCAAGTATATAGATGCATTAAGATAACATAGCAGTATAATGATATCCCAACAAGTAAATAAATGTTCCAACAAGGAACGGCCTCCAATCTTCACCTGCAACTGCAACGCTATAAGAGGGGCTGAGCAAAGCGGTAACATAGCCAATCAATGGTTTGCTAGGACAGGGTGTGTTAGAAGTTCAACATGGCAATTGGGAGGCTGACAAGCAAAAGGTAGGCATCGGAGCATTGGCATAGCAAAAGAGCGAGCAAACTAGCATGGCAAAGATAGTAGTGATTTCGAGGGTATGATCATCTTGCCTGAAATCCCGCAAGGAAGAAGAACGAGTCCATGAAGAAGACAAACGGACGTAGTCGAACGAATCCTCACAACACGACGTTACCGGAAACAACCCGAAGACGCAACACCGGAAAGAAGTAAACAACATAGTAACCAACCAACACAAGAACATGGCATGATGCACAATCAAGTATGATGCATGTCCGGTTTAATGAAGCATGGCATGGCAATATGCACAAACAATACTACAAATTAAGTGGAGCTCAATATGCAACGAGTTGCATATTGACGGAGCACCACATCAATTATTTAGTTCGATCTCGTTTATGTACCCAACAATATTAAACGTTGTTAAACATGGCAAGAGAGTGAAGCAAAGCAAAACTACCTATCTAGTCAAGTTTAAATGAGGCCGGGAACAACAAACAACAAATTCCGGTAAATCCCCGTATGTATATTTTAGATTAGGTCCTGTTCAGCCCTAAACACAATTTTAGGGTTGTTAAACATGCAAAGTAAGGCCACCATGATAAACTAGGCAAAATTCTACCCCAATTACATATAAAGTTTATTAAATTCGGAGTTACGGTTATTTAGTTATGAATCAAATCATTTTAGCATGGCATAGGAGCAATTTTAAACAAACATCATTTTAAACATAGATGAAAGTTGGATATTATTAATCTACACAAAATTCTGAGCAAGTTTCATATATAAAACATTTTAATTCGATGCACGGTTAGTGAGTTATTAAATGCATGAACTAGGGGGACTATTCTGCAAAACTGACAATCTCCTGGAAAAATAGGAAAATGCCAGGCGCTGAAAAAAAACATGGCATGGGCAGAAACAAGCTGGCCCAACAGGAGGAAAAAAACAGAGGCGGGGCGCTGGGTGCGGCTCACCCATGGGCTTCGGCCCAGCTGGAGGGGAAGCAGGCCGGCACGGAGAGAGGGCAGGCCGAGGCGGGGGCGGCGCGCTGGTCCGGACTCGGACGCTGGGCCTGGGAGGCCAAGGCGGCCCACGCGAGCGAGGGAGGCGGCCCAGGCGAGCGAGGGCGTCGTCCTCCTCGCGCCTGGCGCACGAACAGGAACAGGGGCGGCGGCGCCCTAGGTCAACGGCGGCGTAGCGGCGACTCCGGCAGGCGGGCACGGCGGGGAGACGTGGGGACGACCGGATCCGGTCTCTCCGGACCTATTCCGGCCAGATCCGGGGCCGGGCGGCCACGGGGTGGCGCCGGCGCAGCGAGGTGGAGGAGGGCACTCCGGCGAGGCTGCGGAGAAGTCCGGCGAGCGAAGACGGCTGCCGGCGATGGCGGTGGCGGTGCCGGCGAAGGAGGCGGCCGGACGTGGACGCGCGCGAGGCTCGGGGAGCTCGCGGCGAGCGGCGGCGCGGTCGGGCCTGCGCGGACCCGCGATGGTCTCGGCGGGCCGCGGCCGCGGGGACGACGACGGCGGACAGATGGCGCGAGGGGAGTGGACGAGGGCGGCAGCGCGATGACGTGGCCTCTCCTGATTGGACAAAGTGAGGTGGCGGGGCAGCGGACATGTCCGGCGCGGGAAGAAACGTCCGGCGGCGCGGAGGGAGTTGGATCTAGGGTTTGATCTGCGCGGAAATTTTGGAGGGAGACACATATTTATAGGTAGAGGGAGCTAGGAGAGTCCAAATGAGGTGCGGTTTTCGGCCACGCGATCGTGATCGAACGACCGAGATGATGGAGGAGGTTTAGGTGGGTTTTGGGCCACTTTGGAAGGGTGTTGGGCTGCAACACACACGAGGCCTTTTCAGTCCCTCGGTTAACCGTTGGAGCATCAAACAAAGTCTAAATGATACGAAACTTGACAGGCGGTCTACCGGTAGTAAACCAAGGCCGTTTGGCAAGTCTCGGTCCAATTCGGAAATGTTTAATCCCCACACAAGAAAGAAAAGTAGAAATGACCACCGGAGGAGAACGAAGCGCCGGAATGTGAAACGGACAACGGGGAAAATGCTCGGATGCCTGAGACGAACACGTATGCAAAAGAAATGCGCATGATGACATGATATGCAATGCATGACACGCAAGAAAAGACAAGGCAACAACAGAGAATAACTGAACGACACCTGGCACATCGGTCTCGGGGCGTTACAACACTCCACCACTACGAGAGGATCTCGTCCCGAGATCTAGAATGGCACCGGAGGGAAAAACGAAAGAGGAAGAGAAGAGGTAAAATTAAGTTGCTTCTTTGACAAACGAATGAAACCAAAGAACCTTGTGAGGTTGAACAAATTCAAGCAAAGAATACAACGAAGGTGAACTAGGTCGAAAACACTCCGGTTAAAGAAGGGGATCAAGGAAAACCAAAATTCGGGCGGCACTCCAGTTGAAAAGAAAAGGAATTGAATAATAACTTGATAAGATGAGAAGATACTTGATGAAATCACAATACACTGCCTCCGTAACTATTGAATGAATTGAAACAAGGGGTAAGAAAGATCTCGGACAACACTCCGGTTTAAAAGAGATGAAAAACTTGGTAAAATGAAAGAGCTTGAGCAAAAAGGGACACAACACTCCGGTTAAAAGGATAAGCACGATCAAAACATGGTCCTAACAATCCGAGAAGATGGGTTGAGGAGAGCAACATCACAATGTCTCCGGAACGAATGGAAACAAGATCTTGGGAGAGCACGGTTACGCAAATGGTAGAACGGAGTTGTTGGAAAAAAACCAACAATGTAAGAATAAGTTTGTAGTGGGCTTATGGAAAACATCTCAAAACTATGAGGTGAAATTCTGCCACTAACAGAAACGACATATTAGATTGATAACAACAAGGAGATGAGAAGCTTAATTCACCGGGAGGATAGATGAATAACTTGGGTCATTTATAAACAACATAGATAGCAACAAGCCATAGGGAAGGCTTTAGGTGAAATATAACCCAAGATAATTCCAATGACGAGCTTGATGGATTTAAGATATCTCGATCTTGACAACATGTGAATCATGAACCACATAGGGAAATCATCGAGAATGGCATAATACCACCTCAACTGATGCGGTAGAAAGAATTGAACTCCGGATTGCAAGATGAAGAATGCTTGGGCCCTTTAGAAAAGAATCTCGATGAACCCTTCGAGAAGGAGTATCAAACGAAAAGAGAAAGAAGTTGAAAACACAAAGTGAAACCTTGTAATGATTTAGATGGATCTCCGTGATAATTAGAGTTTGGAACTCCGGGAAAGAAAGATGAGCTATTGGAACCAAGAATAAGAATAATGAGCCACTTCGTAAACAGGAATTAAATAAACTCGATGAAACAAGAATAGGAATTACATTATGCCTCCTTCACCAATTAAATTGATGACAATCAACGAATTTGGCACACTACTTATTCTCGTAGAAAGGATTAAGATAGATATAGCGTCAACTTGGAAAGGTCTTCCATGAACCACCGGTGGGATTTGGAAAACAACGAATGAGTTGATATGATAACCAAGGAAGGGAATTCTTGAACAAACCACCTTAAGGATTAAAATGAACGAAAATACATGAGAGAGTTTTGATACAAGAGAACAAAGAGATCACGAGCTGATAAGAGAATATTTGATTGACGCACCGGCAAGATAGGAGAATGATAACTGACAGCTGAGAATGAATAAACCTGAATTGATGGACTCCAGATAACAAACTGGGAGGACTCTTGAATTACTTCGGATGGGTGAAAAGAATATCTCACAATCGAACACAGTTATGAGAGGATGGCAACAAGCTAGAATCACGAATCTTGAAGAGAATGGAGCAAGATTTAAGAGAAACTCTTCTTCGGTCTTCAAAATCTGAGAATGACGACGAGAAACACCACCAATAATTATTGAGGCACTCCGGAATGAAGAATAGAAAAGTTGAGCCAACGATGAAAAGAATTGTGAAAGATCTAGGAGAAAACATTTGACTGATGACAATTTGGAAAAGAATTTGAGATTAACTCCGGGAGAATAAGAAGATTCAGGTAAGATCCTGGGAAAAGACCTGTGGGTTAGGGCCCACTCAAAAGAAACACCGTTGAACGATTCAAAAGAGAGAAAGCACCGGTTGAATTAAATGACTTGAATGAGGGGACATCCTCGAAAGAGCTTGAATGAATGCAGAGTGGAAAACACGAATCTTCGAGATATCTTGAGCACTCCGGAACAATTAAATAGCGAGAAGTGAATGAATATGAGGTGCACCGGCATGAGAAGGTATTTGAAACGAGGAAAAAAAATATGATCAACACAGAAAACTTGAATTGAAACCACCGGAGAAGAAAAAAGAATGAAGAAAGATTAACTTGAGACTCCGTTATCATCTTCATGAGAATCACCGGATAAGAATATTGATGGAAAAAGAATGGAAAGTCTTCACATGAATAAAATGGATACTTTATTAAGATATAAGAGTCCTTGAATAAAAAGGGTGGGAGGGAGGGAAACAAAGTCAACTTGAAGACGGATGAAACGAACAACGTTGAGAAGAGTTAGAGTTGATCTTGCGAATGTTGAAATGATCGGGTCCACTTGAAGAAAAACACACCGGTGAAAAGGATTGACATGACAGACTTGATGATCGAGAAGGATTAGTATTCACATCGGAGTATGAGAACACCATTTGGGGAAGGTATGGAATCAACATTTGACTTCGAAGCAACTCGAATACCACAACTCAAAACAAAAACGAAGGGATTGGCTTGCAGAATAAGCCGGAACAACCATATGATAGAGATTTCGTCCGAAGTTTTCGTGGTGGGGCCTACACGGGCTCGATCGTACATCACCATCATGTACAAGGAAGTGCACATGACATACGAAGCGTCCCCGAGTCGGTATAGCCATGGACTCTTTAAGACACAACGAGACCACTGTAAAACTGACCGTGAATAGGCGGACCACTAGACGTCGAACCCCAATTTCATATCATACACCTGTCGGAAAGAAATCCTAAGAGCTACTTGAATTCCCACCTGTGAAACTCCCAAAATTTTCTGGTTATGCAATCAGGTGTTGGGGATACAGGGGAAGCATAATATCTCACCCAAAACTAGCAAATCCTACATCCAGCTGTATCCATCCTTCAACACATAACCAAGAAACCTTCGGAAATCGTCTACCTCAACCTTCAAAAAGCATCCGTTATACAAGTTATGGCGATACTCCCGAACTCCCACCCCAGTACTGGGTGGCGTCGAGGTTATCTCACCAACGAACTGCATAAAAGAGATTTTCGATGTCGGCGTACTAAACTCAGGTATTCCAGAACTACAACGATAAAATTATGATGACAACACCTCAGAGCTCAACTCCCCGGGACACTTCCACTAAACCCCTGACAGGAGGCACCAAGACAATGTTCTCATCATAAAACCATCGGAACGATTCCAAGATACCCGCGTGATCCTAAAAAAATTTAGTGAAATTTGAGAAGAGAAGAGTCAAAACTCTACGTCAGGATGCCTTACCAGAGCGATGAGGAGACTGGGAAGTAAAAGAATTCCTAATCTCTCCGATATATAATTCCTAAAAGACTCAAAACATTTTTCTAGACACAACTTGGCCACTAAAAACGATCAAGCAATGGGGCTCCTAAGGTCGGGGAAGGCTCTGATACCAACTTGTAACGCCCTCAATGCGGCTATATCTCCCAAGTGTCGAAGCACGACTTAGAGGCATAACCACATTGAAAGCAATGTCGCAAGTGAGGTAATCTTCACACAACCCATGTAATAAAATAGGGGAAGAAGTTACATAGTTGGCTTACAATCGCCACTTCACACAATTACAAGAATAAAGCATTACATCATCCAAATACAATCAAGGTCCGACTACGGAACCAAAATAAAAGAAGAACCCCAAATGCGACACGGTCCTCGATCGACCCCAACTGGGCTCCACTATTGATCAACTAGAATAAAACCACACAAAGGACAAAATCTTCATCGAGCTCCTCCTGAGCTTGGTTGCGTCATCTACACGGACTCATCGGCACCTGCAAGCTAGTTTTGGAAGTATCTGTGAGCCACGGGGACTCAGCAATCTCGCACCCTCGCGATCAAGACTATTTAAGCTTATGGATAAGGTAAAGGTATGAGGTGGAGCTGCAGCAAGCGACTAGCATATATGGTGGCTAAACATACGCAAATGAGAGCGAGAAGAGAAGGCAAAGCAGGCAAAGCACGGTCGAACAACTATGATCAAGAAGTGATCCTAGAACAACCTACGTCAAGCATAACTCCAACACCGTGTTCACTTCCCGGACTCCGCCGGAAAGAGACCATCACGGTTACACACACGGTTGATGCATTTTAATTAAGGTCAACTTCAGGTTTTCTACAACTGGACATTAACAAATTCCCATCTGCCCATAACTGCGGGCATGGCTTTCGAAAGTTCAAATCCCTGCAGGGGTGTCCCAACTTAGCCCATTAGAAGCTCTCACGGTCAACGAAGGAATAGACCTCCACCCGAGACATTCTGATCAGACTCGGTATCCCGGTACAACAAGACATTTCGACAGGGTAAAACTAAACCAGCAACACCGCCCGAATGTGCCGACAAATCCCGATAGGAGCTGCACATATCTCTTACTCAGGGCACACTCAGATGAGCTTTCCATACAACTAAAACCAAACCTCGAGTTTCCCCGAGGGGGCGCTGCACAGGACTCTAGTTTGGACCAACACTCAGAGGAGCACTGGCCCGGGGGGGGGGTAAAATAATGATGACCCTTGGGCTGGCCGACCCAAGGGAAAGAAAAGGCTAGGTGGCGAATGGTAAAACCAATGTTGGGCATTGCTGGAAGAGCTTTACTTAAGGTGAACTGTCAAGGGGTTCCCATAATAGCCCAACCGCGTAAGGGACGCAAAATCCGAGAACATAACACCGATATGACGGAAACTAGGGCGGCAAGAGTGGAACAAAACACCAGGCATAAGGCCGAGCCTTCCACCCTTTACCAAGTATATAGATGCATTAAGATAACATAGCAGTATAATGATATCCCAACAAGTAAATAAATGTTCCAACAAGGAACGGCCTCCAATCTTCACCTGCAACTAGCAACGCTATAAGAGGGGCTGAGCAAAGCAGTAACATAGCCAATCAACGGTTTGCTAGGACAGGGTGGGTTAGAAGTTCAACATGGCAATTGGGAGGTTGACAAGCAAAAGGTAGGCATCGGAGCATTGGCATAGCAAAAGAGCGAGCAAACTAGCATGGCAAAGATAGTAGTGATTTCGAGGGTATGATCATCTTGCCTGAAATCCCGCAAGGAAGAAGAACGAGTCCATGAAGAAGACAAACGGACGTAGTCGAACGAATCCTCACAACACGACGTTACCGGAAACAACCCGAAGACGCAACACCGGAAAGAAGCAAACAACATAGTAAACAACCAACACAAGAACATGGCATGATGCACAATCAAGTATGATGCATGTCCGGTTTAATGAAGCATGGCATGGCAATATGCACAAACAATACTACAAATTAAGTGGAGCTCAATATGCAATGAGTTGCATATTGACGGAGCACCACATCAATTATTTAGTGCGATCTCGTTTATGTACCCAACAATATTAAACGTTGTTAAACATGGCAAGAGAGTGAAGCAAAGCAAAACTACCTATCTAGTCAAGTTTAAATGAGGTCGGGAACAACAAACAACAAATTCCGGTAAATCCCCATATGTATATTTTAGATTAGGTCCTGTTCTGCCCTAAACACAATTTTAGGGTTGTTAAACATGCAAAGTAAGGCCACCATGATAAACTAGGCAAAATTCTACCCCAATTACATATAAAGTTTATTAAATTCGAAGTTACGGTTATTTAGTTATGAATTAAATCATTTTAGCATGACATAGGAGCAATTTTAAACAAATATCATTTTAAACATTTTAAACATAGATGAAAGTTGGATATTATTAATCTACACAAAATTCTGAGCAAGTTTCATATATAAAACATTTTAATCCGATGCACGGTTAGTGAGTTATTAAATGCATGAACTAGGGGGACTATTCTGCAAAACTGACAATCTCCTAGAAAAATAGGAAAATGCCAGGCGCTGAAAAAAACATGGCATGGGCTGAAACAAGCTGGCCCAACAGGAGGAAAAAAAAACAGAGGCGGGGCGCTGGGTGCGGCTCACCCATGGGCTTCGGCCCAGCTGGAGGGGAAGCAGGCCGGCGCGGAGAGAGGGCAGGCCGAGGCGGGGGCGGCACGCTGGTCCGGACTCGGGCGCTGGGCCTGGGAGGCCAAGGCGGCCCACGCGAGCGAGGAAGGCAGCCCAGGCGAGCGAGGGCGTCGTCCTCCTCGCGCCTGGCGCACGAACAGGAACAGGGGCGGCGGCACCCTAGGTCAATGGCGGCGTAGCGGCGACTCCGGCAGGCGGGCACGACGGGGAGACGTGGGGACGGCCGGATCCGGTCGCTCCGGACCTATTCCGGCCAGATCCGGGGCCGGGAGGCCACGGGGTGGCGCCGGCCCAGCGAGGTGGAGGAGGGCACTCCGGCGAGGCGGCGGAAAAGTCCGGCAAGCGAAGGCGGCTGCGGCGATGGCGGTGGCGGTGCCGGCGAAGGAGGTGGCCGGACGTGGACGCGCGAGGCTCGGGAAGCTCGCGGCGAGCGGCGGCGCGGTCGGGCCTGCGCGGACCCGCGATGGGCTCGGCGGGCCGCGGCCGCGGGGATGACGACGGCGGACAGATGGCGCGAGGGGAGTGGACGAGGGCGGCAGCGCGATGACGTGGCCTCTCCTGATTGGACAAAGTGAGGTGGCGGGGCAGCGGACATGTCCGGCGCGGGAAGAAACGTCTAGCGGCACGGAGGGAGTTGGATCTAGGGTTTGATCTGCGCGGAAATTTCGGAGGGAGACACATATTTATAGGTAGAGGGAGCTAGGAGAGTCCAAATGAGGTGCGGTTTTCGGCCACGCGATCGTGATCGAACGACCGAGATGATGGAGGAGGTTTAGGTGGGTTTTGGGCCACTTTGGAAGGGTGTTGGGCTGCAACACACACGAGGCCTTTTCGGTCCCTCGGTTAACCGTTGGAGCATCAAACAAAGTCTAAATGATACGAAACTTGACAGGCGGTCTACCGGTAGTAAACCAAGGCCGCTTGGCAAGTCTCGGTCCAATCCAGAAATGTTTAATCCCCACACAAGAAAGAAAGGTAGAAATGACCACCGGAGGAGAACGAAGCGCCGGAATGTGAAACGGACAACGGGGAAAATGCTCGGATGCGTGAGACGAACACGTATGCAAAAGAAATGCGCATGATGACATGATATGCAATGCATGACACGCAAGCAAAGACAAGGCAACAACAGCGAATAACTGAACGACACCTGGCACATCGGTCTCGGGGCGTTACAGAATTCAAACACATATTTCATTAATAATGAGCATGAGTGTAAAGTGGCTAACCTTGGCGGAAAGCACATAGAGGCTGCTGGAGCATCATCCTCACAAGGCACAATTGATGCTTTGGTGGTCTTTGCCCTCTTCTTTGGTGGTCCTCTACATGAGCAACAACAAAGTAGTTAACATGTATGGCTGCTTACAAAAAAATGCAAGTGAAGCAAGTTACACAATTAAATTGATTACCTCATAGCTAAAATAGCAGCAATGTCATTTGGGTTACCCTTCTTGCATTTATGCCAATGATGCCCATAGTCCTTACAAATAGGGCATAAGTGTTGGCCGCTTTTTCTTTTCTTCTCACTGTAGCCTTTATACCTCTCAGTTTTATGCCTACCCACCGTGGATTTAAGTAGTGGTGGATACATGAAGAATCCATAGTCAGATTTAGGCCATTGGTTCTTGTCAACCATGGCAGGAATTAGTTGGTCATAGGCTGCTCTAAATTTGTCAATGGAGTAATACAAGTCCACATAGTTCTGTACGTGTGCATTGATAAGAGATGTGATAAATGCTAGACCATGTTTGCAAGGAAGGCCAGAAACTTGCCATTGTCTACAAGAACATGTCCTATCAAGCAAGTTGACCACAAACCTAAAGCCGCTGCCTCCCAATGCTGTCACTTCAGCAACTTCTTCTGAGCTTTCTACCACCTCCAAGTTTAATTCTCTAGTCTTTGCATTCAACTTCTTAATTATGTGGGGAAGAATCAACCCAACCAACTTCCTTGCTACTTTCCTCCTTTGGTTCCACATGATCATAATCATCTGCCTAACCTTATCAAAGAAGTCGTCCAAGTTCAAGGACTTGTGGTGCTTAATCCAATTATTGAAGCACTCAGCCAAGTTGTTTGTAACATAATCCACCTTGGAAATTGTTGAGAACTGACTCCTAGACCACAACCTAGTGTGCCACCTCCTAAGATATGCAGTTGCCGCTGGCTTTGCTATGTCCATTGCAACCCAATTTTTTTTAAAATATATATGGGTTCCATGAGTAAGCAGCAGCCCAAAGGTGGTCATCAAACACCTTCCATGAAACTTCTTCTTGAAGTTGGACACCAATTGAAACATACATTCCCTATGTTCAGCCTCTGGGAACACTTCTTTTACACCTGTCATCACTGGTTGCCCAGCATCGATGCATATGGTTAAACCCCTTGGGGATCCTACGGCTTGTCTAACCATTTGCATGAACCAGGTCCAATTCTCATTAGTTTCAGAATCGAAAACACCCATACAAACTGGATACATCCAACTATGGCCATCAATGGCGGTAGCACTAGCCAGCTGCCCCTTGAACCTGCCTGTCAAGAAGGTGCTATCTACTGCCAAGTATGGCCTGCAGCCATTAAGGAACCCGTCGATGCAAGGCTTGAAAGCGACAAAAATTCTTTTTAAATCTGATTTTATCTTTTATTGTGTAATGATCAATGATCACTATGCTACCAGGGCAACAACTTTCAATTTGTGCCTTGAAACTATACAGGTTGTCAAAGCTTGTATCCCAATCACCATATAGTTCCTTCAAGGCTAGCAGCTTACCCATATAGACTCTCTTAGAGTTGATGTCGATTCCATGATGCTCTTTAAGCTTCTTTCGCAATGCCTTTGGTCCTAGAGTTGCATCCTCAATTAGCCAGTCCTTCACGTGCTCACATATCCACCGCTTGTTTGCATTCTTCAACTTCTTTTTTCTTTTTGTACTAGAGCAATCATGACCAGAAGGGTTCTTTCTCACCTACAAAAGATGAACATAGAAAATTAGTACTAGAGTAAAGATCATGACCAAAAATTAAGCACACATGAGTAAATATCATGACCACAAATTAGTACTAGAAAATTACCATTACTGTGCACTCATCTTCCATTGTAGAAGCATATATCCTCCATGGGCACTTATCTTCATCCCTTCTTGAACAATAAGCTCTAAACCTATGTGGTGCACTCTTTTCGGTGTCAAACTCAAATTCATGTTTGATTGCATGCTGAGAAAGCGCCAATTTAAACTCTGCCATATTGGGATATTTTCTTCCTTCGTTCATTGGAGGATCTAATTTATTATATTCAAAGTATGGTGCATGATCTGCCTCGTGATATTCCTCATCTTCCTCTACTTCAACCTCTGACATGCTCTCATCCTCGCTCCCATCCTCGCTCTCATGATCAGGAACATAGTCTTTGTCTTTTTCTTTATTGGAACAAGGAACCATGATAAGAGGTATAGGTTCATCCTCTAAATAAATATTTTCCTCATCAACACCAACATGCTCATTCTCAAGTACTGGGTTGCGAAGATAATCATCATCATCATCATCATCATCATCATCTTGTTCTATGTTGTTAGGTTGGCTATGCACATCACTATGCCACTCTGTGATAGGCTCATATGGTTCCGATGGATCACAATATGCAACAAACATGTGCACAACCTTTGTCTTAGAGTGTTTCTCAAACATCAACACTAATTCTTGGTCAGATGTTACTTCAGGGTAGATTTTAAGAAAATCATCATAGTACTGAACATGTGCAACTTCCAAATAACAAGGCGAGTACTGCTCTACGATTGACTCAACCAAGTCCTTATAATTTGTTAAGTCGGAATCAATAACCTTATCAAAACAGAAGCATTTGATATCCTTCCTAGCCTTTTTTGGGCTGCCAAGCAAATTGATTTTCAGCACATAAGTTGAATTTCTATCCATCCTGTAAAAACCAAATAAACTTAATCATGAGTACTTTCTACTCCTTGGGGATCCTAGGTCTTCCTTATACAGTAGCATGTGTAAACAACCCATGTGCAAAAGACCGATTGTGTATGAACATATTTGCTTTATATTTTAACACATTATAACTAATCTGTTGCAGATTTGACAGCAAATATCCATCTCTAAATGAAACTCCTAAGTAATCTGTTGCATCTTGACAAATCTAGAAGAGAGGTGCAGCAAATATGTTGCATTTGGGATCCATCTCTAAGTAATCTTCAAGGCCATCTCTAAGTAATCTGTCAAATTTAAAGAAGAGATGACTCACCCATCTAGACAAGCAGATGTAGCTGTTGGAAATATGCCCTAGAGGCAATAATAAATTAGTTATTATTATATTTCCTTGTTCATGATAATCATTTATTATCCATGCTAGAATTGTATTGATAGGAAACTCAGATACATGTGTGGATACATAGACAATACCATGTCCCTAGTAAGCCTCTAGTTGACTAGCTCGTTGACCAATAGATGGTTACGGTTTCCTGACCATGGACATTGGATGTCGTTGATAACGGGATCACATCATTAGGAGAATGATGTGATGGACAAGACCCAATCCTAAGCCTAGCACAAAAGATCGTGTAGTTCATATGCTAAAGCTTTTCTAATGTCAAGTATCATTTCCTTAGACCATGAGATTGTGCAACTCCCGGATACCGTAGGAATGCTTTGGGTGTTCCAAACGTCACAACGTAACTGGGTGGCTATAAAGGTACACTGCAGGTATCTCCGAAAGTGTATGTTGGGTTGGCACGAATCGAGACTGGGTTTTGTCACTCCGTGTAAACGGAGAGGTATCTCTGGGCCCACTCAGTAGGACATCATCATAATGTGCACAATGTGATCAAGGAGTTGATCAGGGGATGATGTGTTACGAACGAGTAAAGAGACTTGCCTTTAACGAGATTGAACAAGGTATCGAGATACCGACGATCGAATCTCGGGCAAGTACAATACCGCTAGACAAAGGGAATTGTATACGGGATTGATCGAATCCTCGACATCGTGGTTCATCCGATGAGATCATCGTGGAACATGTGGGAACCAACATGGGTATCCAGATCCCGCTGTTGGTTATTGACCGGAGAATGTCTCGGTCATGCCTGCATGGTTCCCGAACCCGTAGGGTCTACACACTTAAGGTTCGATGACGCTAGGGTTATAAGGAATAGATATACGTGGTTACCGAATGTTGTTCGGAGTCCCGGATGAGATCCCGGACGTCACGAGGAGTTCCGGAATGGTCCGGAGGTAAAGATTTATATATGGGAAGTCCTGTTTTGGTCACCGGAAAAGTTTCGGGTTTTACCGGTAGTGTAGCGGGACCACCGGAGAGGTCCGGGGTCCACCAAGTGGGGCCACCAGCCCCGGAGGGCTGCATGGGCCAAGTGTGGGAGGGTACCAGCCCCAGGTGGGCTGGTGCGCCCCCCCACCAAGGCCCAAGGCGCCTTCAAGAGGGAAGGGGGGCAAACCCTAGGGCAGATGGACCCTAAGGCCCACCCCAGGTGCGCCTCCCCCTCTCCCCCTTGTGGCCGCCACCCAGATGGGATCTGGGGGCTGCCGCCACCCCTAGGGAGGGAACCCTAGGTGGGGGCGCAACCCCTCCCCTTCCCCTATATATACTTGAGGTTTGGGCTGCCCAAGACACACGAGTTCCTCTCCTTCTTGGCGTAGCCCTACCCCTCTCCCTCCTCGTCTCTTGCGGTGCTTGGCGAAGCCCTGCTGGAGTACCATGCTCCTCCACCACCACGCCGTTGTGCTGCTGCTGGATGGAGTCTTCCTCAACCTCTCCCTCTCTCCTTGCTGGATCAAGGCATGGGAGACGTCACCGGGCTGTACGTGTGTTGAACGCGGAGGTGCCGTCCGTTCGGCACTAGGATCTCCGGTGATTTGGATCACGACGAGTATGACTCCTTCAACCCGGTTCTCTTGAACGCTTCCGCTTAGCGATCTACAAGGGTATGTAGATGCACTCTCCTTCCCCTCATTGCTAGATTACTCCATAGATTGATCTTGGTGATGCGTAGAAAATTTTGAATTTCTGCTACGTTCCCCAACAGTGGCATCATGAGCTAGGTCTATGCATAGTTTCTATGCACGAGTAGAACACAAAGTAGTTGTGGGCGTTGATTTTGTTCAATATGCTTACCGTTACTAGTCCAATCTTGATTCGGCGGCATTGTGGGATGAAGCGGCCCGGACCGACCTTACACGTACTCTTACGTGAGACTGGTTCCACCGACTGACATGCACTAGTTGCATAAGGTGGCTAGTGGGTGTCTATCTCTCCCACTTTAGTCGGATCGGATTCGATGAAAAGGGTCCTTATGAAGGGTAAATAGCAATTGGCATATCACGTTGTGGTTTTTGCGTACGTAAGAAACGTTCTT
The DNA here is from genome assembly GCF_018294505.1 of Triticum aestivum. Classification (NCBI taxonomy): domain Eukaryota; kingdom Viridiplantae; phylum Streptophyta; class Magnoliopsida; order Poales; family Poaceae; genus Triticum; species Triticum aestivum. Next base: position 363,738,787 of record NC_057800.1, on the reverse strand, counting down.
GCTAGAAACCCATAGCAGCCACGTAAAACATGCAAACAACAATTAGAGGATGTCTAACTTGTTTTTGTAGGGTATGCTATGTGATGTGATATGGCCAAGAATAATGTGATGAATGATATGTGATGTATGAGATTGATCATGTTCTTGTAATAGGAATCACGACTTGCATGTCGATGAGTATGACAACCGGCAGGAGCCATAGGAGTTGTCTTTATTTATTGTATGACCTGCGTGTCATTGAACAACGCCATGTAATTACTTTACTTTATTGCTAACCAGTAGCCATAGTAGTAGAAGTAATAAGTTGGCGAGACAACTTCATGGAGACACGATGATGGAGATCATGATGATGGAGATCATGGTGTCATGCCGGTGACAAGATGATCATGGAGCCCCAAGATGGAGATCAAAGGAGCTATATGATATTGGCCATATCATGTCACTATTATTTGATTGCATGTGATGTTTATCATGTTTATGCATCTTATTTGCTTAGAACGACGGTAGTAAATAAGATGATCCCTCATAATAATTTCAAGAAAGTGTTCCCCCTAACTGTGCACCGTTGCGACAGTTCGTTGTTTCGAAGCACCACGTGATGATCGTGTGTGATAGATTCTAACGTTCACATACAACATGTGTAAGACAGATTTACACACGTGAAACACTTAGGTTGACTTGACGAGCCTAGCATGTACAGACATGGCCTCGGAACACAAGAGACTGAAAGGTCGAACATGAGTCGTATAGAAGATACGATCAACATGAAGATGTTCACCGATGATGACTAGTCCGTCTCACGTGATGATCGAACACGGCCTAGTTGACTCGGATCATGTAATCACTTAGATGACTAGAGGGATGTCTATCTGAGTGGGAGTTCATAAGATGAACTTAATTATCCTGAACATAGTCAAAAGGTCTTCGCAAATTATGTCGTAGCTCGCGCTTCAGTTCTACTGTTTAGATATGTTCCTAGAGAAAATTTAGTTGAAAGTTGATAGTAGCAATTATGCAGACAGTAGAAGGCTTATGTCCTTAATGCACCGCTCAGTGTGCTAAACCTCGAACGTCGTCTGTGGATGTTGCGAACATCTGACATACACATTTTGATAACTACGTGATAGTTCAGTTAAACGGTTTAGAGTTGAGGCACCGAAGACGTTTTTTAAAACGTCGCGAAACATATGAGATGTTTCGAGGGCTGAAATTGGGATTTCAGGCTCGTGCCCACGTCAAGAGGTATAAGACCTCCGACGATTTTCTTAGCCTGCAAACTAAGGGAGAAAAGCTCAATTGTTGAGCTTGTGCTCAGATTGTCTGAGTACAACAATCATTTGAATCGAGTGGGAGTTGATCTTCCAGATGAGATAGTGATGTTTCTCCAAAGTCATTACCACCAAGCTGCTAGAGCTTCGTGATGAACTATAATATATCAGGGACATATATGATGATCCTTGAGATATTCGCGATGTTTGACACCACAAAAGTAGAAATCAAGAAGGAGCATCAATTGTTGATGGTTGGTGAAACCACTAGTTTCAATAAGGGCAAGGGCAAGAAGGGATACTTCATGAAACGGCAAATCAGCTGCTGCTCTAGTGAAGAAACCCAAGGTTGAACCCAAACCCGAGACTAAGTGCTTCTGTAATAAGGGGAACAGCCACTGGAGCAGAATTACCCTAGATACTTGGTAGATGAGAAGGCTGGCAAGGTCTATAGAAGTATATTGGATATACATTGTGTTAATGTGTACTTTACTAGTACTCCTAGTAGCACCATGGTATTGGATACCGGTTCGGTTGCTAAATGTTAGTAAACTCGAAATAAAAGGCTGCGGAGTAAACGGAAACTAGCTAAAGGTGAGCTGGCAATATGTGTTGGAAGTTTTTCCAAGCTTGATGTGATCAAGCATCGCACGCCCCCTCTACCATCGAGATTGGTGTTTGCGTTGAGCATAGACATGATTGGATTATGTCTATCGCAATACGGTTATTCATTTAAGGAGAATAATGGTTACTCTGTTTATTTGAATAATACCTTCAATGATCTTGCACCTAAAATGAATGGTTTATTGAATCTCGATCGTAGTGATACACATGTTCATACCAAAAGATATAAGATAGTAATGATAGTACCACCTACTTGTGGCACTTCCACGTAAGTCATATCGGTATAAAATGCATGAAGAAGCTCCATGTTGATGGATCTTTGGGCTCACTCGTTTTGAAAAGTTTGAGACATGCGAACCATGTCTATTGGTGTATATGCATGAAGAAACTCCATGCAAATGGACTGTTTGGACTCACTTGATTTTGAATCACTTGAGACATGCAAATCATACCACATGGGCAAGATGACTGAAAGCCTCATTTTCAGTAAAATGGAACTAGAAAGCAACTTGTTGGAAGTAATACATCTTGATGTGTGCAGTCCAATGAGTGCTGAGGCGTGTAGCGGATATCGTTATGTTCTTACTTCACAGATGATTTGAGTAGATGTTGAGTATATTTACTTGATGAATCACGAGTCTGAATTATTGAAAGGTTCAAGTAATTTCAGGGTGAAGTTGAAAGATCGTCGTGACAAGAGGATAAAATATCTATGATATGATCATAGAGATGAATATCTGAATTACGAGTTTGGCACAAAATTAACACATTGTGGAAATTGTTTCACATCTAACAACCTGGAACACCATAGTGTGATGGTGTGTCCGAACATCATAACTGCACCCTATTAGATATGATGCATACCATGATGTCTCTTATCGAATTACCACGATAGTTTATGGGTTAGGCATTAGAGACAACCACATTCACTTTAAATAGGGCACCACGTAATTCCGATGAGATGACACCATATGAACTGTGGTTTAGAGAAACCTAAGCTGTCATTTCTTAAAAGTTTGGGGATGCGACGCTTATGTGAAAAGTTTCAGGCTTATAAGCTCGAACCCAAAGCGGATAAATGCATCTTCATAGGACACCCAAAACAGTTGGGTATACCTCCTGTCTCAAATCCGAAAGCAATAAGGGATTGTTTCTAGAATCGGGTCCTTTCTCGAGGAAAAGTTTCTCTCGAAGGAATTGAGTGGGAGGATGGTGGAGACTTGATGAGGTTATTGAACCGTCACTTCAACTAGTGTATAGCAAGGCACAAAGAGTTGTTCCCGTGGCACCTACACCAATTGAAGTGGAAGCTTATGATATTGATCATGAGACTTCGGATCAAGTCACTCCCAAACCTCGTAGGATGACAAGGATGCGTACTACTTCAGAGTGGTATGTAATCCTGTCTTGGAAGTCATGTTGCTAGACAACAATGAACCTACGAGCTATGGAGAAGCGATGGTGGGCCCGGATTCCGATAAATGGCTCGAGGCCATAAAATCCGAGAGAGGATCCATGTATGAAAACAAAGTGTAGACTTTGGCAGAACGGCTCGATGGTTGTAAGGCTGTTGAGTACAGATGGATTTTTAAAAGGAAGACGGACAATGATGGTAAATGTCACCATTAAGAAAGCTCGACTTGTCGTTAAGATGTTTTCCGACAAGTTCAAGGAGTTGACTACGATGAGACTTTCTCACTCGTAGCGATGCTAAGAGTCTGTTGGAATTATATTAGCATTATTTATGAAATCTTGCAGATAGGATGTCAAACATTGTTTCCTCGGCGATTTTCTTGAGGAAATGTTGTATGTGATACAACCGGAAGGTTTGTCAATCCTGAAAGATGCTAATAAGTATGCAAAGCTCCAGTAATCCTTCTAAGGACTGGAGTAAGCATCTCGGAGTTGGAATGTATGCTTTGATGAGATGATCAAAGATTTTGGGTGTATACAAAGTTTATGAGAAACTTGTATTTCCAAAGAAGTGAGTGGGAGCACTATAGAATTTCTGATGAGTATATGTTGTTGACATATTGTGGATCAGAAATGATGTAAAATTTCTGGAAAGCATATAGGGTTATTTGAAAAGTGTTTTTCAGTAGAAAACCTGGATTAGGCTACTTGAACATTGAGCATCAAGATCTATGAGGATAGATCAAAAACGCTAAATGGTACTTTCAAATGAGCACATACCTTGACATGATCTTGAAGATGTTCAAGATGGATCAGTCAAGGAAGGAGTTCTTGCCTGAGTTGTAAGGTATGAAGTTAAGACTTAAAGCTCGACCACGGCAGAAGAAAGAGAAAGGACGAATGTCGTCCCCTATGCTTTTGTCATAGGCTCTATACGGTATGCCATGCTGAGTATCGCACCTGGTGTGTGCCTTGCCACATGTCTGGCAAGAGGGTACAAAGGTGATCCAGGAGTGGATCACTAGATAGCGGTCAAAATTATCCTTGGAGTAATAAGGACATGTTTCTAAATTATGGAGGTGATAAAGAGTTCGGCGTAAAGGGTTACATCGATGCAAACTTTAACACCTATCCGAATGACTCCGAGTAGCAAACCGGATACGTATAGTGGAGCAACCATTTGGAATAGCTCCAAGTGGAGCGTGGAAGCAACATTTATAATATGACCTAGAGATTTGCAAAGTACATACGAATCTGATTGTTGCAGACCCGTTGACTAAAACCTCTCTCACAAGCAAAACATGATCAAACCCCAGAACTCATTGAGTCTTAATCACATGATGATGTGAACTAGTTTAGTGACACTAGTAAACTCTTTGGATGTTGGTCACATGGCGGTGTGACCTGTGAGTGTTGATCACATGGCGATGTGAACTAGATTATTGACTCTAGTGCAAGTGGGAGACTGTTGGAAATATGCCCTAGAGGCAATAATAAATTAGTTATTATTATATTTCCTTGTTCATGATAATCGTTTATTATCCATGCTAGAATTGTATTGATAGGAAACTCAGATACATGTGTGGATACATAGACAACACCATGTCCCTAGTAAGCCTCTAGTTAACTAGCTCGTTGATCAATAGATGGTTACGGTTTCCTGACCATGGACATTGGATGTCGTTGATAACGGGATCACATCATTAGGAGGATGATGTGATGGACAAGACCCAATCCTAAGCCTAGCACAAAAGATCGTGTAGTTCGTATGCTAAAGCTTTTCTAATGTCAAGTATCATTTCCTTAGACCATGAGATTGTGCAACTCCCGGATACCGTAGGAGTGCTTTGGGTGTGCCAAACGTCACAACGTAACTAGGTGGCTATAAAGGTACACTACAGGTATCTTCGAAAGTGTCTGTTGGGTTGGCACGAATCGAGACTGGGTTTTGTCACTCCGTGTAAACGGAGAGGTATCTCTGGGCCCACTCGGTAGGACATCATCATAATGTGCACAATGTGATCAAGGAGTTGATCATGGGATGATGTGTTACAGAACGAGTAAAAGAGACTTGCCGTTAACGAGATTGAACAAGGTATCGGGATACCGACGATCGAATCTCGGGCAAGTACAATACCGCTAGACAAAGGGAATTGTATACGGGATTGATCGAATCCTCGACATCATGGTTCATCCAATGAGATCATCGTGGAACATGTGGGAACCAACATGGGTATCCAGATCCCGCTGTTGGTTATTGACCGGAGAATGTCTCGGTCATGTCTGCATGGTTCCCGAACCCGTAGGGTCTACACACTTAAGGTTCGATGACACTAGGGTTATAAGGAATAGATATATGTGGTTACCGAATGTTGTTCGGAGTCCCGGATGAGATCCCGGACATCACGAGGAGTTCCGGAATGGTCCGGAGGTAAAGATTATATATGGGAAGTCCTGTTTTGGTCACCGGAAAAGTTTCGGGTTTTACCGGTAGTGTACCGGGACCACCGAAGGGGTCCGGGGGTCCACCAAGTGGGGCCACCAGCCCCGGAGGGCTGCATGGGCCAAGTGTGGGAGGGGACCAGCCCCAGGTGGGCTGGTGCGCCCCCCACCATGGCCCAAGGCGCCTCCAAGAGGGAAGGGGGGCAAACCCTAGAGCAGATGGGCCCTAAGGCCCACCCCAGGTGCGCCTCCCCCTCTCCCCCTTGTGGCCGCCACCCAGATGGGATCTGGGGGCTGCCGCCACCCCTAGGAAGGGAACCCTAGGTGGGGGCGCAACCCCTCCCCTTCCCCTATATATACTTGAGGTTTGGGCTGCCCAAGACACACGAGTTCCTCTCCTTCTTGGCGCAGCCCTACCCCTCTCCCTCCTCGTCTCTTGCGGTGCTTGGCGAAGCCTTGCTGGAGTACCACGCTCCTCCACCACCACCACACCGTTGTGCTGCTGCTGGATGGAGTCTTCCTCAACCTCTCCCTCTCTCCTTGCTGGATCAAGGCATGGGAGAAGTCACCGGGCTGTACGTGTGTTGAACGCGGAGGTGCCGTCCGTTCGGCACTAGGATCTCCGGTGATTTGGATCACGACGAGTACGACTCCTTCAACCCGTTCTCTTGAACGCTTCCGCATAGCGATCTACAAGGGTATGTAGATGCACTCTCCTTCCCTTCGTTGCTGGTTTCTCCATAGATAGATCTTGGTGACACGTAGGAAAATTTTGAATTTCTGCTACGTTCCCCAACAGTAGCCGCATCCTTCGGTGATACTTGGCCTCGCTCCGGTGCTGCCCCTTGACCGCGCAAGGCTGAGACCGCTGCACGGCCGGCCTCCCCACCATGGCCGCCCTCCGCCTCCCCACCATGGCCGCCTTGCTCGTCCTCCGCAGGTTGGCCGCCCCCCGCCTCTCCACCATGGCCGCCCTCCGCCTCCCCACCATGGCCGCCTTGCTCGTCCTCCGCAGGTTGGCCGCCCCCCGCCTCTCCACCATGGCCGCCTCGCCCGTCCTCCACGGGTTGGCCGCCCCCCACCTCCCCACCATAGCCGCCTCGCCCATGGCCCTCCTCCACCCCACCCACCCTGCCATCGTCGGCCTCGCCCTCCTCCATGCCGCTCTCCCAGCCTCGCGCCGTCGCTGGATGTGTCGTGCCGCTAGGTTTAGGTCTCAGGGGAGAAGGGGGAATCGGGGGGGGGGGGAGGGGAGGGGATTGGGGGCAGAAGGGGAGAGATCGGGACGGTTCAGTTTTTCCTTTTTCTTTTTTAGTGTGATATAAAGCAGGGGTAAATACGACTTTTCCTGTCAAAGTTGACGGTGTTAACAACAAAGAATGACGGAAGTGTCATAGAAGGAAGAAATAAAGTTATGTTGTCAAAGAAGGAAAAAATAAATTTTTAGGGCCAAAAAGGGAACCAAAATTTAAGAAAGGGCCAAATAAGGAATTCTCTTCTTGAAATCATGTTCGCATTGAAACATTTGCATTTTTCAATGACTTTGTGTTTGAGCAAAATATACATTGGCTTTAAAAAAGATATGTACCTTTAAAATCATGATTGCTTTCAAAATATTTTCATTAGTTAGGAGCTTTAGGTTTGAGCAAACATGTATGATTGGAGCAATAGCCCTTTTGTATACAAATAATGAAGGAGCTAGCATCAAACATTGAATAGCAGATGAACAATAGTTCAAAGCGTCTCCATAATAGCAATAGCTATCGTTTGACATTTGTTTTATAACTATCAAGCATGCCTAAGACATCATTCAATTGAATCCACGTAACAAGTATATAGGGGCACCATCACATAGATTAAAGAGAAAAGAGGGATTAATCAATAGTTCAACACTAAGGCCCTGTTTTGTTTGGCTGTGGATTTCTAAAATCAGCTGCGAAAAATCTACTGTGGAAAAACAGCTGTGAAAAATCTGATGTGAAAAATATGTAGGTCATTTGACAAACCAGCTGATACAGCTTTTTCAAATTTTAGCCCGCAGCGGAATCAGATTTTGAAAAGCACGTCCTGGGCTGCTTTCGCTTTTGGTTCAGATTTTGGCAGCGGATTTCTGAAATCGGATTCTGCTGGGTTCGCCCTTTGGTTCAGATTCTGCTGCGTGGCAGCGGAATCCGTCGATAAAAGCTGAACCAAACAGGGCCTAAAGCATCGACCACTTGCATGGTGATAGGAGCCAATGGCAATGTGTAAGTCTCTAAGTTGCCGTACATATCCTCAAGACTTGGGAGTGCTCCATGGTCAGCAATGCATCGTTGTACGCACAGCTTTGCTACAACCGATACATGCACCTCAAACAACATGCTGGTGTTTTTACCTGATAAAATAGGTAGTGGTTTAAATTTATTTGCCAGGTGTAGATTGTACCAGTAACTTGTATAAAAAATGCAATGTTTCATTATGATCACCATCCAACTATTTTTACAAAAGAAAAACTGAATCTAGAAAACAAATGTTGTTTTCCGCTGTAATACCTGAATGAGCTAGTTAATAAATTTAATCTGAATTTGACATCAGAAGCATTAGATTTTGTGAGCTTCTCTATGAAATTATACTGTCATGCCATGTATACAACAGAGAAGTATCACATGGATTTCATAGAGAACTAAAGAAACAAAATTTTCATGTATTAATAATTTCATAAAGTATCTAATCTGAACAATCCAATTAGATATACAAGCAGCTATATATACAACACAAAAGTAGAGGCATGACAGTATAATAAACACTGTCGATCTCTTGGGTTGTACATTGTAGGTTACCATCCTAAAGTTAACTTGGCAACAACCTAGATTGCAACCTATGTCGTGGACTGGCGGGAGACACAGAGGTGACCTGCAAGCCAAGATGAGGGAGGGGGGCAGTTAGAGAGAGAGAGACACGATGACGACTTGCAAGCATGTGAATTATAGTCCAGTAAATATCACATGGCATTGGGAGGAAAACAAAAATTAAGGCGCTGACAATTAGTAGAACCCAATACCCAGATATTGAATAAGGTGTGACGCTAAAGTTAGTCCAAGCATCTCTCTGTCAGAACATCCACAACATTTCACCTCTAAAGTTCACCTCTAAAGTTCACCTCTACATACTTTTTTACTAAATAATGTTTCGCCAATAATGCATCTCTCTGTCAGAAAATCCAACCGATGGTGGAGTTTTTTTGTAGGTAAACAGCAGCAGTAGGCCAGAACCTACTGTGAGAAATTCAGTACCAGTCATATACAATACCCAAAAGTTTCTACCATTTATTAATGCACACTGAAAAACAGACATCAGATGATCATATAAATGCACAATAGAGGATCTACAAACCTGAATAGCAGGGCAAAGCCATACGACTCTGCCATCATACTGAAGACAGGCCAGCCAATAAGGACAAGGAAAAGTACGACCCTGAAAGCAATCGAACATTGCACATTCAGGTGATCTTGTTAGCTCATAACTGAACTGGAACTGAACAATTTGGATACATGACTAATTCTTAGGCCTGCATCGTTACATGCATATGACCTTGCGATTCTTGGGCTTTGTGAAGAACTGTACGGTTGACTTCAGCCCAATGGCCAGCGAAACACCAGAGACGAAGATAATCTGACATGAAATACATGATAATTAGGAAGGAATAGCTTAGAGCGAAGTATAAGTAAGCACAACCCGATCTCTGTTGAAAAATGTGAAACAATTTTAGCAGGAGTTCAGAGATGCAAGTGCATTGTACAAGACAAGCCTCACTTAGTTAAACTAAACATCCAACATGCATACTTAGAAACTATTAGATCGTTTCTCCTGGTTAGAAATAGTTTGAGCGAGTTTAGAAGAAACTTTAGCAACTATTAGATAGTCCCTCCTGATTATATCTTCCTGGAAATCTCTACAACAACCAGTGACCAAACAGTAAAACACCCAATAGTGCCAAGCATGAACAGATGTACACTATAATTATACGAAGTGCGGTTCTGTGAATAGTATCTAGAGGAAGCAATTCTTATTCCATCCAGCCCTTCATCCGGCACAGCAAGATGGATCCATATCCATAATTGGCATTGTATGAACTGCAGTTTTCTTCATTAAATCTAGACTGAGAATTGGACAAATTTGCTTCCGTGTACAACAGAGAGATATATCAGGGGAAGAGAGAGAGCACGGAAAGGAGCGGGGAAGTACCTGCGCATGGAGGGGAGGCTGGCCTCGCCAGCGTCTAGCCGTGGGGGTGAGGAGGAGCACGTGAACGAGGGCGGCCTCGACCAAAAGAACGGCGATGGTGACAGATTTGACGGCCTCGGGCTGCCATTGTCAACACCTACCTCGCCATCCTCGTTGGGCGGGGAAGCATCTACCCACGGCGCTGCTCGTGTAGGCACGGCCTGGGGCGACTGGACTTTGGGCATGAAGCTCCTGTCCATCCCCTTCCCCGTTGTTCCTCTACCTCCCTTCCTCCTCTCTGCTATTCATCCCCTTCCCCGTCGTTCTATCTCCCTTCCTCCTCTCTGCTACCCCTGGATCCGCCTGGGTCGGGCCGGGACGAGATAGGGAGGAGCCTAGCGGCGTCCGGCGCGGGAGGATGCGAGAGGAAAGAGATGATGGAGGAGGGGTGCGGCAGCTGTGGCGGGTGACAAGCGAGGAAGGAAGGAAGCAAGGAGAAGGGGCCACGTGTTGCTCAATGCAGTGGGTCTCTGTTGTGGAGACCCACTGCATTGAGTAATACGTGACAGTACTAATCTTAAAGCATTGAGACGACTTCTTCTTCAATCCCGCTGTGAAATCCCAACTACCCATCCGTCATTGCATTCAACGAGTTCGCGAGGCCTGTCGCCAGCGCTTCGCTCCGGACGTGATGCCTGCTGGTGGTGGTACTGCCTGTCGCCCCTGCCGGTGGAGGCCACGCTCCTCGACACCGGCGAAACTCTGCTGCTCGCCGCCGGTCTGGCCAGAGCACCGTCGTCTTGCCATGGCGTCTTCATCGTCGGGAAGGAACTCGCTGTGGTTGGAATCGAAATTTGGTGAAGGTTAACTGCTTGCCGCCGGTGTCGTGAGCACTTCATCTCGATACCACAGGAGTCCAAGAAAATTCATCTAGTCTAGCGAGATGACAATGAAGTTGTTTGGTCGGCTGCCGCCGTCTGCCCAAAGAACCGCCGTCTTGCTACGACGTCGTCCTTGTCGGCAAGTTACTCGCTATGGTTGCAATCGAGATTTGGAGAAGGATCGAGGTGAAGTTGAGGTGAAGTCACCTGTTTGCTTTAAGATTGGTACTGCCACGTGTTGCTCAATGTAGTGGGTCTCTAGAACAGAGGTATACGACCAGGTCGTATAGGATTTTTTTTCCATGTGGGAGGCGTCTGTGGGGACTGAGCGAAAAAATGCACTGTGCAAGAGACAAACGATTTGACATCGTCGCACGTCCGGTTGTCTTCGCCTTTCCTCTACAAGTTAATTACATCTGCAGACAACAACTTGTAGGAAAATAACAGAATCATAAAAAACTAAAAAAACCCAGAAAAATGATACACTAACTTAACCAATAGCACGTTTTGATACAATTTCCGTCAACTATAACAGTGCATGGTCTGTCGCTGTTAACTACCGCTACGTTGCCCTTTTGCTCTCCCTCTGTCCTATGTGGGTTCCAGTCGTTAATGGGATAGAGAGATAAATAAACAAAAAAAAAGCGATGGTGCAGTACAATAACTTGTAGGGAAATAACAGAGTCATAAAAAACTAAAAAACCCCAGAAAAATGGTACACTAACTTAACCAATAGCATGTTTTGGTACAATTTCCGTCAACTATAACGGTGCACGGTCTGTCGCTGTTAACTGCCGCCACGTTGCCCTTTTGCTCTCCGTCTGTCTTATGTGGGTCCCAGTCGTCAGTGGGATAGAGAGATAAATAAACAAAAAAAATAAAGCGATGGTGCAGTACAATAACTTGTAGGGAAATAACGGAATCATAAAAAACTAAAAAACCACAGAAAAATGGTACACTAACTTAACTAATAGCATGTTTTGGTACAATTTCCGTCAACTATAACGGTGCACGGTCCGTCGCTGTTAACTGCCGCCACGTTGCCCTTTTGCTCTCCGTCTGTCTTATGTGGGTCCCAGTCGTCAGTGGGACAGAGAGATAAATAAACAAAAAAAATAAGGCGATGGTGCCCTAATTCGAACAGTAGACCTGCCTTAATACCACTCGATCGCTGACCACTACTCCAGAGCATTCGCAATGCGGAAATCGAGGCAAATAACTATCTATACTTACAGCTTCAGATACGTGCTAGCCTTGTTCGGCTGTTTTCGTTTTTTACGTGTTCTTTTTGTTTCGGTGTTTTCGTTTTATCTTTTTTCAGATCTTGGGATTCTTCAATTTTTCGGTTTTTTGCACATTTTTTATATACCTTTTGTAATATACTGTGTACTAGACAAATACTGTACAGGTTCTATCCCATCTTGAAGATAACACGCCGCTCGCGTCGACGCTGTACGCCTCGTCTATGCAAACCTAGTGCAGCCGCTGATGCAATCCGAGGCCATATCACGCGGCGCAATCGGAACAAAGTAGGGTCGCGTGTTATAGGGTCCGTCTCTTTTTACACTTGTGCATTGCGTTTGACATAATGGTAGTACATGCCCAGTAGGCCAGTAGACCCAATTGAACGTAAGACACCCAAAAAAACCACTGGAGCAGCGGCTCAAAAAGGCCAGCGCAGCTTGACCCGCGAGTCAGCCTGCGGACGAGATTTAGGTGGGACTAACAATGAATCTGACGGCCAAAAACAACTACAAGTGGCAATGCAATGATTAGAAATGCCGATGGTCTGAGAGGACTCGAAGGGTGCTCAGCTATAATGTATTTAAATTTCATCTCATATGAAGAATTCACGATATAATTCATTTCACGGGATATTAGACCCTTAAAGAGATGAAAGTTTCAACGTTTTGTTCAGGCTCTATATTTCATGAAGTTTTTGAAAATTACTTAAGATATTGGAGTTGCTCTAGGAAACATGTGTGTTCTTTTTTAGTATGTGTTTTGTAAAAAAAGTTTTGATACAGTAGAAAAATTATTTTAGAAAATTGTCTAGTATGTGTTCTATAAAAAAAGTTCAATATAAGCGTAAAAAGGTTTAATATACATTAATAAATTCATCATATACAATAATGATTAGTGTGTATTTAATAAATGTTCATCGTATAATTAAAGAAAGATCACTGTATATTAAAAGATGTTCAATATATATAACCAATTATTCATCATATATTAATAATGTTCAGTGTGAATTTATACAATAATGATCAGTGTGTATTTACAAAAAAACGTATATGAAAAAGTCCAGTGTGTATTTGAAAAAAATGTGCACCATATATTAGAAAAAAGTCGACCGCATTGGAAAAAAAGTTCACCATATATTGCAAAAGGTGTACAAAAAAGAAATGTGTAAAAATAAAAAGGGGAAAAAACTGAAGAATACCCAAGATCTAAAAAAAGATAAAAGAAAAAAACGAACCGAAAAGAACACATAAAAACGGTAACAGTCAAAAAAGGCGAGTACGTGTCTGAAACTTAGAGTATATATATACTGTCTCCTCAGTTATATCACCATGGGTGGAGTAGCGTCTTGGTCAACGAGTTCTCTGTACATTGGTTGGTCTGTAGCTCGAATCCCACTGACAATTGGGACCCGCACAGGGTAGAGGGGAAGCAAGGTCACGTTGACGCAGTTAACAGCGGAGGACGGTGCACCGTTATGATTAACGGAAAATGTATCAAAATGTGTTGTTAGATAAGTTAGTGTACCATTTTTCTGGGTTTTTTTAGTTTGTGTATGATTTTGTTAGTTCGCTACAAGTTTTTGTACTGTAGATGTAATTAACTCTTCCTCTACCACCACGTGTAGCAACCGGACAGATTGACTTTCATCAACGATCCAATTCACCTAGGAAGGACCAGCCGAACCTCACTGAAGAAGGGCCACAAGTCATTCAAACGTGAAGAACAAGCACTGGTCAAACTTATTACCATGCAGTCAACCGATCCAATGTCAGCAGAGGAAGTCAAAGCCCATCCGACGACCACGAGCAATACGCACGGGAGGAGCTCCGTGGAGGAGGGTCGGCTAGCATCCTTATAGGTTAGAATACTAGAAGAGGTGTCATAATAGGGTGATATTGATAGTAGCAGTAACGGCTAGACACGACCGATTGTTTCATAGCCTTAACTGAGCAATAATGACCGTAGTTAACTAGATATTCACCGAACGGCTCATGGCCTTAACTGACCAGTAATGATCGTAGTTAACTGTAGATATTCACCGAACGGCTGCCTTCAATGCTTCATGGAGATTGTGGGTGACCCCTCCCTTGGACGACTATAGAAGGTCGACTGTTACTGGTCATGCTAGTGACTGATCGGAGGGCTTCGTCAGACTAAAAGGAATGTGGCTTCTCGATTGAAGGTTTCCATATTATTAGCCCAACTCAAAGTGCCTTTGTGCCCGGCAGACTGATAACAGATAATATTTTAGTAGCATATGAGTGTTTTCACACAATCAAGAATAAAAGAGAAGGTAGAGAGGGTTTGTGCGCTATAAAATTTGATATGCACAAAGTTTATGACAGAGTTGAATGGCCTTTTTTAAAAGAAATTATGTTGCAACTGGGTTTCCGTCAAGATTGGATAAATTTTATTATGCAGTGCGTTTCAACGGTCGAGTACAGAGTAAGGATTAATGCGAAGGAAAGTGAGAGCTTGAAGCCTACAAGGGGTTTGAGACAGGGAGACCCGTTGTCACCATACCTCTTCTTGTTGTGCATTGAGGGTTTGAACGCTCTACTTACACATGCGGAGGAAAATGGGAAAATTTCAGGAGTAAGAGTTTGTAGAGACGCTCCACCTATCACAAATATTCTCTTTGCGGATAATTCTTTGATTCTTATGAAAGCCAACCAACATAGTGTGGAAGCTCTCAAAGCAGTGCTAGATTTATATTGTGAGGCTACAGGACAATTGATAAGTGTTGAAAAATCCAACATTTTCTTCAGCCCATACACAAAGGTGGAAATAAGAGAGCAATTGTGTACAAAGCTGAATATAATGACGGAGGCTCTCAGTGATAAGTATTTGGGTTTGCCAGCAAATGTGGGAATAGATAAAATATATTGTTTCCAATTTCTGATTAAACGTATTGTTAATAAAATTGGTGGTTGGAAGGAAAAATTACTATCTGTCGGGGGAAAGGAGATCCCGCTCAAGGCTATGATCCAAGCCATACGCACCTATGCAATGCCGGTCTTTAAAATTCCTAATTTTTTTTGTAAAGGAATCATTGACACGATAGTGCATTTCTGGTGGGGAGACGAGAAGAATCAGAAGAGGATGCATTGGATGTCCTGGTGGAAAATGTGCGTACCCAAAAATCAAGGAGGAATGGGATTTCGTGATATTCACTCTTTCAACCTGGCATTGCTCGCCAAACAGGCATGGCGTCTTTTGGATAATCCCGATTCCTTGTGTGCCTCTATCCTAAGGGCTAAGTACTACCCCGATGGTGATTTGTTGAACTCCAAGCTAAGGAAGGGATCATCTTTTACTTGGCAAAGCATTATGGTAGGCACAAATTCTCTGAAACGTGGTTATATTTGGCGAGTGGGGAATGGACAAAACATCAATATTTGGGAAGACGCCTGGATCCCAAGTTGTGCCAATAGGAAAGTTGTAACGCCTATGGCGGGACAACTGTTAACTAAGGTAGTTGACCTAATTGATCCTGTTTCCAATAATTGGGATGAAGATTTGATTAGACAAACTACGTGGCCCGTCGATGTACAATGGATTCTTTCAATTCCACTCTGGCAACATGATATGCCAGATTTCATTGCTTGGAGTATCCGAAAAATGGTATGTTTTCGGTTCGGTCAGCTTACTCTATCGAGTGGGATCATCAGTATGTTAGCAAATTAAGACACTCTAATGGAATGGGGCGAACCACAATTAACCCCATTTGAAGTAAGATATGGAAGTTAGCTTGTTCGGCAAAAGTTAAAAAAATTATATGGCGTACGCTTCATGGAACACTCCCATGCCGGATTACGCTCGCTAACAAACATATGAAGGTCTCATCCATTTTCCCTACTTTTTTTGAGGGTTTAGAAGATACAAAGCATATGCTCTTTCGGTGCAGTAAAGCAAAGGAGGTTTGGAAAAGGCTGGGGTTGGATGACATTATTGATAAAGCTTGCAAAGTCGACCGTGCTGGCGAGGCAGTGTTGGAATATCTACTACTTCTTTCAGACCAAGAATTGTGGTTGATGGGCTACAAAAATGTGCGTGAGATGATTGCTGTCTCAGCATGGTATCTATGGTGGGAAAGACGAAAATTGGTGCACAAGGAGAAAATGCAAAATGCAATTCAGATTTCAATGGGGGTTCAGCCCTTACCACAAACTTCGTAAATGCTTTATCGCCCAAGGCCTCTATAAAAAGGGGGGTGGTTGTGCCCCCAGAGGTTTTGTGAAACTTAACGTTGATGCTTCTTTTGACCACGACTTGCTTAGGGGCACGATGGGGCGGTCC
Source organism: Triticum aestivum (assembly GCF_018294505.1). NCBI lineage: Eukaryota > Viridiplantae > Streptophyta > Magnoliopsida > Poales > Poaceae > Triticum > Triticum aestivum. The sequence continues at coordinate 363,722,412 of NC_057800.1, read as the reverse complement.
TGAGAGACGACATAGGTAGATTTATTGCGGGAGGAAATGGGAAGATTGACCATTGCACCGATGTGTTAATGGCGGAAACCTTGGCTCTCAAATTTGGTCTATCACTAGCGCAAAGGGCGGGATGTGATCGCCTTATTATTAACTCGGATAACCCAGAGGTGATTGAAACTATGCAGGATGGAGCACAATCGGCGGGTGCGGCGGCGGCAATTTTCGACGATTGTTTTCATTACGCTTGTGATTTCATTACTACTAGATTCGAACATTGTAATAGAGAAGGAAATAAAGTAGCTCATGAGCTTTCTAGATTAGCTGGATTTTCTTTGACTTCTGATTGGTTTGAGGAACCCTTAAATGAAATTGTAATGATCCTCACAAACGATGTACTTCTTATCTCTAATGAATAAAGTCTTGGTTATTTTTCAAAAGAAATGAATGTCATGCGATTGTAGGCACTTTAGCTAGTGGAAGCACCCCCTCGCTTGGTTGTCTTGTGAGTTGTAATCTTCATGAGCCTAGGACTTTGGTTGGGCCATACATAGTTGTGGGCCTAGCCCGGAGGTGTTCCCCTATCAATAGTCCCCGAGTCCATCAGGGTTTCCTTTTGGAAACTGACTGCCTCCTCGATGGTATATTCCGACTGAGCACCGAACTTGGAGCGCCATTTGACTGCTAACTAAGAGACCTTGGCGAACTCAGAAGAGCATGTCCCTAGAAGGTGAGGTTTGAGCAAGTTACCATGACAGAGTCCAGGATTAGCGGGTGCTCGGGTTGTCGGTTGCCCGACCTATGGGTTGGGCCGAGGACCCCCTAAGTTTATCATCGGTGGGCTTCATTTGCCTAGGCCCGAAACATCAGGAAGGAATGGCATGAAGACTTGATGTAAACTCCAAGACATAGAGTTAGTCCTCGGCACGGTTGCCCTTTAGATACAACCGACATTATGTAAACCCTAGGTACCCTCGGTGTCTATAAACCAAGGTGCCAGGGTCATAGAGGGACATATTCACATCCAATCTCGTGCTAGATCACCTGTACTTTGTACCCCATTCACAATCAATACAACAAAGCAGGATGTAGTGTTTTACCTCTTCGAGAAGGCCCGAAGTTGGCTAAACACCGTGTCCCTTGTGTCCTAGTTACCATCTAGCCAAGACTATCAGATTGGGACCCCCTACCCAAGATCCGCCAGATTCAGATCCGACATTGGTGGATTATACAAGTGCCTCTGAGAAATCTAAACTGCTCGATGGGTCGCCTCCAGATTGACGACAGCATCGGCTGTAGCATGACCTCTTTCTAGGACACCTCTTTGTCTTTAACAGCATTACGCTTTACGCTGATTCGCCTGGCCTCCTCGGCTAGATAAAAAATTATGTGCTAGGCTAGATCGTCAGATTTGGGAACCTGGAGTACGCTGCGGATTCCCATGGCGCTCTCGCATTTTCAGGATGGGTGTCAGACTAGGACGAGGACCAGCCTGACACCTCATCCAGATCTCGTATTCAGTCCTGGATCAGGACCATAGCATGGAACTTACCTCGGATCTCACTTTAAGCTCGAAGCCGAGTACCACATCAATGGGCCAGGTATCTTGCTTAATCGACGGAAACCTCGAGCCATGTCAGATCGAACCTTGGGCAAACTCCAGTTGAGCCCAACCTTCGATCAGGATATGGGAGAGGCCAACAAAGTATTTTTGAATGAGATGTTAAATCAGATTCAGAGCCTGGCGATCTTAGACGATCGAACCTTAGTGTATGATCTGATCTAGGAAAAACTAGGAGAACTAGATAGTGGACTGCCCGGATGTAGAGGAAATCACGACAGTCAAGCATAATATAGGCGATGAATAGCTGGCGAGGGAATTATGGCATGAGAAGCCGAGGACAATGGCAAGCCTCACACAGCTCGTGAATCTATTTTTTGCTGGTGAGGACAACTGGCTAGCTCAAAAGAGCACCCGCAATGGTAACACCGGTACCTCCAAGGTGCGACGGAAACGGGAACCCTCGGTGTAACAAGAACAATAAGCGCCGCAATAGAGGAGCAAGCAGCGACGCCAAGGACGGCGAGGTCCATGCCGCCTTCTGCAACCGGCATGGGAGCAATAAGAAGAAGCCTTTATAAGGTGGAAAAGGCACCCCCTCGTAGCTAGATTGGCTCTTGGATCAACCATGCAACATACATAGCAGCCCCGAGAAGCCCGACAATCGTACGAACTAAAATTGTTGGGTGATCAAGCAGTCTGGTAAGGTGGCGGCGGATAATCAGGACAAATAATAGCCTGATGACAGCGAGGATAGGGATCAGCCTGGGCCGAGCAACTCAGGCCAAAAATAATTCTCTTCAGGGGTCAAGAATGTGAATATGATCTATGCTACTCATGTCGCCAAAAAAGGAGAAGAAGCGGGCGCTACATGATGTATATGTCGTGGAACCCGCTGAGCCAAAATACATCCTATGGTCAAAAATCCCAATCCTTCGATCGACGTGACCACCCGACAAGTATCCGCCACGACAGAATGACAGCTTTGGTACTATACCCCATAGTGGATGGCTACCATTTGACCCGAGTCCTAATGGGAAGGGGTAGCAACCTCAACCTTACATATGCATATATCATCAAGAAAATGCATGCAACCCATCGCCGATCCAACCCAGTAATACCACTTTTAAGGGTATCATATAGGGAGTGGAAGCATAGTACTCGGGCCTTGTAAGACTAGATGCAGTCTTCGGCACACCCGAGAACTTTCGATACGAAGAGTTAACCTTCGACATCATACCCTTCAGAAGTGGTTATTGATGAGTGGATTTTATGCATACTTTCTAGAGTACATTCTAATGCCAAAATCCCTCATATCTTACCCATCTAGCACTTATTCATGTCTCCAATGCATAGTTTTGGGTATTTACTTGTTTTACCAATTTCATTCCACCCTTTTTATTTTTATTTAGTTTTCCTTTGTTTTGTGGTCTTTTTAGGTGTGTTGGCGTGTTCATGGACTTGGGACATCAAAAGAATCAAGCTAGGGGTCAAACCGGAGAAGGTCCAGGCACCAGATCAAGGACCTTTGGAGAGTTTGATTATTTTACATTTATCAAAGTGTCTAAAATGAAGATCCAAGGCCACAAATGCACTAGGCTTTTCGCTAGCCATCCAACGAGCCCAAGAACGTCAAAATCATAGTTCGTATGAGGAAATGGCGACCAAAATACGATGCAGCCCCGAAGTCCAGGGGTGAAAGACAGCCTTCCATATGACCGGAGCCACTTGTTTTGGCGGTCATATGAGCTCGAGAAAGCCACGAAAATTGGCCAAAACTTTCCAGATTTTGCTCCAATTTTTTCTCTGTTTTTTCTTACGAGATCCTTAATGACAAAGGCTTGTTTAGGGCGTGGATTTGGCTCCCCTTGAGCCCATGGATGAAGGGGAGGAGGCTACATCAACGGAGGAGACCCGATGATGCCTCGTATAAGAAGACTTCCAACCCCCTAGTCCAGGCCATCGTCCCCCTGAACCGGTCTTCTTGCTGGGGACGCTCCTCGATTCTTCTGAACTGTTCTTCATCTTCAGTCGTCGATCTTGAAAACTGGTTCAACAAATCTTCTCATCTTTGATCTTGAGGATCGCCGAAGTGAATCCGAAGAGTTTACACGTCAGGTATCCGAGGAGCCCCTTTAAGTTCTCGGCTTTATCAATGCCTTGTTATTTTTATGCCACACCTCGGGTTTGAAATTGTTCTTATGCGGCAGTGTCCTCTTGCATCCGAGCTCCAATGTCGGGTAGTATTCGAGGTATCTTTTCCAGCCGTGCACCAACGCTGGACTGCTTCCGAGCTCCAACGTTGGGATGTATCTGAGCTCCAACGCGGACTATATCCGAGCTCCAGCGCTGGAATGTATCTGAGCTCCAACGCCGGAATGTATCCGAGCTCGAACGCCGGACTGTATCCAAGGTGTCATAGATTACCTCGGTCTTGAAAAAGTTAAAAGGGTTCAACCGAGCTTAATGTCGGAGATGCCCTCTATGGATTTAATTCCGATTTGTGCAATGTATTCTCTGTCGAGATGTATAGACAGTAGCCCTTAAGGTGTGTGTCGGCCAAAAATCTGAGATGCACATTAGAGGAGATAGTGATCGGCGGACGGGCCCTTGAGACAGGGTTTTGAGAAGTCGACGTAATATATTAGCTTGATGCCGGATAAGTCCCAGATGGTACCTATTGTTATCCGAAGATACGTTTGCCCATAGTTTGGTCAAGCCAAACACTGGACACTTTGAATGTTCTATATTGAATAGGCAATGTAGTAGCCCCCGAGACACTGGTCAGGTGGCAACACCAGATCAGGGGATCGATGTGCCCCTTTAATATTAGTAGATGATAAGCCCAAAGCCCAGTAGCCCCCGAGCCTTAATGTGGGCACGAGTGGCCGAATTAAGAATCGATGTCCGGAGTAAAATCACAAATTATGTGTAATGATTCTATGTATCCAAGTACTCTACATCATTAATGCTTGGATCCGCATTGTACAAAACTTTGTTGACCAACCATCGGTTTCAACCTCCTCGGCCAGTAGCCGGGGAGTGTTTATACCACTTTATAAAGCCTTTATGAGGGCAAAGATTTATGAAAAACAAGGCAATCCAGCCATACGGTTTTATAAACAAAGGTATGCAGAGAGAATGTTATATTAGTATTTAATGTAAGAAGCATTTTCCAAAGAAATAGTCCCGCTATAGGTTCCTTTCTTTGGGTTGTCATGCCAGCCATGATCATGAAACCTCACCTCCAATCAATGTGGGAGAAAAATATTGAGGATTTAGTCTGGGGAAAGTTCCTGAACTATGTGGTCTTTAGCGAACCTAAATTTTCACTTTCGTGATTGCCGACAAATTATATCCTTAAGATCGCTAGCTTTCGGCTTCACCCAGTCTGAGGTACTAACTCGGATGACCCGGTAGTAACAATCATAGAGGTGCTACCTTTACCGCCTAGCCGAACAATCGGGAACGTAGGGGTAAGCACAGGAGCCAGGCAACCCAGTTTGGCCAAAATCTTAAGTCAAATTGATGCATATTTATAGCTTTATAATGATAATTACGGAAGGCAACGCTTGTATAATGAATACAAACGCTGATGATATTTATTTTGACTCTGTTGCGACCGTTTATCATTTGAAAGTGGCCCATCATCGGCTTCTACCCTTTTGTAGATGCTACGCAGGGTGTTTTCATAGTAATAAGACAACCCTTAGCCGATGTCTCGGTGCCCGGAGGCGGTTGTGTTAGCGGAAACAAGGAAATCAGATATGCGGGATTTATAACTTTCACTTAGTCATAGGAGCTTTAAAATGGGGAAGCTAGCTACGAGCCCTCAGTTAGTGTTTGGCACCGACCGAAGTCTAGCCATTAACACTTAGACCAATGTTATGAAAGGCCCATTGTTTATCACGGGGTAATCGGTATTGATCTATAGTTTGACACTGTCATCGGATCACTGACCAGTTTTCGCCCATTGTGACAGTCAGTTTTCGGCTTTCTCCACTGAGGTGCTTAACCATTCAAGCTGGAAGAACAATCGCAGTGGTTCTCCCTTTGCACACCTACCCGAACAAAGCGGGACATAGGAGGCAAGCATAGGAGCTAGGCAACCCAACTATTGACCGAAGACACAATTCGAAACGGATGCATATATAGCAATATCCAAGAATGTTTTGCTGAATCTCTAAAGGTGTCTAGCGTTGCACTGCGATACTTATGCTGGAAACACACAAATAGTTTAAAAGTTCCATAGGCTTGGAAAACTAAAAAAAATCAGTAAAAACTTTACGCCCGAACTAAATCAAGTCATTTGGTGCCAATCCGAAAATTGGTCTTACTTGTGTGCTTCTGTCATGCATTAATATGACACATCCGATCTCAATACTTCAAGCGGGTTAGCCTACGGCTGCAACCTCCTATCCCGAAGGCGGAGTACTGCTTGTTAATCCAGTTTAGCGAACTAAACTCGAGCGGCATTAGAGATAAAACATGCTATCCGGCCATTGACCACACACTCGAGTCGAGAAAGGAGTGGTAGAAAAAGACTTTGCAATGACTTAGAAGAAGAACACTTATTATAAAATGGCTCATATAAATTTAAGAGCCCAGTTAACACGGGCAAAGAAAAGTGGTTTTTAACGAACCTCGTTTTTGACAAACATATTTTAGCATAGATATAATGTTTGGTCGAACCAAACAAGAATTAAAAAACCGAGCATGGAAGCGACTTAGCTGGTTAATGTGCTCGGTGTCGATGCGCGGCCCGAGCTTATGGCGGGACGAGTTCTCAGCCCCCAAGCCGGTCCCGAGGTGGTGGAGCGAAGAGCTCGGCACTCCGAAGTGGTGACATAGCACGACTAATGTGGCAGGGTGGAACCTCCAGTCCGATTGAGGCGACGGAGCAGGCCAGCAGTATGTTGCCGAAGTCCATGGTGTGGGTTAATGAAGTGATGACGAAGCCCCAGTCCATCCGAGGTGACGTGGTACGTCGGTACGCCAAGGTGATAGCACTGCCCAACCCAGATCATTTACCTATCCACAGGAAATAGTGCAAGCCAGAGATAATAGTAATAATAATAAAATAAAATAAAAATTCGTTGCATAATTAATAATTTATGCAAAGTGAGTAATAAATAAATATGGCTCGTGTGACGAACACTCAATGAGGTAGAGCTCTCTCAGCGATGCCGAAGTCCCCGAGGTAACCAAACATGTCGGTATGCAATTCGACCAATAAGGTGATCACATTAGCCGATTTATGCCGATTGGGACGATGGCGTCGGCTTGCCGAAGTGACCGCGTGATGCAGTCGAAGTCGATTACCTACACATGTAAAATAGTGCAGTCCAAAAAATAATAATATAAATTGAAGAAAAACCTCGCATAATTAATTTACGCAAAATATTTTTTTCTAAAGAGATGTGGCTTGGCTTCGAAGCCAATGTCAGTGCAGGGCGCTGGCGTGACAAAGGCAGTATTCACAGGGCGGTCCGAGTCCCCGATGAGGTGTTCACCAAACTGCGGGCGAGAAACTGACCGAACCATCACACAACCATCATTAATGCGGCCATCACTTGACAGACCTGTGTACAGATGATGGAACAAACCAGACTAATAATTCCTCAAAAAAAGTAAACCCAAGCACGAAAATTTTTCTAGGATTAATAGCACCTGGTTTATCTGTTGTAGCAATCTAAAGAAAGGTTACTCCCAAAATTGGGACTCGATCCGCACACCCATTGCCTGATGGGCGATGAAGTGACGGCATGGCGATGCTGGCAAAGGTTGGCACGCCAAGGCAAATCCCCCGGTCCAGCTAACGTGACGAAGCTGGTCGGCTGGTGACGCCGAAGTCTCTGGAGTAGGTTGATGAACAGATGGCGAAGCGCCCGGTCTAGCCGAGGTGACGGAGCGGGTCTGTAAGGAGACGTTGTAGCTTCCATGTCAGCCGAACTGCTGAAGCAGTTCTGTGTGATGGACATCAGCTTGAAGAAGCAACAGTACGGCCATGCCAATGTAGGTCGTGACTTGTGACACGGTCAATGTCTGCTTGATGAAGTGACCGTGTGATACGTCTCCGTCGTATCTATAATTTTTGATTGTTCCATGCCAATATTCTACAACTTTCATATACTTTTGGCAACTTTTTATACTATTTTTGGGACTAACATATTGATCCAATGCCTAGTGCCAGTTCCTGTCTGTTGCTTGTTTTATGTTTCGCAGAATATCCATATCAAACAGAATCCAAACGGGATAAAAACGGACGGAGCTTATTTTTGGAATATTTGGAAAATCTGGGAGAAAGATCAATGTGAAACGGTGTCCGAGGTGGGCACGAGGTAGGGGGGCGTGCCCCACCCCCTGGGCGCTCCCCTGACCCTTGTGGTCCACCCGTAAGGCGGTTGATGCCCTTCTTCAGCCGCAAGAAAGCTAAATTTTGGTAAAAAAATCACTACAAAGGTTTCGGTCCAATCGGAGTTACGGATCTCCATATATATACGAAACGGTGAAAGGGCAGTAGAACAAAACGCAGAAACAGAGAGAGACAAAGAGACAGATCCAATCTCGGAGGGGCTCTCGCCCCTCCCATGCCATGGAGGCCAAGGACCAGAGGGGAAACCCTTCTCCCATCTAGGGAGGAGGTAAAGGAAGAAGAAGACGAAGGGCCCCCTCTCCCCTTCTCTTCCGGTGGCGCAGGAACGCTGTCGTGGCCATCATCATCATCATCATCATCATCACCGCGATCTACTCCAACACCTCTGCCATCTTCACCAACATCTCCATCACCTTCCCCCCTCTATCTACAGCGGTACACTCTCCCGCAACCCGCTGTACCCTCTACTTGAACATGGTGCTTTATGCTTCATATTATTATCCAATTATGTGTTGCCATCCTATGATGTCTGAGTAGATTTTCATTGTACTAGCGGTGGCTGATGAATTGCCATGGTTGATTTAATTTGCTTGTGGTTATGTTGCTGTCCTTTGGTGCCCATCATATGAGCGCGCGCGTGGATCACACCATAGGGTTAGTTGTATGTTGATAGGACTATGTATTGGAGGGCAAGAGCGACAGAAGCTTCAACCTAGCATAGAAATTGATGCATACGGGATTGAAGGGGGACCAATATATCTTAATGCTATGGTTGGGTTTTACCTTAATGAACGTTAGTAGTTGCGGATGCTTGCTAATAGTTCCAATCATAAGTGCATACAATTCCAAGTAAGGGATGACATGCTAGTAGTGGCCTCTCCCACATAAAACTTGCTATCGGTCTAGTAAAGCAGTCAAATGCTTAGGGGCAATTTCGCAACTCCTACCACCACTTTTCCACACTCGCTATATTTACTTTATTGCTTCTTTACTTACAACAGCCCTTAGCTTTTATTTACTTGCTCTTTATTATCTTGCAAACCTATCCAACAACACCTACAAAGTACTTCTAGTTTCATACTTGTTCTAGGTAAAGCGAACATCAAGCATGCATAGAGTTGTATCGGTGGTCGATAGAACTTGAGGGAATATTTGTTCTGCCTTTAGCTCCTCGTTGGGTTCGACACTCTTACTTATCAAAAACTGTTGCGATCCCCTATACTTGTGGGTTATCAAGACCTTTTTCTGGTGCCGTTGCCGGGGAGCAATAGCGTGGGGTGAATATTCTTGTGTGTGCTTGTTTGCTTTATCACTAGGTAATTTTTATTTTCTTTTCTTAGTTGTTCTCTATCTTTAGTTATGGATATGGAACACGAAATACCAAAAAAATTAGGTGTACTTGCTGAGATGAGGAACCTCCTAAAACCCTCGATGCTCGTTATGTGACATAAATTATGTACTACTTTGATAATCCTGAGAAAACCCCATTCAATCTGGTAATGGGAGTAATGTTGGATCAACGTGAATACTTTAGGGATTATCGCTTGACACAAAAGGGGAAACTATTATGGGATCAAATTTATAATTGAAGTGGTATGCTCGACAAGTATGCTTGAGTTATGATTATACCTGTTGGCATTGTTGAGGAAATCGTTAACTGGTAACTGCTCAGTTGGCTGGCGAGTAGGGGATTAATAGGCTAATCGGCAAGTTAATCGGCCATTTAATCAATTAACTAGACGATTTATCAGTTTATCGGCTACTCGGTGACCCTATGAGTAGGGATTAATCGGCAAGTTAACTGGTTAATCGGATGAATTCTTGAACAGGGCCTGTTGCTCTAGGATGAAGGCTCCACACCTTCCCTTTTCATGCAAATTTAATGATAATGAAGCCTTAGCTTCTTATGCTAATGGTATATATGATTACTATGATGTGGAACAAATAGAAGAATTTGTTGCTTTTAAGGGTGCTTATGAAATTGAATCTTTGTTTGAAAAGTATGAAGCTTTTGATGATGATGCTTATAGGCCTGAAAATTTAGCTATCCTAAAATATTGCTATGATAATTATGAAATAATTCCTATATTAATGCGCTTATTGAGAAAGTCTCCGCTGTCCAAGAAGAGACTAATATTTTGCAGGAATCTATGGAAGAAGAAGTTGATGAAACTGTGAGCTAATTGGATGAAAAAGATGAGGAGGAGAGCGAAGAACAAAAGGAGGAAGAGCGGATTGATCACCCGTTCCCACCTTCTAATGAGATTAACTCTTCAACTCATACATTGTTTAATTCCCCTTCATGCTTACCGAAGGATGAATGCTATGATAATTGCTATGACCCCATTGATTCTTTTTGAAATATCCCTTTTTGATGATGCTTGCTATGCTTGTGGCCAAGATGCCAATATGAATTATGCTTATGGAGATGAACTTGCCATAGTTCCTTATGTTAAACATGAAGTTATTTCTATTGCACCCACGCATGATAGTCCTGTTATCTTTTTGAATTCTCCCAACTACACTATATCGGAGAAGTTTGCACTTATTAAGGATTATATTGATTGGTTGCTTTTTACTATTACACATGATGATTTTGGTAGATATAATATGCATGTGCTTGCTGCTCCTACTTGCAATTATTTTGAGAGAGGAACTATATCTCCACCTCTCTATGTTTCCCACACGATAAAATTGCAAGAAACTATTTATACTATGCATTAGCCTTTACTATGTGTGCATGAATTGTTTTTTATGACATGCCGATGCATAGGAAGAGAGTTAGACTTCTTCATTACTTGATATATGTTACTTTGTGCTCACTACTAAATTATAAATCATTGTTAATTAAAATTGGCTTTGATATACCTTGGGATCCGGGTGGATTCACTACTTGAGCACTATATGCCTAGCTTAATGGCTTTAAAGAAAGCGCTGCCAGGGAGACAACCCGGAAGTTTTAGGGAGTCATTTATTTCTGTTGAGTGCTTTCATATAGTTTAAAAACAATAAAAATAAAGAGAGGAATCCAAAACTTTTTCAAAAAGGAAAGTGAAAGTGAGAAAGACAAGCATTGTTGAAATGGGAGAGCTCCTTGAACTTTGTTCATGCTCACGAAAACTTTGTGAATCTTGATTACATAAACTTTTCAATAAAAATAATTATCCCCTTGTACAATTCCATTGTATTATAAAAAGAATGTGCCAAGGTTTGCCTTTAGGATGTTTACATTTGCTTGATGGTTTGTACGGTGCAGGACAGAAACTTTGGCTGTAGTGCGTGATTTTACATTTTTAGCTAGAACGTCAAATGGTTCTGATTCTTTTTCACTGTCTTTCTATACAATGTTTTTATTTTTTCTAATTTTGGCAGAATTTTTCAAGTATCATAAGTATGGTCAATGTTCAAATTATTACAGACTGTTCTGTTTTAGACAGATTTTGTTTTTGATGCATAGTTTGCTTGTTTCGATGAAACTATCAATTTATATTAGTGGATTAAGCCATGGAAAAGTTATATTACAGTAGACACAATGCAAAAACAAAATATGAATTGGTTTGCAACAGTACTTAGAGTAGTGATTTGCTTTATTATACTAACGGATCTTACCAAGTTTTCTGTTGAAGTTTTGTATGGATGAAGTGTTCGATAATCGAGAAGGTCTCGATGTGAGAAGAAGGAAGAGAGGCAAGAGATCAAGCTTGGGGATGCCCGAGGCACCCCAAGTAAATATTCAACGAGACTCAAGCGTCTAAGCTTGGGGATGCCCCGGAAGGCATCCCCTCTTTGTTCAACAAGTATCGGTATGTTTTCGGATTCGTTTCGTTCATGCCATATGTGCAATCTTGGAGCGTCTTTTGCATTTAGTTTTCATTTTTCTTTTATACACCATGCTGGTATGAGATAGTCCTTGGTTGATTTATAGAATGCTCTATGCACTTCCGTAACATCCCAAATTTTCAATTTGAAATGTTATGCATTAGATCATCATTGCATATCATATTTTATTGCATTTTGGTTGATCCTAGAAATTCTACGCAACTCAAGGACCTACAGAGAGAGTTGGGGATTTCATTATTTTCATATTTGAGTTTTTCTCGAATTTTAAAAAGAGGATCGTTTGATTTTAATTATTTTTCTCTGAAATATTTCTTTTATTAAAAATAAAAGAGAGAGGATAAAATGACTTCCTCAAAATAAAGAAATATCAGAGATTTAATATTACAATCAAATAAGATTTTTATTGCTATTTTATTTGAATTAGGAAAAATATGCATTTTTCGAAATTGCATTTTTAGCCCAAATAAATGTTCACCTTGTCCGGCTTATTTTTAGAGGACGGGGAAAATTTATTTCAGGATTTTTGGAGTCCGTTTAGTATTTATTTTCTTTCTTTTTCTACACGTCGATTTTTTTTAAAAGGTCAAACCGACTTAGGGCCGTTTCCAGCCAGGACTCTTCGGGCCGGCCCCTTTATAAGCCGCACCCCCGCAGCCCACCAGCCCCGCCACCCAAACCCTAACCGTAAGCCGCGTCGCCGCTCCACGCCGCCCACGCTGCAGCCCATGCTGCCGCTGCACGCCCGCTCCGCCGCCCGCCGCCGCCTGCCGAAGTTCGAGGTAGCCGCCGGTTTTTTTAAGAACTGATCGGTTTTATTCTGTAAACCCTAGTTTTCGTTTTTTAGATCGGTTCGGTTTATTTTATCGGTTTAGTTATTTAGCGGACGTTCGTCCGTACATTCATTTTTACGAACGGTTTTCATCGTTTAGCCGAAGACAGCGAACGTTCGTTCGTTAGCCTGTTCGTCAGTTTTTCTTTTTCTCGGATTTTCCGCGATTATTTTCGATCGCGATTTCTGATCCGATTTTCGTTCTAGTATAACTTTTCCCTCGTTTATCGGAATCAGGCGATTCAAGCGCCTAGAGTTTCGTCTCGAAACACTCTTTCCGTTTAACCAACTTAAACAAGTTTCTGCTACTGTAAAAGTTGACTTTAGTCCATATTAGTAATCGGAGCTTGTTTCTTTCGCCATTTGAGTTTAGTCGCTTCATTTGATTTGATTCTTTCTGCAAACTGGAGTTCTTAAGTTGAACTTTCTAGTTAGATTTCTTATTTCAGTTTTTACCCATGATTTTGCTTGATTGCTTATTGTATGCTTGTTTGTGATAGAGTACCCAGAGTGCAAAGCGTGCTACATCGAGTCTCTAGGTTTCGCGGATCATCAGCAAGGCAAGTAACACTTTGATCATACCCCTTTACTACCCAGTTTTTATTGCATTAGATCAACCCTCAAACATTGCATGGTTAGGATCTGAATTAAACTGTGGGTTGGGAAGTAATAGATGAGGTAGTACGTATTCACCTATTTATTACCAAACCTTGGGAGTTACTTCTACGTTGCTTATATTGCTATGCTATGCTCGTAGACATGGATTGGGTTTGAGTGTATTCATGACAGATGTGAGATTGTTAAATTAATGGTTAACTTAAGGTGGCAACTTTAATACGCATCTGGGTGGATTGAGGCACCTGGGGAACCCAGTGATTGCCTGTATTTTTGGAAATCCCGGGGTACCGTGTGATTCTCCTATGGACCGCCACCCAGGCTCAAAGGGATCATAAGATTATTCATACTGGAAACTTTCGTGTGCAGCCACATGCCATTATGGGCTCTGGCATAGTTGAGTAAGTTGTGGGAAACCTTTCCATGATGGGCTAGCAGATATAGGGGATTGTAGGTGTACCGGCCTATCTATCGGTTAAGGGGACCTCTTCGGAAAGACTGTGTCTCGGTCATCCGTTTCTCAAACATTATGTAGTGCGAGAAATCCAATGGAGGAGATCGAGTCTTGTGGGGAAAAGTGCACAAACCTCTGTAGAGTGTACAAACTAATCATGGTTAGCCGTGTCCCCGGTTATGGACATCTTGAGTATCTAGTTCTTGGATTATCATGTGGATCTCATCACTCTTAATATAATTTGATTGCGTTTAATAATTATTACTTTTAATTGGGATTGAGTTGGGTGAACCTTCTCAATGTTTAACAACCACCATGATAGTTAAATAAAATTTATTCCTTTGCAGTAGGGAAAAATTGGCTTTTCGCAAAACATTTAACCTTACAGCCTCCACCAGCCATATATGCATGTAGTGATAGCATTATTCTATTCATTACTCTCTTGTGTTGCTTTGCCAGCATATTCCATGTGCTGACCCGTTTTCGGGCTGCAACGTATCATGTTGCAGACTTTTCAGACGACGAGTAAGGAGCCTTAGGTCGTGGTCTTTCACTCAGTGATGCCGTTGGAGTTGATGGACTCACTTTATCTTTCAAGCCTTCCGCTGTTATCGTATTAGATGGCCTTAAGCGATACTTATTGTAATAAGTTCTTTTTTTTGACCGTGTTGTAATAAGTTCTTTTTTGAGACATTCAATGTAATAAGTGTGTGATTGCTACTCTGTTATAAATCCTTCGAGTACTGTGTGTGTCAGCATTACCGATCCAGGGATGACACTTATGCACAGAGATCAGACTGTTTGAGGTCTGGTCGCTACAAATATGGTATCAGAGCACACGCTGACTGTAGGACACGACCACTAAGCTAAAGCCCTAGATCACCACTCTCTTCTCATTTCTAACTCCTCTCCTTTTTTGTACTCTTTAGGATGGCGGATGCAAGGATAAAGTTCATGCAACCGAATGAAGACACCCCTTTTGGACGCCACTTGAAGAAGTCACTAGGTACCTGAACATTGGAATACCAAGCTTCACCGGGACCTACAATGCCACTTTACCAGAAGAGGAGTGCTGGATGATTCAAGTTCAAGTTCCAGGAAGGACATTCACGCCAGTCACTGAGCCCATAGAGTTTTCTTTCGATGCACCAACCTAGAATCTAGGAAAGAGTATGGCAGCTCACATCATCATGGGACGCATTGGAGAAGTTTACCACAAGGATCTCAAGGATATTATCTACCAGATTTGTGGGCGCCGAGATGAGCAATGGGAGATGATTAGCACCAGGAAGGATAGATCAATTGCAACTTTCATCCAGCAGTTAAACCAGCATATTCGCCGCCAGGAGAACTAGATGTGCGCAGGCATGATAGATCTGAAGAAGGCGATGACCAGGATCATGGAGCTTGAGGAAGAACTCAAGGCAACTCACGAAGATTATGAGGAGGAAGTCATCGTACTAGTGGAGAAGAATGACGATCTGGAAAGGAAGCTAGGAGTATTCATGGGAGACCCCACACCAGGAGGAGAAGACGAAGAACCCAAAGAGATTCGTCCGGAGGAGTACATCATCATCGATGACACCGACTCAGACCCCGACGATAGTGATGATGATTATGAAGACGAAGCTAGAGCAGATATCATGGAGTCTTCGACCGATCAATATTTCTAGTTGACCACCAAAACAGTAGTAGTAGTCTACCATGTAAATAGTATTGTACAAGCACTTTGTAACGATAGTTCTAGACCGATTGTATGCCCTTGCTTGATTGATTGAGTGATATGATTGTGTTTGTCTCATGTGCATATGGGTAGTGTTTTCTCACTAGACCTCATTCTATTCTATTCTCTTCTCTCTAAACCCTCAGATGCCTTCGAGACATGACCCCAGATTTACCTTTCCACTGGAGCTCACTCAGTTGATCCAGCAGCAGAATACCCTGATGCAGTTGTTAGTTCAGAACCAAGGCAACAACAACAACAACAACCCACCACCACCACCACCAGTTGACACTTAGCCCGTTTTCTGAGGTTGCAGCCGCTGGTGTTTTCCAGTAGCACCGAGCCGATAGTGGCAGATGATTGGCTCCGCAAGATTGGAAGGGAGTTAACCACTGCAGGATGCACAGATGCTGAGAGGGTGCGTTTTGCCGCACACCAATTGGATGGACCAACAACCTCATGGTGGGAGAATTACACTGTCACCTATCCTATAGCCACTGTCACATGGGATCAGTTCCAGCAAGCTTTCCGTACTGCCCATGTATCAGCAGGAGCTATGGCCATGAAGAAGCATGAGTTTCGCAACTTACGCCAAGGAGGGCGCACTGTTGGCCAGTTTGTGGATGAATTTAGCAAGCTAGCACGTTATGCCCCAGATGACGTTGCTATAGATGCTGCTAAGAAGGAGAAGTTTTTGGAAGGACTGAATGATGAGCTGAGCATGCAGTTCATGGTAGCAAATTTCAATAACCACCAGGAGTTGGTGGATAGAGCTCACCCTGTGTGTTCGGTTTATTCGGTTTACATGGTTCGGTTTATACAGTTTTTCGGTTTGTATGGTATTAATACTTCGGTAAATACGGTATGAAATTAAAATACAGTTCGGTTTCGGTATATACCAAATTATTTCGGTATGGTTTCGGTATATAGCATAAAAACCAAAGTTGACGCGAATTTGAAAATGACGTAATAATAATTTGCAAATTTATGACTCAGCACACATACTATTTTACACAAATAGTATATGACTATATATATAAGTATATATGCATGCATTAATTCATTTGTTGATGGTTATGGACGTGCTTAGCATTTTAAAAAGAGAAAAATGACTATGTTACAAGAAAATTTTACATGCTTATTAGTGAATTTGACTCATGTACAAGAAAAATGACAACTTGTATGGTTGTTCATCTCAAGAAATATAAATTTATTTTTACTTCGGTTTATTCGGTTAACCGTTCGGTTTTTCGGTATAGACCATAAAAACCAAAGTTCAAATCGGTATGAAAAGTTCATACCATACCGAAACCAGAAACCATAAAAACCATAAAATTGGTTCGGTTTGGTTTATTTTCGGTATGATTTTTCGGTTCGGTTTTGAAATGCACAGGGTGAGATAGAGCTCTCGTGCTTGAAGGGAAGCAACAGTAGATTGACAGCCGCAAGAGGAAGTATGGACAAGGGAAGTATAATTCTGGAGCTCAGCCGAGACCCCGTTTCACCCCGAACTCGGGAGGACTTGTTCATAAGCATGGAGGCCACACTCATAATGGAGGAAGTTCGCACAACCATAGTGGCCCCAAGAACGGAAATGGTAATGGAGGAAGTAGCGGACATAACCATTCCAACCCGGCAACACCCGCCAAGAAGGATCTAAGCCACATTACTTGCTACAAGTGTCAGAAAACCGGACATTACGCCAATGAATGTCCTGAAGCTAAGAATGGAAATGGAAATGGAAGCTCTGGGAAGAAGCCCAACCCTTTCAACAGGGGACAAGTGAACCACGTTAACGTGGAGGAGATTGAAGCCCAGCCAGATGCAGTTATTGGTAAGTTTTTGGTTAAGTCATTTACTGCAGTCGTTCTTTTGATACTGGTGCATCTCATTCATACATATCAAGGGGATTTGTGGATAAGTATAAGTTGCCCACTAGAGTTCTTAAGACACCCATGCTAGTAACCTCACCCGGAGCAGAGTATATGGCAAGCCATGGATGTTTTCAGATGCCATTGGCCATAGGTAGGCATGTTTTCCCCTCCGATCTGATAATTTTGGAATCGCAAGGTTTGGATGTGATTCTGGGTATGGATTGGCTATCGATGTATGGAGGAAAAATCGATTGCGCCAGTAAGATGATTTTACTCACCACCCCAGAGGGAAGAAGGATCAAGTATGTATCCTGGCATGTGCCAAATAGCACTCAAGTAAATTCCTTATCTGGAGTTGTATAGGAGGAAGTACCCGTGGTAAAGGATTTTCCGGATGTATTTCCAGAAGAGTTGCCATTTGCCAGGCATGCCACCGGATAGAGACATAGAGTTTTTGGTAGAGCTTTTGCTAGGCACTGGGCCAATATCTAAGAGACCGTACATGATGCCCGTACATGATTTAGAGGAAATTAAGAAGCAGATTAAGGAGTTACTGGATAAGAGATATATTCGCCCAAGTTCGTCACCTTGGGGATCGCCAGTACTTCTAGTGGAGAAGAAGGATGGATCGTTAAGGATGGTTGTCGATTATCGTGGATTGAATGAGGTGACGATCAAGAACAAGTACCCACTGCCGATGATCAATGATTTGTTTAACCAGTTGCAAGGAGCTAAAGTGTTTTCCAAGATCGATTTGCGATCAGGGTATCACCACTTGAAGATTCGAGAGCAGGACATACCTAAGACAACTTTTACCACAAGGTATGTGCTATATGAGTATACTGTTATGTCATTTGGTCTGACTAACGCACCTGCCTATTTTATGAACATGATGAACAAAGTGTTTATGGAGTTTTTGGATAAGTTCGTCGTAATGTTCATTGATGATATTCTGGTCTACTCGAAGAATGAAGTGGAACATAAGGAACATTTGCGTTTAGTACTTGGGAAGCTCAGAGAACATCAGCTATATGCCAAGTTCAGCAAGTGTGAATTTTGGCTGAAGGAAGTTGGATTCCTTGGACATGTTATATCCGGAGAAGGAATAGCAGTAGACCCCACCAAGGTTGTCACCGTGACAATTTGGGAATCACCCACGACAGTTGGAGAGATCCGGAGTTTTCTTGGACTCACAGGATACTATCGGAGGTTCATTGAGAATTTCCCAAAGATTACAAAGCCCATGACGGAGTTGTTAAAGAAGGACACCAAGTTCAATTGGACCGAGGAATGTGAGGCCAGTTTTCAGGAGTTGAAGAGATGCTTGGTTACATCACCAGTGTTGATTCTACCAGATCAACGCAAAGATTATGAAGTGTATTGCGACGCTTCTCGTCGGGGACTTGGAGCCGTACTTATGCAGGAGGGAAGAGTTGTTTCATATGCCTCATGACAGCTTAAACCCCATGAGTTAAACTATGCTACGCATGATTTGGAGTTAGCAGCCGTAGTGCATGTGTTGAAGACATGAAGACATTTTCTCATCTGAAACCAATGTGAGGTATACAGGGATCACAAGAGTTTGAAGTATATCTTCACGCAGAAGGAGTTAAATCTCAGGCAGAGGAGATGGTTAGAACTCATTAAAGATTATGATATGAGATTGCATTATCATCCAGGAAAGGCTAACATAGTAGCCGATGCGTTGAGCCGCAAGAGTCATGTAAATACCCTCATGACCGGAGAATTACCCAAGGAGTTAGCAGAAGACCTTCGCGAGCTATGTTTGGAGATAGTTCCGAGAGGCTATGTAGCAGCCTTGGAAATTCAATCTACCTTGATGGATAAGATCAGAGAAGCTCAGAATACGGACAAGGAGATTGCCGAGATAAAGGAAAGGATGAGTAAAGGAAAAGCCAAGGGATTTCGTGAGGATGAGCACGATACCTTATGGTTTGAGGACCGTGTATATGTGCCAAATGATTAGGAGATTAGGAAGTTGATTCTGCAAGAGGCCCATGATTCGCCATATTCGATTCACCCAGGAAATACCAAGATGTATCTGGATTTGAAAGATAGTTTTTGGTGGACTGGAATGAAGAAGGATATTGCAGAGTATGTAGCAGTTTGTGATGTATGTCAGAGAGTGAAGGCAGAGCATCAGAAGCCAACAGGTTTGCTACAGCCATTGCCTATACCCGAATGGAAGTGGGATAAACTAGGCATGGATTTTATGATGGGATTTCCCAGGACTCGTTCATGCTATGACTCGATATGGGTTGTAGTCGATCGATTGACGAAAGTAGCTCATTTCATCCCAGTAAAGACCACTTACACCAGTGCTAAGTTGGCAAAGATATATATGACTAGGATCGTATGTCTGCATGGACTTCTGAGAACCTTTGTATCAGATAGAGGAACCCAGTTTACTTCAAAGTTTTGGAGTTAGTTGCATGAAACTTTGGGAACCAGCTAGACTTTAGTACAACATTTCACCCACAGACAGATGGACAGACTGAGAGAGTAAATCAGATTCTGGAGGACATGTTGAGAGCTTGTGCGCTAGACTATGGATCTAGTTGGGACGATAATTTGCCTTATGCAGAGTTCTCTTATAACAAAAATTATCAAGCCAGTTTGAAGATGGCCCCTTTTGAAGCACTATACGGAAGGAGGTGCAGAACACCGTTGTTGTGGGACGAAGTTGGAGACCGACAGTTGTTTGGACCAGATTTGATTAAAGAGTCTGAAGAGAAGGTTAAGCTGATTCGCGATAGACTCAAGGTAGCCCAATCCAGGCAGAAGAGTTATGCAGATTCGAAATGCAAGGAGACAGTCTACAAAGTCAGAGACAGAGTGTATCTTCGAGTATCACCACTTCGAGGAGTGAAGCGCTTTGGAGTTAAGGGAAAGTTAGCACCACGTTTTGTGGGACCATACAGAGTTTTGGAACATATGGGAGAAGTTGCTTACAAATTGGAATTACCCGAAGGATTATCCGGAGTTCATGATGTGTTCCACGTTTCTTAGTTGAAGAAGTGCCACGCGGAGATGGCTGGAATTCCTCTGAGAGATACAGTGCCGCTAGAAGCAATACAGTTAGATATCGATTTGACCTACGAGGAGAAGCCAGTCAAGATTCTCGAGTTTGCCAGCCGAGTTACACGCAGCAAAGTTATCAAGTTCTGTAAAGTTCAGTGGAGCCACCATACTAAAGATGAAGCAACCTGGGAATGAGAAGAAGACCTACGCAAGGACCATCCACACCTATTTTCTAGCCAACCCGAATCTCGAGGGCGAGATTCATCTTAAGGGGGAAGGTTTGTAACATCCCAAATTTTCAATTTGGAATGTTATGCATTAGATCATCATTGCTTATCATATTTTATTGCATTTTGGTTGATCCTAGAATTTCTACGCAACTGAAGGACCTACGGAGAGAGTTGGGGATTTCATTATTTTCATATTTGAGTTTTTCTCGAATTTTGAAAAGAGGACCGTTTGATTTTAATTATTTTTCTCTAAAATATTTCTTTTATTAAAAATAAAAGAGAGAGGATAAAATGACTTCCTCAAAATAAAGAAATATCAGAGATTTAATATTAAAATCAATAATATTTTTATTCAGAGTTTTATTGCTATTTTATTTAAATTAGGAAAAATACGCGTTTTTCAAAATTTCATTTTAGGCCCAAATAAATGTTCACCTTGTCCGACTTATGTTTAGAGGACGGGGAAAATTTATTTCAGGATTTTTGGAGTCAGTTTAGTATTTATTTTCTTTCTTTTTCTGCACATCGATTTTTTTAAAAAAAGGTCAAACCGACTTAGGGCCATTTCCGGCCAGGACTCTACGGGCCGACCCTTTATAAGCCGCACCCCCGTAGCCCACCAGCCCCACCACCCAAACCCTAACCCTAAGCCGCGCCGCAGCCGACGCTGCTGCCGACGCACGCCTGCGTCGCCGCCCGCCGGAGTTCGAGGTACCGCCGTTTTTTTAAAAAACCGATCGGTTTTATTCCGTAAACCCTAGTCTTTGTTTTTTAGATCGGTTTGGTTTATTTTATCGATTTAGTTATTTAGCGGACGTTCGTCCGTATGTTTGTTTTTACGAACGGTTTTCACCGTTTAGCCGCAGACAACGAACATTTGTTCGTTAGCCTGTTCGTCAGTTTTTCTTTTTCTCGGATTTTCCGTGATTATTTTCGATCGCGATTTCTGATCCGATTTTCGTTCTAGTACAACTTTTCGCTCGTTTATCAGAATCAGGCGATTCAAGCGCCTAGAGTTTCGTCTTGAAATCCTATTTCAGTTTAATCAACTTAAACAAGTTTTTGATACTGTAAAATTTGACTTTAGTCCAGATTAGTAATCAGAGCTTGTTTCTTTCGCCGTTTGAGTTTTGTCGCTTCGTTTGATTTGATTCTTTTTGCAAACTGAAGTTCTTAAGTTGAACTTTCTGGTTAGATTTGTTATTTGAGATTTACCCGTGCTTTTGCTTGATTGCTTATTGTATGCTTGTTTGATTGCGATAGAGTACCCGGAGTGCGAAGCGTGCTACATCGACTCTCTAGGTTTCGCGGATCATCAGCAAGGCAAGTAACACTTTGATCATACCCCTTTGCTACCCAGTTTTTATTGCATTAGATCAACCCTCAAACATTGCATGGTTAGGATCTGAATTAAACTGTGGGTTGGGAAGTAGTAGATGAGGTAGTACCTATTCACCTGTTTATTACCAAACCTTGGGAGTTAGTTCTACGTTGCTTATATTGCTATGCTATGCTCGTAGATGTGGATTGGGTTTGAGTGTATTCATGACAGAT
This sequence comes from Triticum aestivum, assembly GCF_018294505.1. Lineage (NCBI taxonomy): Eukaryota > Viridiplantae > Streptophyta > Magnoliopsida > Poales > Poaceae > Triticum > Triticum aestivum. The sequence continues at coordinate 363,700,326 of NC_057800.1, read as the reverse complement.
CTGAGATTGTTAAATTAATGGTTAACTTAAGGTGGCAACTTTAATATGCATCTGGGTGGATTGAGGCACCTGGGGAACCCAGTGATTGCCTGTATTTTTAGAAATCCCGGGGTACCGTGTGATTCTCCTATGGACCGCCACCCAGGCTCAAAGGGATCATAAGATTATTCATACTAGAAACTTCCGTGTGCAGCCACATGCCATTATGGGCTCTGGCATAGTTGAGTAAGTTGTGGGAAACCTTTCCATGATGGGCTAGCAGATGTAGGGGATTGTAGGTGTACCGGCCTATCTATCGGTTAAGGGGACCTCTTCGGAAAGACTGTGTCTCGGTCATCCGTTTCTCAAACATTATGTAGTGCGAGAAATCCAACGGAGGAGATCAAGTATTGTGGGGAAAAGTGCACAAACCTCTGCAGAGTGTACAAACTAATCATGGTTAGCCGTGTCCCCGGTTATGGACATTTTGAGTATCTAGTTCTTGGATTATCATGTGGATCTCATCACTCTTAATATAGTTTGATTGGGTTTAATAATGATTAATTTTAATTGGGATTGAGTTGGGTGAACCTTCTCAATGTTTAACAACCACCATGATAGTTAAATAAAATTTATTCCTTTGCAGTAGGAAAAAATTGGCTTTTCGCAAAACATTTAACCTTATAGCCTCCACCAGCCATATATGCATGTAGTGATAGCATTATTCTGTTCATTACTCTCTTGTGTTGCTTTGCCAGCATATTCCATGTGCTGACCCATTTTTGGGCTGCAACGTATCATGTTGCAGACTTTTCAGATGACGAGTAAGGAGCCTTAGGTCGTGGTCTTTCACTCAGTGATGCCGTTGAAGTTGATGGACTCACTTTATCTTCCAAGCCTTCCGCTGTTATCGTATTAGATGGCCTTAAGCCATACTTATTGTAATAAGTTCTCTTTTGAGACATTCGATGTAATAAGTGTGTGATTGCTACTTTGTTATAAATCCTTCGAGTACTGTGTGTGTCATCATTACCGATCCAGGGATGACACTTATGCACAGAGATCCGACTGTTTGAGGTCTGGTCGCTACAACTTCACTTATATCTTTTGAGTATGGCTTTATAGAATGCTTCATGTGCTTCACTTATATCATTTGAAGTTTGGATTGCCTATTTCTCTTCACTTAGACAACCGCCATTTGTAGAATGCTCTTTTGCTTCACTTAGATTTGTTAGAGTGTGGGAATATCTTTTGTAGAAAGAATTAAACTATCTTGCTTCACTTACATCTATTTAGAGAGATGACATGAATTGGTCATTCACATGGTTAGTCATAAAACCCTACATAAAACTTGTAGATCACTGAATATGATAGGGTTGATTCCTTGCAATAGTTTTGCGATATAAAGATGGTGATATTAGAGTCATGCTAGTGGGTAGTTGTGGATTATTAGAAATACTTGTGTTGAGGTTTGTGATTCCCGTAGCATGCACGTATGGTGAACCATTATGTAATGAAGTTGGAGCATGAGGTATTTATTGATTGTCTTCCTTATGAGTGGCGGTCGGGGACGAGCGATGGTCTTTTCCTACCAATCTATCCCCCTAGGGGCATGCGTAGTAGTACTTTTCTTCGAGGGCTAATAAACTTTTGCAATAAGTATGTGAGTTCTTTATGATTAATGTTGAGTCCATGGATTATACGCACTCTCACCCTTCCATCATTGCTAGCCTCTCTAGTATCGCGCAACTTTCGCCGGTACCATAAACCCACCATATACCTTCCTCAAAACAACCACCATACCTACCTATCATGGCATTTCCATAGCCATTGTGAGATATATTTCCATGCAACTTCCATCATCATCATATACATGACTTGAGCATTCATTGTCATATTGCTTTGCATGATCGAAAGATAGCTAGCATGATGTTTTCATGGCTTGTCCGTTTTTGATGTCATTGCTACGCTAGATCATTGCACATCCCGGTACACCGCCGGAGGCATTCATATAGAGTCATATCTTTGTTCTAGATATCGAGTTGTAATATTGAGTTGTAAGTAAATAAAAGTGTGATGATCGTCATTATTAGAGCATTGTCCCAGTGAGGAAAGGATGATGGAGATTATGATTCCCCCACAAGTCGGGATGAGACTCCGGACGAAAAAAAGAAAAAAAGAAGAGAAAGGCCATAAAAAAGGAAGGCCCAATAGTAATAATAATAATAATAATAATAATAATAATAATAATAATAATGAGAGAAAAAGAGAGAAGGGACAATGCTACTATCCTCTTTCCACACTTGTGCTTCATAGTAGCACCATGTTCTTCATATAGAGAGTCTCTTGAGCTATCACTTTCATATACTAGTGGGAATTTTCATTATAGAACTTGGCTTGTATATTCCAACGATGGGCTTCCTCAAATGCCCTAGGTCTTCATGAGCAAGCAAGTTGGATGCACACCCACTTAGTTTCAGTTCGAGCTTTCATATACTTATAGCTCTAGTGCATCCGTTGCATGGCAATCCCTAATCACTCACATTGATATCTATTGATGGGCATATCCATAGCCCGTTGATACGCCTAGTTGATGTGAGAGTATCTTATCCTTTTTGTCTTCTCCACAACCACCATTCTATTCCACCTATAGTGCTATATCCATGGCTCACGCTCATGTATTGCGTGAGGGTTGAAAATGCTGAAGCGCGTTAAAAAGTATGAACCAATTGCTCGGCTTGTCATCGGGGTTGCACATGATGTGAATATTTTGTGTGGTGAAGATGGAGCATAGCCAGACTATATGATTTTGTAGGGATAGCTTTCTTTGGCCTTATTATTTTGAAAAGACATGATTTCTTTATTAGTGGGCTTGAAGTATTATTGTTTTTATGTCAAATGATAGACTATTGCTTTGAATCACTCATGTCTTAATATTCATGCTATGATTAGATATGTGATCAAGATTATGCTAGGTAGCATTCCACATAAAAAATTATCTTTTTTATCATTTACCTACTCGAGGACGAGCAGGAATTAAGCTTGGGGATGCTGATACGTCTTCGTCATATCTATAATTTTTGATTGTTCCATGCTAATATTCTACAACTTTCATATACTTTTGGCAACTTTTTATACTTTTTGGGACTAACATATTGATCCAGTGCCAGTGCTAGTTCCTGTCTGTTGCATGTTTTATGTTTCGCAGAATATCCATATCAAACGGAATCCAGACGGGATAAAAATGGACGGAGCTTATTTTTGGAATATTTGGAAAATCTGGGAGAAAGATCAACGCAAAACGGTGTCCGAGGTGGGCACGAGGTAGGGGGGCGCGCCCCACCCCCCTGGGCGCACCCTGACCCTCGTGGTCCACCCATAAGGTGGTTGATGCCCTTCTTCGGCCGCAAGAAAGCTAATTTTTGGTAAAAAAATCACGGCGAAGGTTTCGGTCCAATCGGAGTTATAGATCTCCATATATATATATATGAAACGGTGAAAGGGCAGGAGAACAGAACGCAGAAACAGAGAGACAGAGAGACAGATCCAATCTCGGAGGGGCTCTCGCCCTTCCCATGCCATGGAGGCCAAGGACCAGAGGGGAAACCCTTCTCCCATCTAGGGAGGAGGTCAAGGAAGAAGAAGACGAAGGGCCCCCCTCTCCCCTTCTCTTCCGGTGGTGCAGGAACGCTGTCGTGGCCATCATCATCATCATCACCGCGATCTAATCCAACACCTCCGCCATCTTCACCAACATCTCCATCACCTTCCCCCCTCTATCTACAGCGGTACACTCTCCCGCAACCCGCTATACCCTCTACTTGAACATGGTGCTTTATGCTTCATATTATTATCCAATTATGTGTTGCCATCCTATGATGTCTGAGTAGATTTTCGTTGTCCTAGCGGTGGTTGATGAACTGCTATGGTTGATTTAATTTGCTTGTGGTTATGTTGCTGTCCTTTGGTGCCCATCATATGAGCGCGCGTGTGGATCACACCATAGGGTTAGTTGTATGTTGATAGGACTATGTATTGGAGGGCAAGAGTGACAGAAGCTTCAACCTAGCATAGAAATTGATGCATACGGGATTGAATGGGGACCAATATATCTTAATGCTATGGTTGAGTTTTACCTTAATGAACGTTAGTAGTTGCAGATGCTTTCTAATAGTTCCAATCATAAGTGCATAGAATTCCAGGTCAGGGATGACATGCTAGCAGTGGCCTCTCCCACATAAAACTTGCTATCGGTCTAGTAAAGTAGTCAATTGCTTAGGGGCAATTTCGCAACTCATACCATCACTTTTCCACACTCGCTATATTTACTTTATTGCTTCTTTACTTACAACAGCCCTTAGCTTTTATTTACTTGCTCTTTATTATCTTGCAAACCTATCCAACAACACCTACAAAGTACTTCTAGTTTCATACTTGTTCTAGGTAAAGCGAACATCAAGCATGCGTAGAGTTGTAACGGTGGTCGATAAAACTTGAGGGAATATTTGTTCTGCCTTTAGCTCCTCATTGGGTTCGACACTCTTACTTATCGAAAACTGTTGCGATCCCTTATACTTGTGGGTTATCACCGTGCGACGATGCCGGTGTGCCCGCTCCGTGTAATCTGTGGGGCGGCGATGTTGGTCATGATTTATCCTTCACGATGCCGAGCTCTTGTTCGGCTCGCCGAGATGATGATCCGAAGAAGTTGAGCTCGACTCAACAAAGCGACGATGTGTCTAGCGCAGGTCAACAACCATGGAGCAATGTTGCCGGACCGGTTTGACATCAGCGTGATGGTGAAGAATACCTCAGAGAAGGCTTAAAATTTTATGGGAACGTGTTTAAGAACAATGCACAATACCCTAGAAAGATATTATTCCAAAAAGGTTGTCCAATATCCCGTTCATGAAGAAAGATAAACTCAGGTCGGATTCGTATTCGCGCAGAAAACAGGTCCAAAAGTGATGCAATGATCGGAATGTTTCTGGAGTTTGAATGGTCGGATCGAGCTGAAATTTTGAGAGGTGGTAGATATAGAAATTCCGCACAAGATGAACGGTTGGATCTTCCAAATAACCTTTGAGCTAGGCTCTGGAGACCACGCCCTAAACTAGTCCAGATTCCCATCCAGACTCAACAGGCCTCCGGTATGTCATAGATCGCCGGAGATTCCTCCATCGGAAGGCGGCGCAATTTTATAGGGTTGTTGTATACTCAATTCCACACAATTCCACCAAAGGATTCGTCAAATCAACTTCCGAGGAGACGGTGGAAGCAAAAACAAGTCTGTTGTACAGAAAAAACTGTGCGATCACATGGGGACAATGTTGATGATGAGCGCTCAGGCTTCATAGACGACTTTTACATGATCTCGGTTGAGATTTGAGCTGATGATGATGAAAGTATCCGTCTGATCTTGATGATCTGACGTGGAGTGTGGTCCTCGATCCAGCCTAGGTGACCAGTCGAGCCGGCGATGAAGATGCCGACATCGACCATAAAGCTCGGCTCCGATGTGTAGATCGCGCCGGAGACGATCCGAATTCCCATCGCACCGTGACGACTGCCAGCAGGCTCTCAATGAAAGCACCAACGTCAGTGTGAAATCCAGCATATCTCGTAGTAGGGGTCCTAAGCTAGGCGTCTTGGAGCGATGGTAACATGGACACATGGTTTTACTCAGGTTCGGGCTCTCTCAAAGAGATAATACGCTACATCCTGCTTTTGATTGTATTCATATGGGGTGTAGTACAGAGTACATGTATCTACCACGAGATTGATATAATGAATATAAGATGTTCTATTGACTTGCCCGGCCTTGGTTTATATAACACACTGGAGGCCTAGGGTTTAGAGGAGTCCTTGTCTTGGGCGCCAAGTCTTGTGGAATCCTCCTTGTATGCGACATGGGCTGCTCGAAGTGGCCCATGAGTGAACCGCCATGGGGTCCTTAGCCCGATACACCTGTTCGGGAGACACGTGTTGAGTACCCCCTAGTCTAGGACACTGTCACCAGGCTTCGCCACAAATAACTACATGAGAAGTGGCTTAAGTATCCGTAGGACATGCGGGTAGTAATGATTTCGAACACCTTGAGAACGCCTTTTAATTAAGCATCACCCCCTTATTTTATTCATTGTTTTATTTACATTTCCACCTTCATTTAGTTGTTTATACAAAACCACCCTTATTATCGTTCCATTAGCAACCGACGAATAGACTATTTCGAGATAATGTTCTGGGTGTGAATGTAGCCGCGTATGTGATGATGTAGCTGCGGGGTTGGTAGTTACCAGTGCAAACCACTCCCTATGGGATTGACATACTGTACTTACTGTGAATTGCAATAGCCATGTGCCCATGTAGGTCATCAAACTTTTCTAGCGTCATTGCTGGGGAGCAAAAGCGCTTGGTTATTACCTTCCTGCTCACACATAGTTTATTTTGTTAGTTGTTATTTATCTTTCTATTTTCCCTTAAATAAAAAAGAAAGAAAAATCTACAAATCATGTCTTCTGAGATGTCTATTGAATATATTTTACAGGAGCGTAATAGAGTCTATGAAAATAACAATCGATTGGCTATCATAAAAAAAGAAACAGAAGAAAAATAAGCTAAGATAAAAGAATGGTCGAAATTGGTGAATGACTATTCATCAATGATATGTGTTGCATACCCTCTACCATGTGAAGAATGTCAATCCGAAGAGCACCTAAATTATCAATGTGAGTATAATACCGATCCAGTACTAGCAACTCATAATAGTGGTGATAAATGTTATGCTAGTATGGAAATCAACTAGTGCTTCTTGTTGTTGCAGGTAAAATTCTTCATAGAATAAGAAATACAAGGGTGAAGTGCATTTTGCTAGAAACCATTTGTGAGAAGGTGCATCCTGCTCATTGCTTTTTCCTATAGTATTTTTTGTGATAGTGTGTTAGTGAAGGATGGACCAGAGCGGATCTCGACCACCTTGGGAAAAACTAACCTTTTGCAGGACTCACAAAATGATAAAGAAAAGGATGTACTTCATGATGACCAAACAACCCCCTATGTTGATGACAAGTTTCAAGAAAGGGTGAGGGAACATGAATTAAATATTTTCCAAACTAACTTGCGACAAACATATGGGGATGCCAAAGAACCATCTATCTTGGATGAAGTGTGCCTAGAGGAAGGGAACACCAAGGAAAATTAAGAGGAGGAACGGATTGATCACCCACCCTCATCTTCCACCCATGAGGGGAACCTTTTGCACACTCTTTATATGTTCTTTGATGAAGCAACTCTTGGAGTAGGTATAACTTCCATGGATATTAAAGAACTACATTTATTCATAGACGCCTATGCAGTTATGATTTTCTCTTTGTATCAAAGTCTTTTCTTATGTTGTGGTTCTCATGACCACATTGACTTTCAGTGCACAAATGCTTATGACCAAGTGATAGCAAATTATAACAATAGTATGTCAAATGTCACTGAGGAACTCCTATGGTATGTAGTAAGCAAAAGTTTAGGTATATTATTTGCTAAAATCCAAGATATTGCTTGAGTCCACAACAATGTTTCCAGAATTGAATGGATGTACGCTAAAATGTACTCCATATATGAGTATTCTTAAGAGGATCATTTTGAAGAATAAGAGCACGAGGAAGAGGAGTTCATGATAAAAGTGAAGGATATAAGCCCTACAAGCAATAATAAAGTTATTATTTATATTTCTTTATATCATGATAAATGTTTATTATTCATGCTAGAATTGTATTAACCAGAAACTTAGTACATGTGTGAATACATAGACAAAACAGAGTGTCCCTAGTATGCCTCTACTTGACTAGCTCGTTAATCAAAGATGGTTAAGTTTCCTGACCATAGACACGTGTTGTTATTTGGTGAACGGGATCACATCATTAGAGAATGATGTGATGGACAAGACTCATCCGTTAGCTTAGCATAAATGATCGTTTAGTTTTATTGCTATTGCTTTCATCATGACTTATACATGTTCCTCTGACTATGAGATTATGCAACTCCTGAATACCGGAGGAGCACCTTGTGTGCTATAAAACATCACAACGTAACTGGGTGATTATAAAGATGCTCTACAGGTGTCTCCGATGGTGTTTGTTGTGTTGGCATAGATCGAGATTAGGATTTGTCACTCCGTGTATCGGAGAGGTATCTCTAGGCCCTCTTGGTAATGCACATCACAATGAGCCTTGCAAGCAATGTGACTAATGAGTTAGTTGCGGGACGATGCATTACGGAATGAGTAAAGAGACTTGCTAGTAACAAGATTGAACTAGGTATGATGATACCAACGATCGAATCTCGGGCAAGTAACATACCGATGACAAAGGGAACAACGTATGTTGTTATGCGGTTTGACCGATAAAGATCTTCGTAGAATATGTAGGAGCCAATATGAGCATCCAGGTTCCGCTATTGGTTATTGATCGGAGATGTGTCTCGGTCATGTCTACATAGTTCTTGAACCCGTAGGGTCCGCACGCTTAACATTGGATGACGATTTGTATTATGAGTTATGTGATTTGATGACCGAAGTTTGTTCGGAGTCCCAGATGAGATCACGGACATGACGAGGAGTCTCGAAATGCTCGAGACGTAAAGATCGATATATTGGAAGGCTATATTCGGACAACGGAAAGGTTCAGAGTGGTTCGGGTATTTTCCGGAGTACCAAAGAGTTACAAGAATTCGCCGGGGGAAGTATTGGGCCTTAATGGGCCATATGGGAAAGGAGAGAAGGGCCTCAAGGGTTGGTCGCGCGCCCCACCCCCCCACATGGCAATTCCGAATTGGACTAGGGAGGGGGCGACACCCCCCTCTCTTTCCTTCTCCCTCTCCTACTCCTTCCCTTTCTCCCCTCTTGGAAAAGGAAGGGGACTCCAACTAGGATTGGGCATCCTAGTTGGACCCCCTATAGGCGCGCCCCTCCTAGGCCGGCATCCTCCTCCTCCCTCCTTTATATACGTGGACAGGGGCACCCCAAAGGCACACAAGATTTGTCTTAGCCATGTGCAGTGCCCCCTCCATAGTTACACACCCCGGTCATATCGTCATAGTGCTTAGGCGAAGCCCTGCGCCGGTAACTTCATCATCACCATCGCCACGCCGTCGTCCTGACGAAACTCTCCTTCGGCCTCAACTGCATCAAGAGCCCAAGGGACGTCATCGAGCTGAATGTGTGCTGAACGTGGAGGTGTCGTACGTTCGATACTTGGATCGGTTGGATCGCGATGACGTTCGACTACATCAACCGCGTTATTAAATGCTTCCGCTTTCGGTCTACAAGGGTACGTAGACACACTCTCCCCGCTCATTGCTATGCATCTTCTAGATAGATCTTGCGTGATCGTAGGTAATTTTTTTGAAATACTGCGTTCCCCAACAGTGGTATCAGAGTCAGGTCTATGCGTAGATGTTATATGCACGAGTAGAACACAAAGGAGTTGTGGGCGTGGGTATATACATATTGCTTGTCGTCACTAGTTGTTTCTTGATTCGGCGGTATTGTTGGATGAAGCGGCCTGGACCAACATTACATGACCACGTTCATGAGACTGGTTCTACCGACGTGCTTTGCACACAAGTGGCTGGCGGGTATCAGTTTCTCCAACTTTAGTTGAGCCGAATTCAATGAACAGGGTTCTTTCTAAAGATCAAAAAACAATCACTATACCGCGTTGTGGTTTTTGATACGTAGGTAAGAACGGTTCTTCCTAAGCCCGTAGCAGCCACGTAAAATTTGCAACAACAAAGTAGAGGACGTCTAACTTGTTTTTTGCAGGGCATGTTGTGATGTGATATGGTCAAGATGCGATGAGATATAAATTGTTGTATGTGATGATCATGTTTTGTTAAAGTTATCGGCAACTGGCATGAGCCTTATGGTTGTCTCTTTATTGCATAAGATGCAAGCGCCATATAATTGCTTTACGTTATCGCTATGCGATAGCAATAGTTGGCGAGACGACCATGTGACGACACGTTGATAAAGATCAAGATGATGGAGATCATGGTGTCATGCCGGTGATGATGGAGATCATGACGGTACTTTGGAGATGGAGATCAAAGGCACAAGATGATGATGGCCATATCATGTCACATATTTTGATTGCATGTGATGTTTATCCTTTATGCATCTTATTTTGCTTAGTACGACGGTAGCATTATGAGATGACCCCTTACTAAAATTTCAAGGTATAAGTGTTCTCCCTGAGTATGCACCATTGCGACAGTTCTTCGTGCTGAGACACCACGTGATGATCGGGTGTGATAAGCTCTACGTTCACATACAACGGGTGCAAGCCAGTTTTGCACCAGCAGAATACTCAGGTTAAACTTGACGAGCCTAGCATATGCAGATATGTCCTCGTAACACTGAGACCTAAAGGTCGAGCGTGAATCATATAGTAGATATGATCAACATAGTGATGTTCACCATTCAAAACTTCTCCATCTCACGTGATGATCAGACATGGTTTAGTTGATATGGATCACATGATCATTTAGATGACTAGAGGGTTGTCTATCTAAGTGGGAGTTCTTAAGTAATATGATTAATTGAACTTAAATTTATCATGAACTTAGTCCTGATAGTATTTGCATATCTATGTTGTAGATGAATTGCTCGCGTATAGCTTCCCTGTTTTATTTATGATATGTTCCTAGAGAAAACTATGTTGAAAGATGTTAGTAGCAATGATGCGGACTAGCTTTGTGATCTGAGGATTATCCTCATTGCTGCACAGAAGAATTATGTCCTTGATGCACCTTTAGGTGACAGACCTATTGTAGGAGCAGAGGCAGATGTTATGAATGTTTGGCAAGCTCGGTATGATGACTACTTGATAGTTTAGTGCGCCATGCTTTACGGCTTAGAACCGAGACTTCAAAAACATTTTGTATGCCACGGAGCATATAAGATGTTCCAAGAGTTGAAATTAGTATTTCAGACTCATGCCCATGTCGCGAGGTATGAGACCTCTGACATTACTTTGCCTACAAGATGGAGGAGAATAGCTCAACCAGTGAGCATGTGCTCAGACTGTCTGGGTACTACAATTGCTTGAATCAAGTGGGAGTTAATCTTCTAGATAAGATAGTGATTGACAGAGTTCTCTAGTCACTATCACCAAGTTACTGGAACTTAGTGATGAACTATAATATGCAAGGGATGACGTAAAATGATTCCCGAGCTCTTCGCGATGTTGAAATCGGCGAAGGTAGAAATCAAGAAAAGCATCAAGTGTTGATGGTTGACAAGACCACTAGTTTCAATTAAAAGGGCTAGGGAAAGAAAATGAACTTCAAGAAGAATGGCAAGCAAGTTGCCACTCCCATGAAGAAGCCCAAAGCTAGACCCAAACCTGAGATTGAGTGCTTCTACTGCAAAGGAAATGGTCACTGGAAGTGGAACTGCCCTAAATACTTGGCGTATAAGAAGGATGGCAAAGTGAACAAAGGTATACTTGATATGCATGTTATTGATGTGTACTTTACTAGTGTTTATAGCAACACCTCAATATTTGATACTGGTTCAGTTGCTAAGAGTAATAACTTGAAACGGGAGTTGCAAAATAAACAGAGACTAGTTAAGGGCGAGGTGATGATGTGAGTTGGAAGTGATTCCAAGGTTGATAAGATCACCACCACACACTCCCTTTACCTTCGGGATTAGTGTTGAACCTAAAATAAATGTTATTTGGTGTTTGCGTTGAGCATAAATATGATTGGATCAGGTTATTCATTTAAGTCAAAGAATAATTGTTGTTCTATCTACATGAATAAAACCTTATATGGTCATACACTCAATATAATTGGTTTATTGAATCTCGATCGTAGTGATACATATATTCATAATATTGAAGCCAAAAGATGCAAAGTTAATAATGATAGTGCAACTTATATGTGGCACTACCGTTTAGGTCATATTGGTTTAAAGTGCATGAAGAAATTCCATGCTGATGGAATTTTGGAATCACTTGATGCTTGCGAACCATGCCTCATGGGCAAGATGACTAAGACTCCGTTCTTCGGAACAATGGAGCAAGCAACAGACTTGTTGGAAATAATACATACTAATGTGTGCGGTCCAATGAGTGTTGAGGCTCACGGCGGGTATTGTTATTTTCTGACCTTCACAGATGATTTGAGCATATATGGGTATATCTACTTGATGAAACATAAGTCTGAAACATTTGAAAAGTTCAAATAATTTTAGAGTGAAGTGGAAAATCATCGTGACAAGAAAATGAAGTTTCTACGAACTGATCGCGGAAACAAATATTTGAGTTATGAGTTTGGTCTTCATTTGAAACAATGTGGAATAGTTTCGCAACTCACACCACCTGGAACACCACAATGTAATGGTGTGTCCGAACGTCATAACCGTACTTTATTAGATATGGTGCAATCTATGATGTCTCTTACCGAATTACCACTATCGTTTTAGGGTTATGCATTAGAGACAACGACATTCACATTAAATAGGGCACCGTCTAAAAATCTGTTGAGACGACACCGTATGAATTCTAGTTTAGCAAGAAACCTAAGCCGTCGTTTCTTAAAGTTTGGGGTTGCGATGCTTATGTGAAAAGGTTTCAACCTGATAAGCTCAAACCCAAATAAGAGACGTGCGTCTTCATAGGATACCCAAAAGAAACTGTTGGGTACACCTTCTATCACATATACGAAGGCAAGATCTTTGTTGCTAAGAGTGGATCCTTTCTAGAGAAGGAGTTTCTCTCAAAAGAAGTGAGTGGGAGGAAAGTAGAACTTGATGAGGTAATTGTACCTTCTCTTGAATTGGAAAGTAGCTCATCACTGAAATCAGTTCCAGTGATACCTACACCAATTAGTGAGGAAGTTAATGATGATGATCATGAAACTTCAGATCAAGTTACTACCAAACCTCGTAGGTCAACAAGAGTACGATCTGCACCAGAGTGGTACGGTAATCCTGTTCTGGAAGTCATGTTACTAGACCATGATGAACCTACGAACTATGAGGAAGCGATGATGAGCCCAGATTCCGACAGATGGCTTAAATCCATGAAATCTGAGATAGAATCCATGTATGAGAACAAAGTGTGGACTTTGGTGGACTTGCTCGATGATCGGCAAGCCATTGAGAATAAATGGATCTTCAAGAGGAAGACGGACGTCGATAGTAGTGTTACTAGGTGTTGACTACAATGAGATTTTCTCACTCATAGCGATGCTTAAGTCTGTCCGAATCATGTTAGCAATTGCCAAATTTTATGAAATCTGGCAAATGGATATCAAAACTACATTCCTTAATGGATTTATTAAATAAGAGTTGTATATGATACACCCAGAAGGTTTTGTCAATCCTAAAGGTGTTAACAAAATGTGCAAGCTCCAGCGATCCATCTATGGACTGGTGCAAACATCTCGGAGTTGGAATATACGCTTTGATAAGTTGATCAAAGCATATAGTTTTATACGGACTTACGGTGAAGCCTGTATTTACAAGAAAATGAGTGGGAGTACTACAACCTTTCTGATAAGTATATGTGAATAACATATTGTTGATCGGAAATAATGTATAATTTTTTGGAAAGCATAAAGGAGTGTTTGAAAGGATTTTTTCAAAGAAAGACCTCGGTGAAGCTGCTTACATATTAGGTAGTAAGATCTATAGAGATAGATCGATAGCTTGATAAGATTTTTCAATAAGTACATACCTTGACAAGATTTTTGAAGTAGTTCAAAACGGAACAGTCAAAGAAGGAGTTCTTGCCTGTGTTGCAAGGTGTAAAGTTGAGTAAGACTCAAAATACGATCATGACAGAAAATAGAAAGAGAATGAAAGTCATTTCCTATGCCTCAGTCATAGGTTCTATAAATTATGCTATGCTGTGTACCAAACCTATTGTGTACCTTACCATGAGTTTGGCAACGGGGTACGATATTGATCCAGGAGTGGATCACTGAACATCGATCAAAATTATCCTTAGTGGAATAAGGAAATGTTTCTCGGTTATGGAGGTGACAAAGAGTTTGTCGTAAAGAGTTATGACGATGCAAGCTTTAACACCGATCGGGATGACTCTAAGTCTCGATCTAGATACATATTGAAAGTGGGAGCGGTTAGCTAGAGTAGCTCCGTGTAGAGCATTGTAGACATAGAAAATTTGCAAAATACATACGGCTCTGAATGTGGCAGACCCGTTGACTAAACTTCTCTCACAAGCAAAACATGATCACTCTTTGGGTGTTAATCACGTAGCAATGTGAACTAGATTATTGACTCTAGTAAACCCTTTGGGTATTAGTCACATGGAGATGTGAACTAATCACATTAAGATGTGAACTATTGGTGTTAAATCACATGGCGATGTGAACTAGATTATTGACTCTAGTGCAAGTGGGAGACTAAACGAAATATGCCCTAGAGGTAACAATAAAGTTGTTATTTATATTTCCTTATATCATGGGACAAGACTCATCCGTTAGCTTAGCATAAATGATCGTTTAGTTTTATTGCTATTGCTTTCATAATGACTTATACATGTTCCTCTGACTATGAGATTATGCAACTCCCGAATACCGGAGGAACACCTTGTGTGCTATCAAACGTCACAACGTAACTGTGTGATTATAAAGATGCTCTACAGGTGTCTCCTATGGTGTTTGTTGAGTTGGCATAGATCGAGATTAGGATTTGTCACTCTGTGTATCAGAGAGGTATCTTTGGGCCCTCTTGGTAATGCACATCACTATGAGCCTTGCAAGCAATGTGACTAATGAGTTAGTTGCGGGATGATGCATTACGGAACGAGTAAAGAGACTTGCCAGTAACGAGATGGAACTAGGTATGATGATACCAACGATCGAATCTCGGGCAAGTAACATACCGATGACAAAGCAAACAACGTATGTTGTTATGCAGGAGCCAATATGAGCATTCAGGTTCCGCTATTGGTTATTGATCGGAGATGTGTCTTGGTCATGTCTACATAGTACTCGAACCCGTAGGGTCCGCACGCTTATTGTTCGATGACGATTTGTATTATGAGTTATGTGATTTGATTACCGAAGTTTGTTCGGAGTCACGGATGAGATCACGGACATGACAAGGAGTCTCAAAATTGTCAAGACGTAAAGATCGATATATTGGAAGGCTATATTCGGACATCGGAAAGGTTCTGAGTGGTTCGGGTATTTTTCAGAGTACTGAAGAGTTATGGGAATTCGCCGGGGGAAGTGTTGGGCCTTAATGGGCCATACGGGAAAGGAGAGAAGGGCCTCAAGGGTTGGCCACGCCCCCCCCATGGCAAGTCCGAATTGGACTAGGGAGGAGGCATCGCCCCCTCTCTTTCCTTCTCCTTCTCCCTCTCCTACTCATTCCCTTTCTCCCCTCTTGGAAAAGGAAGGAGACTCCAACTAGGATTGGGAATCGTAGTTGGACTCCCCCTATCGGCGCGCCTCTCCTAGACCGGCCTCCTCCTCCTCCCTCCTTTATATACATGGACAGGGGCACCCCAAAGGCACACAAGATTTGTCTTAGCCATGTGCGGTGCCCCCTCCACAGTTACACACCTCAGTCATATCATCGTAGTGCTTAGGTGTCGGGTGGTAGGTGCGACATATGCCAGCGGGTGGCTTATCGTTGTGGGAGCCAGTAAGACGTCGCCGGTGCCTGGAAACGGGATGAGGCGAAGACATGCACGCCGGCGAATCTTACCCAGCTTCGGGGCTCTCCGTGGAGATAACACCCCTACTGCTGCTCTGCGGGGTCTCCGCATGATCACTAGATGGACAAGTAGCTACACAATGCTCCTTGAGCTGTTTGGTGGGAGGAGGAAGAAGGGCACGGCTAGCTTGCTTCTTCTCCTGGTGTGGTGTCTAAAACTAGCTGAGGGTCCAACCCTTTGCATGGGTGTCCCGGGGTGTTTATATAGGCCTACCCCTCGGGGGTACAATGGTAATCCGACTGGGCACGGGGCCCAGCCGTCTGTGTCTGCGCTCGCCGGCTTCTGCGCCGGCTGCTAGGGCCCGCCGACTGGTGGGTCCCACCGACTGCCGGCCCCTTGGTCGACAGGCAGGCCCCACTGGCCAGGGCCTGGTCGGCGGCTCGTTACTGTCACCCCATCTTGGTGACGTAGGCTTCGCCGAGGTCAGCATGGCTATAGTGCTGCCGTCCGGCGGGTGGCCACTGTAGCCTCACCGCATCTTGTCTCCTTAATGGGGCGTCTCCTTCGAGGGGGTGGCAAGCCGGCTGGAGAGAGCCGGCTCCGTCTCGGGCCGACCGAGGGAAGCCAGGCCGCCTTCAGGTGTCTCTCTGCCTGAGGGGGCCCATCGCCCGTGGCCGTACTGGTAATCCGTCGTGGATGACATCAGGGTCAGTGTGGCAACAGCGCCACGCCGGACGGGTCATGGCCACCCGTACGACACACTGTGCCAGGCGCGCTCCGGGATTCGGGGGTGGCAGGCTCCACTGTAGCCACGCCCCATCACATCTCCGTTAGGTGGGTGCAAACTTTGAGGGTACGGTCTCGACCGCTTTATGGGGGGCGGCTTCTTGGAGTCGGCCTCCTCGCGGCCGGCTTCTTGGAGTCGGCCTCCTCGCTGCCGGCTTCTTGGAGTCGGCATCCCATGGCTTTCTTCATGAGGGCTAAAGTCGGGCCGCCTTCCGAAAGCCGGCCTGGGTGACAGCCAGCAAGGGGAAGGCGGCCCCATGTCTTGGATTCTTGAGAGACAAACGGGCTCGTAATTTTTTCAGAAGGGCCACGGGAAGCCGGCTAGGCTACCCATGGCTATTTACTCCGACAGTAGTCCCCGAAGCTGAGCGAGCTTCGTGGCTGATAAGGGGACGAGAAGCTTGGTCAGCTTCCTATCCTGCGGGGCCGGCTTTGCTTGTGCGTCCCAACTTCCGTGAGCTCTGGTTCTCGTAGGCGGGAACGCGGGCCACGTGGCGAGGAAATCCTGCCAACGCACGCGCACGACGGGACGTCGCCGTAGGCCCGGGCCCGCCACTCGCAGGCCTCGGTTCGAGCGCGGATCTTCCGTGGCCCACATGGACCGCTCGCCTTCCTGCAACGGTTTTATTTCGCCATTAGGGCGCAATAAGCGCGGGACGTGGGGGAGTGGGCACGATCAATCCCCACGCTTCCCCACACTGCACCTCCTCGGCTCCGCCACGCGATCCTATAAGTAGGAGGAGGAGGGGGAGCGACAGAGGTTCGCACGCTCTCTCTCGCTCCGCCCCTTCTCGTCCTACTTTCTTCCTCTCGTTGCCGCCGCAGCCTCCCGTCTCAGCGCCGCCGCGCCGCCACATCATCTTGCTCCCATGGCGCTGTCGAGCTCGTGGGACGGCTCCAATGTCCACGAGGACCATGTTGAGTTCCTCCGCCAGACTCGGCGCCTGCCCGACGCCAACCTCGTGCGGGTCCGCCTGGCGCCAGAGATGGAGATCTGGCCGGCACCAGAGGAGGGCGAGCGGGTCGTCTTCCGCTCGCACTTCCTGCACGGCTTCAGCCTTCTGGCGAGCGGGTTCCTGCGCTCCTTCCTCGAGTTCTACAATCTTCAGCCGCATCACCTCACGCCCAACGCGGTGATGCTGCTGTCGGCCTTCGTCTCTCTCTGCGAAGGTTTCTTGGGGCTGCTCCCCACGCTGGAGCTCTGGGGGGAATTCTTCCAGAGCAAACTCGGCACCGTCGTGGCAGGCGTGCCCGCCCCCTGCGGGGCCTTCATCGCCATGAGGAGGGCGGGCGAGAACAACCCGTTCCCGCCCATCCCCTGATCCAGTCGGTGAAGATCTGGCAGAAGTCGTACTTCTACGTGAAGAACGTCGCCGAGCAAGGAGACTACATCAACCTGCCGGCTTACGTAGCCGGCCCGCCGGCTGGGAGGCAGCCCTCATGGAGTTTCCGGCCCCGGTCGCTGTCTTAGGCCGGGAACGCTGCCGTCTCCCATCTTCGGGTGATGATCCAGTCGGAAGGCCTGAGCGGGGCCGACTTGGTGGCCGCCTTCGTGGAGCATCGGGTATCTCCTCTCCAAAGCCGGCCCCACATGATGTGTCAGATGAGCGGCCGTTTCGACCCAAGCCGGCTGAGCACCAGGGAGATGCCTCATGCGGAGGTATCGTACATGGTAAATTACATCTCCAATTGCAAGCTCGCCGAAGACTGGCGATACGGCAAGGCGCCGTATTCTCGCGCCAACCCTCCGCCCGTGGTAAGCCTTCCTCTCTTTCTTCTTTTCGTTGGTAGCCGACTTTATGATGGTCGGCTTTTGATCGGCCGGTTCTTCTTAGCAGAACCCCCTTCTCCCGCCGACGACCGGGGCAGCGGGGATAGAATGCCAGTACGCCCCCAACCGCACGACGGACGATGTCGACGACCCGGATTTGGGGGCGGCCGCCATGGAAGACGCCGTCGTGGGGGACGACGCCGAGCCCGGGGGCTCAAGGCTTACCGCCAGCTTCGAGGACTGGCCGGATGATGCTGAAGCCAAAGTTGCCCCGCGTCGCCAGTCGGCGGCCGACCATCAGGGCGCGGGCTCGTCCATCGTGCCGGCTGCAGGCGGCGGCGCACAGAAGCGCCGGGCCGCTTCAGGCCTCTTTGGCAGTCGGCCGAAGAAGTCCAAAGCCTCCACCACGGCGACCAAGCGAGATGAGGCGGCTGCGAAAGCGGCCCGCTTCCGCAAGGCGGTGAAGCAGCCTCAGGCGGTCTCAGCGTAAGTCGTTGATTGCTTTGTCGCATGCTTTGCATCGTTCTCTCTTGTTCGAAATTTCTTCTTAACCCTTTCCCGCTTGCTGGATAGGGCGTCGCTTTCCCTTGAGCGGGGTCCGGGCGGCTCCGTAGTGGGACCGGCTGGAGGGACTTCGAGCTCCCGCCGCGTGGACCCCCGCGCCGACCTCAGGGAGGCCACGGAGCAGAACGCCCGCGAGGCACGCGAGGAGCATGAGGCGGCGGAAAAAGCGGTCGCCCAGGCGGAGAGGGAGCAGGCCGACGCGGCGGCCAAGGCCCAGGCGGAGGCGGCGACCACGGGGACGGAGGCGGAGGGCTCGCGCGACCAGCCTCCGCTGCTCGCCATTCCCCTCTAAGCCGTGGCCCCTGACACCCCATTGCCCTTGGCGGAGGAGATCGTCCAAGACCCGCCGCTGATGGAGAGGAGGGAGGACCCCGTGTTCTTCGCGGGGAGAGCGCCGCCGGCAGCGCCAACCGGGGCGGGCCAAGGCGGCCAATCGTCGGCGGCGCCAGAGGAGCTGGCCGGGGGTGAGCCGAAGGGCGGAGCCGGCCTCGAGGTGGAGCCGGTGACGCGTCAGCGCGCAGGGGGAGGCGCCGCTCCGCTGGAGTCGCGCCGAGTCGCGGGCGCAGGCCAGTCGGCGGAGGATCTGGAGGCGGCCAGCACCGCCACGTCCTAGTGGACTCCCAGCGGGGGGACTGGCGAGCTGAATGTGGCGGCTCAAGGGGTCCGGAGCCGGCTTCAAGCTCAAGCCGCCCTGCTGCAGTAGTTCACCCAGGAGTTCCTGTCGACGCGAGCCGCCATCCGGGTAAGCCCTTCATTCTTGGCCGCTTTGATCTCTTGATTTCTTCCGTGGGGGCGCGTCAGCGCACCCACTGGGTGTAGTCCCCGAGATTCGGGCCGACTGCTGCGCAGTCGGGTCGGATCTTTCTTGACGACTGTCTTATTTTTGCTTCCTGTCTGAACTTCCAGGAATATCACAACTCCCGTGCTGCCGCCTTCAACTTCCAGGCTCGGGAGTTGAGTCGGAGGACCGACGACCTGGCCGACAGCCGAAGTAAGTGTTTGATCTTTGTCTGTCTTCCTGTGGGGGCGCGTCAGTGCACCCACTGGGTGTAGTCCCCGAGATTTGGGCCGACTGCTGAGCAGTCGGGTCGGATCTTCCTTGACGACCTTTTCCTTATTGGTTTTTCTTCTTCTTTGTCTTCAGGGGCCAACGCCGACTTGAGGAAGGAGCTCGACGAAGCGCGGGCCGCCCTTCATACCAAGGATGCTGAGTACGCAGCCTTGGTCCAGGAGCGTGACCGCCTGGCCAAGAAGCTGGCTGACCAAGAGAAGAGCCACAAGGCGGCCCTGCAGAAAGCGCATGATAGCAAGGCCGCCCTGAAGGCAGAGTTTGAGACCGAGGCGGCCGGCTGGGCTGAGACTCGGCGAGCACTGGACGAAGGCTTCGGCCGCATCAAAGACTTGATCGATGGTAAGCCGCCTTCCTCGCTCCTCTCCTGCCCCTTGGCGCCTGGTTTTTGGCCTAACTTGTGTTGCTGCCTATTTTCTTGTGCAGACTACTTTCCTGGCTACTCCGCCTTCGCCGCCCAAAGCATCGAGGCCCATCGCGAGGCGCGCCGTCAGGCAGGGGCCAACATCGCGCCGGACGCGAACCGAACGCTTGAGGAGCAGCTCTTGGCTGTCCAGGCGCGGCTGCAGCCGGCTCATGGATGCTTCGCCGGCTCCAACATGCCGGGGCGCATGTGTTGGCCGCCCTCTGGCCCAGCGAGACGATCCCCCGCACCCCAAGCCGGACTGCCGACTGGCTGGAGGTCGCAGTCGGTCGCTTTGAGGCTTGGAAGGCGTCGGCGGCCCGCCTCGGAGCCAGGTGGGCGTTGGAGTTCGTTCGGGCTTGGTACCCAGGGCTGAGCCTGGACCAGTTGCGCACTTGGCGGATGGAGGCCGACGCGGAGCTGGAGGAGGTGAGGCCGGCTATCGCCCAACGTGCTTCGACGATCGCCGAGTGCACCGACATCAGCGTTTTCGCACCCGAAATCGATGATGACGGTGTTGCCCAGCCAGAGGAGTGGTTTGGGCTGAACGCGGCGGTGGGCGAGGACTCGGCGGAGGAGATCGCCTCCAGCGACGAGGGCGAGGATGACAAAGAGGAGGACGGTGAAGACGTCGAGCCGGCTGGTGGAACAACCGGCCGACCTCAGGCCGACCATGCCTCCAGCAACGAGGCGCGTGGAAGCATGCCCTCTGCGGGAGGCGGTTCCTTCAGCCGGCACAACCAGCCGCCCGCTCCTTCAGCCGGCACAACCGTCTCCGCCAACCAGCCCGGCTCGTCGGTCGCTCCGCCAGCTTGACCTGCCGTCCTTATTTTTCCCGCTTGTTGTCTTTTGATCAATTTTTATTAGGTTTTCACAGTTCCACCCACTGGGGGTGTATCCAAACTATGTTGAATGCTGGCCTCTTGGAGGTCTTTTATGTAAATATTATTATGTGCATGTTTGGTTTCCATTCGCGTATGCTTTTTATCCTTAGGCTTTTTCCTTTGCCGCCTTCCCTCTTTGGGGAGGCCAGTACTCGAGCTTTCTTGGATTGAAGTGAAGTGAATGGAAACCGGCCGGCCGGCTACTCTGGTAGTCGGTCGGTGGTAGGCGGCAAACCGGCTTTCGTTATATTAGTCCGGGCATTTTTCGTGTGGGCATTCTTTCCTGCTTTGGACTCTTGCCAGCCGGACAGCCGGTTCTTTGAACTGCGACTTTGGCAAGAGCTAAGCTTGGGTGTCGGCACACTGCTTGTCTGACCGAGGGTAGGACTTCTAATATAACTCCAGTCGGCTACTCCCCGGGCCGACTAGTCGAACCCGGTGCCGGACGGAACAAGTAAATGAAATGACAAGGTCATAAGCATGATACTTTTCATTCATAGATAAGAGATGGCAGTCCCCGAGCCCTCCTCGGGGGCCTATTATCTCATACTTAATACAAAAGTTAGCGTGATACATACTGCATTTCAACTGTAAAATCTTCGAAGGAGGTTGGCGTTCCATGGTCGTTCCGACTCCTTGCCGGAGTCATCTCTCTTTCGTGCCTTCGGCTTCTGTGCGTCGATCAGGTAGTAGGAGTCGTTGCCTAAGGCTCTGCTGATGACAAAGGGGCCCTCCCAAGGGGCCGAGAGCTTGTGCTGGCCGGCTGTTCGCTGGATCAGCCGGAGCACAAGATCGCCCTCTTGGAAGGATCTTGGCTTGACCTTCCGGCTGTGGTAGCGGCGTAGGCCCTGCTGGTAGATGGCAGACCGCCTGAGGGCTAACAGCCGGCCTTCTTCCAGCAGGTCGACACCGTCTTCTCGTGCTTCCTTGGCCTCCGCTTCCGTGTACATGGTTACTCGAGGCGAGTCGAACTCGATGTCAGTTGGGATGACCACCTCGGCACCATACACAAGGAAGAAAGGGGTGAAGCCGGTTGACTTGTTTGGTGTAGTGCGCAGACTCCGGAGGACAGTCGGCAGCTCATCGAGCCAACAGCCGGCTGAACGCTCCAGAGGTACGACCAGTCGAGGCTTGATGCCAGAGAGGATGAGGCCATTGGCTCGCTCGACCTGGCCGTTTGACTGCGGGTGGGCGACGGACACTAAGTCCAGCCGGATACCTTGGGCTGCGCAGAAACGTGCCAAGGCTCCTTTGGCAAAATTTGTGCCATTGTCGGTGATGATGCTGTGTGGCACGCCGTACCGAGTTGTTATGTCTACGATGAATGTCACAACAGTCGGCCCATTCATCTTCTTGATCGGCTTTGCCTCAATCCACTTGGTGAATTTGTCCACGGCGACGAGCAAATGCGTCATGCTACCGCGCGCCGTCTTGAATGGGCCCACCATGTCCAGTCCCCAAACGGCGAAGGGCCAGGTGAGGGGAATGGTCTTGAGTGCCGAAGCCGGCATGTGTTGCTTGGAGCTGAAGAGTTGGCACCCTTTGCAATATTTGACTAATTCTTTGGCGTCATCCAAAGCGGTCGGCCAGAAGAAACCATGGCGGAAAGCTTTCGCGACGAGTGATCTTGAAGCCGCATGGTGGCCGCATTCTCCTTGGTGAATGTCTCTGGGGATTGCAATGCCCTTCTCTTGCTCGACGCACCGTTGGAGGACTCCAGTGACACTGCGCTTGACAAGTTCTCTGTTGACGATTGTGTATGCTCCGGCTCGACGCTGGACTTGTCTTGCCTCTGCTTCATCAGCCGGCAGATCTTGGTTTACTAGGAAGTTGAGGATGGACTGAGCCCATGACGGAGCCGCGACTTCTCCTACTGCCAATGTGGCTACTGCCACCAGGGTGGGCGGGTTGGGTGGTGAAATGCTGGAGTCGGCCGCCGGCTGTTGTGCTGGTGCAGTCCCCGGGCCGGCTACGGCAGTCCCCGAGCCGGGTGTGGCAGTCCCCGCGGCGGTTGCCGAAGTCCCCGGGCCGACTACTGAAGCCCCGGAGTCGCCTGCTTGGTTCTTCGAGCCGGACCCGGCCGCGTCGGGGTCAGGCGGCACGAAGATGGAATCGGACTCTAGAGATGGCTTGATGGACGGCTTGAGGAGGCGTTGTAGAGCGACGCCGGTTGGTATTGCTTGCCGAGTGGAGCCTATTCGAGCCAGGGCATCGGCTGGCTCGTTGTCGGCTCGCGGTACATGGAGGAACTCGCATCCTTCAAAGTATCCGCTGAGTTGTTGAACCAGGAAGCGGTAGCTCGCCATATTTGCGTCCTTCGCGTCCCAGTCGCCGGATGATTGTTGGACCACCAAGTCCGAGTCGCCATAACATAGGATCCGGCGAATGCCGAGTTCTTTGGCAAGCCGGAGCCCGTGTATGAGCGCCTCGTACTCGGCCACGTTGTTGGAGGCGGCAAAGTGAATCTGCAGTGTGTATCTAAGCTTGTCGCCTTTGGGAGAGGTAAGGACGACACCGGCTCCCAAGCCGGTGCGCATCTTGGACCCGTCAAAGTGCATGCGCCAGTGGGTGGAGTCGGGAGCCGGCGGCAGGTACTGGGTCTCGGCCCAGTCGACGAGGAAGTCGGCCAGTGCTTGGGACTTGATGGCGGTGCGGGGCTGGTAGAAGATTGTGTAAGGGGCCAGCTCGATAGCCCATTTCGCCACCCGGCCGGATGCGTCCCGGCTGCCTATGATCTCGGCCAGCGGGGCGGTGCATACGACCGTAACGGGATGCTCTTGAAAGTAGGGCTTCAGCTTCTTGGCGGTGAAGTACACGCCGTAACACATCTTCTGGTAGTGCGGGTAGTTCTGCTTTGAAGCGGACAGCACCTCGCTCAAATAATACACCGGCCTCTGGACCGGCCGGGCTCAGCCTTCTTCTGGGCGTTGGACTACGATGATGGTGCTGACCACCCGACTGGTTGCGGCAATGTAAAGGAGCATGGGCTCTTTCTTAGTCGGTGCCGCTAGGATGGGCGACGTGGCCAACATCTTCTTCAGCTCGTGAAAAGCTTGATCGGCCTGGTCGTTCCACTCGAAGTGAGTGCTCTTCTTCATGAGGCGGTAGAGGGGGAGAGCTTTCTCTCCGATCCGGCTGATGAAGCGGTTCAAGGAGGCCAAGCATCCGGTGAACTTTTGGATGTCTCGAAGCTTGGTGGGGATCGCCATTCTCTCGATGGCCTTGATCTTCACCGGGTTGCATTCGATGCCGCGTTCGGAGACCAGGAAGCCTAGGAGCTGGCCGGCTGGCACTCCGAACATGCATTTCTCGGGGTTGAGCTTGATTTGGAACCGGCGTAGGTTCTCAAATGTTTCTTTGAGGTCTTCCAGTAAGGTGCCGCGCTTCTCCGTCTTCACCACAATGTCGTCTACGTAGACGTGAGCGTTTCTGCCGAGTTGCTTGAGGAGGCACTTCTACATGCAACGCTGAAAAGTGGCACCGGCATTTCTTAAGCCGAATGTCATAGTCAGGTAGCAGAAGGCTCCGGATGGCGTGATGAAGGCAGTATTCAGGCGGTCGTCCGGATCTAGCTTTATCTGGTGATATCCTGAGTAAGCATCCAAGAAACTCAACAGCTCGCATCCGGCCGTGGAGTCTATCACTTAGTCAATCCTTGGCAGGGCAAAGTGATCTTTGGGGCAAGCCTTGTTGAGGCTTGTGTAGTCTATACACATGCGCCACTTGTTGTTCTTCTTTAGCACGAGGACCGGGTTGGCGAGCCACTCTGGAAAGAAAACTTCCATAATGAAGCCGACTGCCAGGAGCCGGGCTATCTCCTCTCCCACAATCCTGCGTTTCTCCTCCGACAGTCGGCGAAGGGGTTGTTTGACTGGCTTTGCGTCTTCTCGAACGTGCAGTTTATGCTCGGCGAATTTCCTCGGAACTCCCGGCATGTCCTTGGGGGACCATGCAAAGACGTCCCGATTCTCATGGAGGAAATCGGCGAGCTCGCCTTCCTATTTGCTGTTCAGGCTTGCCCCGA
The DNA here is from genome assembly GCF_018294505.1 of Triticum aestivum. Lineage (NCBI taxonomy): Eukaryota > Viridiplantae > Streptophyta > Magnoliopsida > Poales > Poaceae > Triticum > Triticum aestivum. Next base: position 363,675,157 of record NC_057800.1, on the reverse strand, counting down.
TGACGGCAAACCTCTCTGGGTGCTCGGGGTCAAGAGGTATCTTCTTCGTCTCCTTGGCCGGCTGGAAAGATCCTTGAGCATCATGATCCTTGGGGTCGGGGGACACAACCGACTGCTTGCCGGCTATGGCCAAGACTCGGTCCAACATCTTCTTTTCTTCGGCAATCACAAGGGACTCGTCCAGCCGGCTGCTGGCTGCCGCGCACTCAAAGGACTTCTTGTAATCGCCGGCTACGGTGATGACGCCTTTGGTGCTTGGTATCTTCATCTTGAGGTATGCATAGTGGGGAACTGCCATGAATTTGGCCAAGGCAGGTCGGCCAAGCAATGCATGGTAAGGGCTTTCCAGGTCCACCACTTCAAACCATATTGCTTCCCGGCGGGAATGCTCCTTGTCCCCAAAGAGTACATCAATCTTGATCTTGCCAATGGGGGCGCAGGACAGGCCGGGTACGATGCCATGGAACACTGTCCGAGTAGGCATGAGCTGCTTCGTCTTGACATTTAGCTTCTCCAGGGTGTCACGGTACAGGATGTTGATGTTGCTCCCGCCATCTATCAGCACGCGGGAGAAGCGGGCGGCGCGTCTGTCCGTTGCAAGGGTGGCTTCCAGGACCAACGCATAAGAGCCGGGAGACGGCATCACCTCTGGATGGTTGGCCCGGCTCCAGCTGATGGGTTTTTCTGACCAATGCATGTGTCCGGCGGGGTTGGCAGCAACCACGCTGACTTCCTGGTGCTCTCGGCGTTTGCTGTGCCGGTCTTCGGGCTGGCTTGTAAAGACGATGTAGGTTGCTTGCTCGTCGGGGAATTCGTCGTGCACGGCTCCGACTGCGGGCCGAGCGGCCGGAGGCGGCGGGGACGGAGGCGGCGGGCCGGCAGGCAGAGGCGGCGCGAGCCCCTCGCCTTTGGAGATTCGGGTGAGCCAATGGCACTTTCGGGTTGTGTGGTTAGACGGCTTTGCGCCGCTGTGGAACTTGCATGGGGCATCGAGAGTTTGCTCGTAGGAGAAGGCCGGCTGCCAAGCCGGACGGCCGCCCTTGGGCTTCTTGGGCGCGGGTCGCCCTTCAGGCGGCGCGTCTTCGACTGTGGCCACCTGCCGACTGGTGGGAGGCGGCGCGGGGTCCTTGCGCTTGTGGTCGTTCGAGTGGGGGCGTCGGCCGGAATCACCAGCCGGCGTCTTGGGCGCCGGATTGAGTACTTTTCTGGACGCGTCTACCCGGAGCTCGGTCTTCATTGAGGAGTCGGCGGTGGCGTACTTGTCCGCTATGTCTAGAAGCTCGTCGAGGGTAGTCGGCTCGTCGCAGAGGAGCTTGTGCTTGAGGAGGGTGCCTTCTCGACACCTGGCTGTGAAGTATTCGATGGCTTGTACCTCGTGCACCCCCTCGCAAGAATTGCGGAGCTCGGCCCAACGCGTGAGGTAGTCGCGAGTGGACTCGGCTGGGCCCTGTACGCACAGGGAGAGCTGCCTGGGCTTGGGGGGCCGCTTGTAGGTGCTGGTGAAGTTGCGGATGAAAGCTTCGGTGAAATCTAGCCAGCTGTTGATGTTGAGAGGCTTGAGGCTGTTGAGCCAGGTCCGCGCCGTGCCTTGCAGCATGAGGGGCACATACTTCACGGCAACGCGCCGGTTGCCGTTGGCTATGCTGACCGCTGTGGAGTAGTCGATCAACCAATCTTCTGGCTTCAGGGAGCCGTTGTACTTGGGCGTGTCTCTTGGGAGCGAGAACCCTTTGGGGAAAGGCTCGTGGCGGATGCGGGGGCCGAAACAAGGCGGGCCGACATCGTCTTCTTCTTCTAGCACCAGGGATCGCGCCAGGCGGTCGATCCGATGGCGGGTGTCGTTCTCGCCGACTCCTTTGCGGCGACCTAGTCGGCCGCTGAGAGTCGGGTGCGCCACTGGCGGCGGGGTGGGATATCTCTCTTCACGGGGTCGAGGCGGAGGCGGGTTGCCCCGCCATTCCGTGGCTCGGGGATGGCCGTCCGCGTCTCGCTCGATGGAGATTCGGGTCCGGCTGCGGCTGGCAGCCGGCTCTTTCTCGCGCCGCGCGCGGGTGTTGCTCGTAGTCGGCGTCCGGGACGTCGCGCCGTGATCTCGGCGTGGGGGAGGGCTTCCTGCGCGGGCGGCGGCTTCGTGCCGCTGCGCGGCTGCATCGATCAGCTGCTGGATGCGTCGGGTCATGTGGGGGAGTTCTTCGGCCCCCAGTCCGTCTAGCTCGTCTACGGCCGCCTGGGCGGCACGCAAGTTCTCGAGTGGAGTGGCATAGACCGGGCAGTCGACTCCCAGCATGTCGGCGATGACGGCGCTGCGTTGCTTGACAATGTCGGCCCGGCTTGGCCCGCCCGGGGCCGGCATGCCGAAGGCGGCGCGGACAGCTTCGCGCTGGTAGGCCTCAGTGAGGCGTCTCACGGAAGCCAGCCTCCGGCCCTCTGCGAGGAGGGCGAGGCGGCGTGCCTCTAGTGCTTTGGCGTCGGTGTCGGCCGGAAGGGGGATGGACAAGTCGTGGACCACCGTGTGTGGGGCGTCGTGGGCGCTCTCGTCAGCAGTGTCGTTGTGGTCGATGACTATCACCTCGGTGGTGACAGCATCGCAGCCATCGGCTCGGGGAAGCGGGTCGTTGTAGATCACGACGTTGGCGGGGAAGGTGTCGAAGGAGGCCGTGCCGGAGTCGACAGGCATCGGGTCGGTGGAGCCAACCGACTCCAGATCCACAGCGGGCTCGCTGGAGACATGGAGCTGGCCGAGGAGGTTGGCGAGGTGGTCGGTGCCCGCATCGGAGCCGAGCTCGTCGGAGAGGAGGGTTTCGTCGAGGAGATTGGTGAGGCTGCTCGCCGCGCAGATGCTGGTGACGCCTTGCAGCGCGTCGTGGCGAGTGCCATCGGGCGTGCCGGGCTGGCTACGCTCGCTGGGGAGGAAGAGGGTTCCCGTCCAGAACAGGTCTCCGGACGACGGTGCACCTGGCCCCATGGTGGGCGCCAAATGTCGGGTGGTAGGTGCGACATATGCCAACGGGTGGCTTATTGTTGTGGGAGCCAGTAAGACGTCGCCGGTGCCTGGAAACGGGATGAGGCGAAGACATGCACGCCGGCGAATCTTACCCAGCTTCGGGGCTTTCCGTGGAGATAACACCCCTACTGCTCCGCATGATCACTAGATGGACAAGTAGCTACACAATGCTCCTTGAGCTGTTTGGTGGGAGGAGGAAGAAGGGCACGGCTAGCTTGCTTCTTCTCCTGGTGTGGTGTCTAAAACTAGCTGAGGGTCCAACCCTTTGCATGGGTGTCCCGGGGGGTTTATATAGGCCTACCCCCGGGGGTACAATGGTAATCCGACTGGGCGCGGGGCCCAGCCGTCTGTATCTGCGCTCGTCGGCTTCTGCGCCGGCTGCTGGGGCCCGCCGACTGGTGGGTCCTGCCGACTGCCGGCCCCTTGGTCGACAGGCAGGCCCCACTGGCCAGGGCCTGGTCGGTGGCTGGTTACTGTCACCCCATCTTGGTGGCGTAGGCTTCGCCGAGGTAAGCATGGCTACAGTGCTGCCGTCCGGCGGGTGGCCACTGTAGCCTCACCGCATCTTGTCTCCTTAATGGGGCGTCTCCTTCGAGGGGGTGGCAAGCCGGCTGGAGAGAGCCAGCTCCGTCTCGGGCCGACTGAGGGAAGCCATGCCGCCTTCAGGTGTCTCTCTGCCTGAGGGGGCCCATCGCCCGTGGCCGTACTGGTAATCCGTCGTGGATGACATTAGGGTCAGTGTGGCAACAGCGCCGCGCCGTACGGGTCATGGCCACCCGTACGGCACACTGTGCCAGGCGCGCTCCGGGATTCGGGGGTGGCAGGCTCCACTGTAGCCATGCCCCGTCACATCTCCGTTAGGTGGGTGCAAACTTTGAGGGTACGGTCTCGACCGCTTTATGGGGGCCGGCTTCTTGGAGTCGGCCTCCTCGCGGCCGGCTTCTTGGAGTCGGCCTCCTCGCTGCCGGCTTCTTGGAGTCGGCATCCCATGGCTTTCTTCATGAGGGCTAAAGTCGGGCCGCCTTCCGAAAGCCGGCCTGGGTGACAGCCAGCGAGGGGAAGGCGGCCCCATGTCTTGGATTCTTGAGAGCCGAACGGGCTCATAATTTTTTCAGAAGGGCCACGGGAAGCCGGCTAGGCTACCCATGGCTATTTACTCCGACATTAGGCGAAGCCCTGCGCCGATAACTTCATCATCACCATCGCCACGCCGTCATGTTGACGGAACTCTCCTTCGGCCTTAACTGGATCAAGAGCCCAAGGGACATCATCGAGCTGAACGTGTGCTGAACGTGGAGGTGCCGTACGTTCGGTACTTGGATCGGTTGGATCGCGATGACGTTCGACTACATCAACCGTGTTACTTAACGCTTCCGCTTTCGGTCTACGAGGGTACGTAGACACACTCTCCCCACTCGTTGCTATGCATCTCCTAGATAGATCTTGCGTGACTGTATGTATAATTTTTGAAATACTGCGTTCCCCAACAAAAAGAACCCTCCAATATACAGGAACAGGAGTATACTGATAACTCTACTTTGAATGATTTTGATGATAACAAACTTCCCATGCAGAATGTCACCCTCAAGTTGAGGATTATAATTATCCTGTTAGCTCTAATGCCGAACTAGAGGAAGAATAGACTCTTGATTTATCAATGCTAATGTCTAACTATGCTTCTTTGGACAATTTTCTTATGCAGGGGAAACCTATAGGGAGTGTTGAACTATCCACTCCACAAGAAGAACTTTATGAAGTGTTCCCTTGCAATGATAACCAAGGACCTATTTTTAAATTTAATCATAAGTCTTTAACCATGACCTTGTAGAAGAAGGAGACATGTATACCTAGCTTGGTGCATCGCTTCCCGTTTGAGGGCGAGGACCTCTTCACATATATGATGCTGATGCACCACTTGAGGGTATGACTTCGACCACACTTTGCTATGAGGTGCTCCAAAAAGTGGCCGGAGGCAAATCCAACTACACATCGGGTCGATATCCCTTGGGATCCGGGTGGATTTATGGAGCATCGAAGCCTAGTGATACGTCCTTTTTGCATCATGTTTTCCTACTGTTATATATATATATTGTTTTTGGTCATTATTTCATTTATGATGCAGTTCTAATGCCCTTTCTCTCTCAATTTGCAAGATTTACATGGAGAGGGAAATTACCGGTAGCTGGAATTCTGGACCTAAAAGAGCTACAACGGAGATAGCTACTCTACAGAGCTCCAAAAGACCTAAAACATTATGAGGAATTTTTATTGAATATATTAAAATACTGGAGCAAAGAAATACTAGAGGGGGCCTCCCACTGCTCACAAGACAACAGGGCGCAACCACCCCCTAGGCGCGCCTTGATGCCTTATGGGGCCCACAGTTGGCCTCCGGTGCCCATCTTCTGCTATATGAAGGGCTTTGCCCTAGAAAAATAAAATAAGATAAGACTTTGAGGACAAAGTGCCGCCGTCTCGAGGCGGAACCTGGATAGGAGCACTTTTTCTCTCCGGCGGAGCGATTCCGCCAGGGATACTTCCCTCCGAGAGGGGTGCTACTTGTGAGTTGCGTTGAGATTTTCCTAGAAGAGGAGAGGAGATGCAACACCGTAGAGATAAGTATTTCGCTTAGTGAGAACCAAGGAATCAATCCAGTAGGATAATCACGCAAAGCCCTCGTGAACAGCACCTGCACACACAAAAGCAAATACTTGCACCCAACATGGGTAAGAGGGTCGTCAATCCCCTTGAACTCGTTACTTGCAAGGATCAAATCTTGTAGTGGTAGATAGATAAATTGCAAAACAAAATAAAATGAATAAAATTACAGCGAGGATATTTTGTTCTTACATATATATATATATATATATATATATGTGTGTGTGTGTGTGTGTGTGTGTGTGTGTGATAAAAGTAGACCCAGGGCCATAGTTTTCATTAAAGGCTTCTCTCTCTAACACATAACATACGGAGGGAGAACAAATTACTATTGGGCAATTGATAGAAATGCGTATAGTTATGATGACATTCAAGGCAGTGATCATGTATATAGGCATCACGTCCGAGACAAGTAGATCGACTCCTCCCTACATCTACTACTATTACTCCACCCATCGACCGCTATCCAGCATGCATCTAGGGTATTAAGTAATAAAAACAGAGTAACGCCTTAAGCAAGATGAGATGATGTAGATAAAGTAAACTCAACTAATATGAATAAACCCCATCATTTTACCCTTAATGGCAACAATACAAATACGTGTCTTGTCCCTTTCTGTCACTAGGTTAGAGCATCACAAGATTGCACCCATCACAAAGCACCTCAACCACTGAAGATAAATTAGTCTAGTTGGCCAAACCAAACAGATAGATCAGATAGAGATACAAAGCTATAACAATCATGCATAATAAAGTCCAAAAAGACTCAATTACTTCTCATGAATATTCAGATCATAAACCCACAATTCATCGTATCCCAACAAACACATCGCAAAAGAAGATTACATCAGATAGAACTCTAAGAACATCGAGGAGAACATTTTATTGAAGATTAAAGAGAGAGAAGCCATCTAGCTACTAGCCATGGACCCATAGGTCTGTGCTCACATCATCGGAAGGTAGAAAGGATGATGTAGAAGCCATCTGTAATCGATTCCCCCTCCAGAAGAGTACCGAAAAAGGCCTCCAGTTGGGATTGCATAAGAACAGAAGCTTGCAGCGGCGGAAAAGTGTTCCGGGTGGCTCTCTGGTATATTGGGAATACTTGAGAATTTATACAGGCAGAATTAGGTTAAGAGGTGCCACGAGGGACTCACAAGCTCAGGGGGCGCCCCCCTGGGAGCACCTGGTGAGCTTGTCGCTCCCTCGTGACTCTTACGATCTTTTCTCGAAGCTTCCTGGGCCCCTTCTAGTGCAATTTTTTTATTCAAATATTTTTCTCCGTTTGGACTCCGTTTGATATGATTTTATGAAAAGCCAAAACAAGCAAAAAATAACAACTGGCACTAGGAACTTGGTTAATAGGTTAGTCCCAAAAAATGATACTCCCTCCATTCCTAAATATTTGGCTCTCTAGACATTTCAAGTGGACTACTACATACAGATGCATGTAGACACATTTTAGAGTGTAGATTCACTCATTTTGCTCCGTATGTAGTCACTTGTTGAAATATCTAGAAAGCCAAATATTTAGGAACGGAGGGAGTATAAAATAGCATATAAAGCATCCAAGATTGATACTTGGAACAATAAAAAATAATAGATACGCTAGAGATGTATCAGCATCTCCAAGCTTAATTCCTTCTCGTCCTCGAGTAGGTAAATGATAAAAATAGAATTTTTGATGTGGGACGTTACCCAACATGTCTATCATGTAATCTTTCTTGTAGGGTATGAATATTAAGATTCGAATGATTCAAAGCAATAGTGTATGATTTGATATAAAGCCATCAACACTCAGGCATACCAACAAACAATCATGCCTTTCAAAATAAAAATGCTAAAGAATGCTATCCCTACAAAATCATATAAACTTGTCATGCTCCATCTTGTTGATACAAAGTATTAATCATGTACAATCCCTATGACAAGCCAAGCGATTGGTTCATACTTCTTAACGCGCTTCAGATTTTTTAACCCCCACAAAGTACATGAGCGTGAGCCATGGATATAGCACTATGGGTGGAAAATAATGCGGTGATAGAGATCAATAAGGGGATGTCAAAAAAGGAAGATAGTCTCACATTGATGCGGCTAATCAATGGGCTATGGAGATGCCCACCAATTGATGCCAATGTGAGGTAGGGATTGCCATGCAACAGATGCACTAAGAGCTATAAGTGTATGAAAGCTCAAAATGAAAACTAAGTGGGTGTGCATGCAACTTGCTTGCTCATGAAGACCTCTACATTTGAGGAAGCCCATCATCAGAATGTACAAGCCAAATTCTATAATGAAAATTCGCACTAGTACATGAAAGTGACAACATAAGAGACTCTCTATATGAAAAACATGGTGCTACTTTGAAGCACAAGTGTGGGAAAGGATAGTAACATTGCCCCTTCTCTTTATTTCTCCCATTTTTGTTTGTTGGGCTCTTTTTGGCCTATTATTATTATTATTATTATTATTATTATTATTATTATTATTATTATTATTATTATTATTATTATTTCCCCACTGGGACAATGCTCTAATAACGATGATCATTACACTTCTAGTTACTTACAACTCGATATTATGACTCAATAAAACAGAAACATATGACTCTATATAAATGCCTCTGGCAGTGTACCAGGATGTGCAATGATGCTAACATAACATGTATGATAATGATGAACAGTGGCTTAGCCGCAAATACTATGTCAGCTATATGATCATGCAAAGCAATATGACACTGAAGGTGTATGTCATAATAACGAAATTGTGGAAGTTGCATGGCAATATATCTCGGAATGGCTATGGAAATGCCATGATAGGTAGGTATGGTGGCTGTTTTGAGGAAGATATAAGGAGGCTTATGTGTGATAGAGCGTATCATATCACGGGGTTTGGATGCACCGATGAAGTTTGCACCAACTCTCGTGGTGAGAAAGGGCAACGCATGGTGCCGAAGAGGCTAGCAAATTGCGGAAAGATAAGAGTGTGTATAATCCATGGACTCGCATTAGTCATAATGAACTGACATACTTATTGCGTAATTTTATTAGCCCTCGAAGCAAAGTACTACTACGCATGCCCCATAGGGGATATATTGATAGGAAAAGACCAATGCTCATCCCCGACCGCCACTCATAAGGAAGGCACTCAATAATAAATTATGCTCCAACTTCATAGCATAACTAGAGACTATACGTGCATGCTTCGAGAATCACAAAACCTTAACACCAATATTCTTACTAAACCACAATCATTCACTAGCACATCCCACATATTACCATCTCAATATCGCAAAACTATGAAAAGTAATCAAACTTATCAATGATACGTCCATTTTGCGTCATGTTTTCTTACTGTTATTTATAATGTTTTTATCAATAATAATGCTTTTTGGAGTAATTATAATGCCTTTTCTCTCATAATTTGCAAGGTACACACCATGGGGGAGAATTCTGGCAGCTGGAAATCTGGACCTGAAAAAGCTACGTCAGGCTACCTATTCTGCACAACTCCAAATGATCTGAAACTTCATGGGGATTTTTTATGGAATATATAAGAACTATTGGAGCAAATAACTACCAGAGGGGGGCCACCAGGTGGGCACAACCCACCTGGGCATGCCAGGGCCCCCTGGCGTGCCCTGGGGGGGGGGGGTTGTGGCCTCCTTGGCCCACTTCAGGTGCCCATCTTTTAGTATATAAGTCATTTTGACCTAGAAAAATAAGGGTAGTACTTTCGGGATGAAGCGCCTCCGCCTCAAGGCGGAACTTGGGCAGGAGCACTTTTGCTCTCCAGTGGAGCGATTCTGCAAGGGGAACTTCCCTCCCGAAGGGGGAGATCATCGTCATCATCATCACCAACAACTCTCCCATCTCGGGGAGGGCAATCTCCATCAACATCTTCAACAACACCATCTCCTCTCAAACCCTAGTTCATCTCTTGTGTTCAATCTTGTTACTGAAACTATAGATGCAATTCTAATGATGATAGTTTTCCTGATGAGCAGTTAGCTGCAATAAATGTTTCTCATGGTACTCCTTGGTATGATGATTATGCTAATTACATTGTTGCTAAATGTTTACCACCTAGCTTTACATACTAGCAAAAGAAAAAATTCTTCTATGATTTAAGACATTACTTTTGGGATGACCCACATCTTTATAAAGGAGTAGATGGTATTATTAGATGTTGTGTACCTGAGCATGAACATGGACAAATCCTACAGAAATGTACTCCGAGGTTTATGGAGGGCATCATGCTGGAGATAGAACCGCTCACAAGGTATTGCAATCTGGATTTTATTGGCCTACTCTCTTCAAAGATGCCCGTAAGTCCGTCTTATCTTGTGATGAATGTCAAAGGATAGGTAATATCGGTAAGCATCAAGAAATTCCTATGAATTATTCACTTGATGTTGAACCATTTGATGTTTGGGGATTTGATTACATGGGACCTTTTCCTTCCTCTAATGGGTATACACATATCTTGGTTGCTATTGATTAGGTTACTAAATGGGTAGAAGCTATTCCAACTAGTAGTGCTGATCACAACACCTCTATTAAAATGCTTAAGGAAGTTATTTTCCCAAGGTTTGGAGTCCCTAGATATTTAATGATTGATGGTGGTTCACACTTTATTCATGGTGCTTTTCATAAAATGCTTGCCAAGTATGATGTTAACCATAGAATTGCATCACCTTATCATCCTCAGTCTAGTGGTCAGGTTGAACTTAGCAATAGAGAAATAAAATTAATTTTGCAAAAGACTGTCAATAGGCCTAGGAAGAATTGATTTAAGAAATTAGATGATGCACTTCGGGCTTATAGAACAACATATAAAAATCCTATGGGTATGTCTCCTTATAAAATGGTTTATGGAAAAGCTTGTCATTTGCCTGTTGAGTTAGAACATAAAGCATATTGGGCAATCAAAGAACACAATTATGATCTCAAACTTGCTGGTGAAAAGAGGTTATTTGATATTATCTCATTAGATGAATGGAGAACCTAAGCTTACGAAAATGCAAAATTATTTGAAGAAAAAGTAAAAACATGGCATGACAAAAGAATTCAAAAGCGTGAGTTTAAAGTCGGAGAATATGTTCTTTTGTACAACTCTCATTTCAGATTCTTTGTAGGAAAGCTCCTCTCAAAATGGGAAGGCCCATATGTCATCGAGGAGGTTTACCGGTTTGGAGCCATCAAAATAAATAATTCCGAAGGTGCTAACCTGAAGGTTGTCAACGGGCAACGAATAAAGCATTATATCTCATGTACGCCTATTAATATTGAAAGTAATATTATCCAAACAATGACACCGAAAGAACACATAAAAGAGTCCTTCCGGAACACTCCAGAATCATGAAAATAAGGAGGTACGTGATACGGTAAGTAAACGAACTCCGAAAAATCTGCAAAAATAATTTTTATTAGTTTTGGAATATTTTAGAATTTTGTGAATAACGAAACTTCCAGGAAGCGTCACCTGGTGGGCACAATACACCAGTGCCCACCCGTGACACCTTCCGTACTCCGGTTTTCTACCATATACTTGTCCTCCAAGATAAAAAAATCTATATATATACTTCCCGAACCTATTGATCATTGTATCGTGGAGAAATCCTCTGTTCTCTTTTTCCTTGTTATTTTCTGTCAGATCCCATCTACCATGGCCTCTTCAAGCTCCTCCAAGGACAAGTTCTTTAAGAACGTCATGAACCCATATCTACGGGAGGTGGTGCAGCACCCTCAGGTCATCCAGATGCATGAGGGGGTGCTTCACCTCCGCGATTTGCTATGTCCCAAGGGGACGGGAACTATGGAGGCCAAGCTCGAAACTGTGGAGCAAGACGTCTTCCGATGCAAGGGGATGGTGGAGCATGGGCTCAATGCCAATCACCTCATGATCATAGACCTTTCCCGTGATCTCAAGGTGGATGGCAAGCCCATGAAGGACATCATCTTCACCCTCAACGAGCAAATCAACTTCAGAACCAAGTCTTTGAATATGAGGTGAGGTTTAAAGGTATGAGTTTGGCTGCTAGTTGCAGGACTCGTGAGACTCACTTCTCCTCTCACGATGGTGGACCACTGCCATGGAAATCTGAGGATAAGATCTCTTCTTCATCACCACCATCATCTTCTTCACCACCAAAGGAAAATTGAGTATCAGGTATGGGCACTCCCCTTGGCTTCCGCCAAGCTTGGGGAGGTGCCCCGGTATCGTATTATCCCACTATCTTTTTTGCTTTTACTTGTTTTAGTTCGGTCCTTTTGCTTTAGCTGAATAAAAGTTTAGTCCGATCCTTTCTTCTTTGAGAGTTCGCTTAGTGATCTATCCCTGTAATCGTGTGCAAGTTATATAATAAAGTTTAGTATGAGTTTTTCTTTCTTTACTTTCATGTTGCAAATAAAAGAAAATATATAAGAGAGGAAACAAATAAAAGAAAGGAAATAAACAAAGAAAAGATTGTATACTAATCCTATGGTAGGTGATGGCACCACATAAGGAAAAGTATAAGTAGAAAATTTTATTAGAGATTGACAAACATAGCATTAGTCAATGATGCAACTCATGAAAGAATTAATAAGGGAAGAGAAGATTCACATATAAATATACTATCCTAGAAATCTTTTGTGATTGTGAGCCCTCATCAAAATATTATATGTCAAAATTGTTGGCGTTGGACAAGGAAGACAACTTAATGATTTATGTTTGTTCATATTCACACAGAAGTCATATTGTCATAAATCCTTTAACATGGTGCTTGCCCCCTATCTTTGCTAGACAAAAATTCTGCACTAAGTAGAGATACTACTTGTGCATCCAAAAACCCTTAAACCCAAATCTAATTTCAGGTGTCCACCATACCTACCTAGGGATTGAGCAAGATCCCTCAAGTAAGTTGTCATCAGTGCAAAAAGGCAATAAAAATTGCTTCTAAAAGTGTGAGATCATTTAGTGTAAGAGAAAATTGAGTGTTGCACGTACTTGTGATGGCGAAGAATAAAAACAACAGACTGCATAATAAAGGTCGCTATCACAAGGGGCAATGTAACGTGACGTTCTTTTGCATTAAGGGATTGAGCATACAAACAAATAAGCGCATGGCAACCTCTGCTTCCCTCTGCAAAGGGCCTATCTTTTACTTTTATGCAAAGAGTCATAGTTTTTCTCTCTATTCCTTTTTTTCTCCTTTGGCAAGCATCATGTGGTGAGGAAAGATCTAGGCACATATGTCCAGTTGAATATGGGTGGCATGAGTTATTATTGTTGACATCACCCTTGAGGCGTGAGTATGTTGGAGGCGAAACCATAAGCCCCTATCTTTCTATGTGTCCGGTTGAAACATTTTGCTCATGGGTACGAGGTGAGTGTTAGCAATCATAGAAGATTATATGATGCTTGAGTATGTGGACTTGCCTAAAGGCTCTGCCACGTGACTCTTCCTGAAAAAAGATGATGAATTGTAGTTGCAAAGTTGATTGAGAACATAGTTTGTTGGTTTCTAATAGAGTTTTTGCTTTATACTTTGATTGTGTGATGAACTATTACTTATTCCTAAGAAGTATATGATAAAAGTTCCATAATAAAAGTCCTATGTTTAATTTTGTTTCCGTTATAATAATCAACATGATGCTTCCATGTCCGTACTTTGTTTCTATCGACACCTCTTTCTCAAAGCATGTGGACATGTTTTTCGATTTTGTTTTTTCGCTTGAGGACAAGCGAGGTATAAGCTTGGGGGAGTTGATATGTCCATTTTGCATCATGTTTTCTTACTGTTATTTATAATGTTTTTATCCATAATAATAATTTTTGGAGTAATTCTAATGCCTTTGTCTCATAATTTGCAAGGTACACCATGGGGGAGAATTCTGGCAGCTGGAAATCTTGACCTGAAAAAGCTACATCAGGCTACCTATTCTTCACAACTCCAAATGAGCTGAAACTCCATGGGGATTTTTTTATGTAATATATAAGAATTATTGGAGCAAATAACTACCAGAGGGGGGCCACCAGGTGGGTACAACCCACCTGGCCGTGCCAGGGTGCGCCCTGGGGGGTTGTGGCCTCCACGGCCCACCTCCGGTGCCCATCTTTTGGTATATAAGTCATTTTGACCTGGAAAAAAAATAAGGGGTGGACTTTCGGGACGAAGCGCCGCCGCATCGAGGCGGAACTTGGGCAGGAGAACTTTTTCCCTCCGGCGGAGCGATTCCGCTGGGGGAACTTGACTCCCGTGGTGCTAAATATTACAGAAAGATTGACTTAAGATCTGGCTATCATCAGATCAAGATGAGAGAGGGGGAAATCATCATCATAATCATAACCAACAACTCTCCCATCTTGGGGAGGGCAATCTCCATCAACATCTTCAACAACACCATCTCCTCTCAAACCCTAGTTCATCTCTTGTGTTCAATCTTGTTACCAGAACTATAGATTGGTACTTGTGGGTGACTAGTAGTGTTGATTACATCTTGTAGTTGATTACTATATGGTTTATTTGGTGCAAGATTATATGTTCAGATCCAATATGCTATTTAATACCCCTCTGATCATGAGCATGTTTATCATTTGTGAGTAGTTACCTTTGTTCTTGAGGTCACATGAGAAATCATGTTGCAAGTAATCATGTGAATTTGATATGTGTTTGATATTTTGATAGTATGTATGTTGTGATTCCCTTAGTGGTGTCATGTGAACGTCAACTACATGACACTTCACCGTATTTGGGCATAAGGGAATGCATTGTAGAGTAGAAATTAGATGATGGGTTGCGAGAGTGACAGAAGCTTAAACCCCAGTTTATGCGCTATTCCGTAAGGGATCGGTTGGATCCCAAAGTTTAATGCTATGGTTAGAATTTATTCTTAATACTTTTCTCGTAGTTGTGGATGCTTGTGTGGAGGGGGGGGGGGTTAATCATAAGTAGGAGGTTTGTTCAAGTAAGAACAACACCTAAGCACCGGTCCTCCTACATATCAAATTATCAAAGTAGCGTACACGAATCGAACCAACATGATGAAAGTGACTAGATAAAATTCCCATGTACCCTCAAGAACGCTTTGCTTATCATAAGAGACCATTTTGGCCTGTCCTTTGCCTCAAAAGGATTGGGCTACCTTGCTGAACTTTTGTTACTACTATCGTTACTTGCTCGTTACAAATTATCTTGCTATCAAACTACCCTGCTACTTACAATTTCAGCACTTGCAGACATCACCATACTGGAAACTACTTGCCATTTCCTTCTGCTCCTCGTTGGGTTCGACACTCTTACTTATCGAAAAGAGATACAATTGATCCCCTATACTTGTGGTTCATCAATCATATTTAGTGATCTACATGAAAGTTTTTATTATATTCCTCTTGTATACTTATCATATCAGGACCAACTTCATAACATGTGCTTATTGCCATTACTATTTATTAGACTCTCAAAAAGATACAAGTGAAGCATGAGAGTGCAACTATTTCTTTAAAATATAACCACTGCCAATAAGTGAAGCACTAGAGAAACTGCTAGCTCAAAAGATATAAGTGAAGCACATAGAGTATTCTAACAAATCAGGAATAAATGTGTGTCCCTCTCAAAAGGTGTGTGCATCAAACAATGATTGTGGCGAGCTAAAAAGCAAGAAAAGCAAAGACCCATATAATACATGACACTCCAAGAAAAACTCATATCATGTGACGAATAAAAATATAGCTCCAAGTAATATACCGATGGATTATAGACGAAAGAGGGGATGCCTCCCGAGGCATGCCCAAGCTTAGATGCTTGGTTGTCCTTGCATATTAATTTGGGGTGCCTTGGGCATCCCCAAGATTAGGGTATTGCCGCTCCTTATTCCTTCATCCATCGTGATCTCACCCAAAACATGGAAACTTCAGCATGCAAAACTCAACATAAACCTCATGAGATCCGTTAGTATAACAAGAAAATCATAAACTTTAGGTACTATTGTCTACCCATTCATATTTTATTATTGCGTAATACCTACTGTATTCTAACTTGTCCATGACTTATATCCCCAAATACAATCCGTAGATTCATTAAAACAAGCAAACTATGCAACAAAAAAGGATCTGTTGAAAACAGAACAACCTGTAATGATTTGAAGAAATGCAATACTTCTGTAGCTCTAAAAACTCTGAAAAATTAGGAAAACGAGGGAAATTTGTATATAAATCATGTATAAAAAATTAGGAATTTTATCACATTCCAGTGAATTTGAAAATTTCCAGAACTATCAACCAAATTTCCAGAACTATCAACCAAACGAAACAAACCCGGACTGACGCTGTTTTCAGCAGAACTAACATGGTGTTGCTTTTGTGTAGAAATAAAAGTTCTCAGAATTGGACGAAACTTTTCGGATATTTTTTATGGAATATATAAAAATATGGGAGCAAAGATCCACGGAAGAGGACCACCCAGTGGCCCACAAGGCACATGGGTGCGACCACCCCTGGGCACGCCCATGTACCTTGTGGGGCCCATGTGCCTATAAATTCAATAGTCGGGACCACTCCCGGTGATGACCATAGTTTGAGGAGTTCATGTATTCACCATGTGTTAATGCTTTGGTCCGGTTCTCTATTAAAAGGAGACCTTAATATCCCTTAGTTTTATTATGGACCCCACTGCCACGGGAGGGTAGGACAAAAGATGTCATGCAAGTTCTTATCATAAGCACGTATGACTATATATGGAATACATGCCTACATTACATTGATGAATTGGAGCTAGTTCTGTGTTGCTCTAGGTTGTGAATGTTATATGATGAATGTCATCAAACGCAATTATACATCACTGATCCAATGCCTAAACTTTTCATATATTGATCTTTGCTAAGTTAATTTCGCTGCTGCTGTTACAATCACTACAAAACTGCTATCGTTACCGTTACTATTGCTACTACCATTATCAAACTATCATACTACCATGCTACTGATCACTTTGCTGTAGATATTTAGTTCTCTAGGTGTGGTTGAATTGACAACTTAACTGCTAATACTTGTGAATATTCTTTGGCTCCCCATGTGTTGAATCAATAAATTTGGGTTGAATACTCTACCTTGAGAACTGTTGTGATCCCTATACTTGTGGCTTATCAAGACCTTTTTCTGGCACCGTTGCCGGGGAGCATAGCTTTTTTTGCTGAGTCATTTGGGATTTATATCTGTTGATCACTATGAAGAATCTGAAGGATGATAGAACCAAGATCGTTCCCTCTAAGACGAGGGGAGGTAAGGAACTGCCATCTAGCTCTGCACTTGATTCACCTTCTGTTTTGAATAGGCTTGCGACACCACCACCTGCTATTAATTCTGATATATCGCAAGTAATTTATGATTCTACTTCTACTATGAATGATGCTATTGATGATGCTAGTACTTTGCTTAATGAAACTGTGACACTAGGTGAATTTCTTGATGAACAACTTGCTAAAGCTAAAGAAACTGAGAATGCTGAAACTGATGAAATTTATGATTCACCTATTAAACCTAGCTCTCCTAGAATTGAAATGCCTAAGATTCCTGAGGGTTATGTTGTGGGTGAGGAGATAACTAGAGAATTTCTTGCTTGTAATGATAGAGAGGATGTCAAGAAACTACTATGTAAGCTGAAAGAAAAATCTTTGAATGAAAGAATGAAATATGATCCTAAGTTTGCAACTTCACCTATCTTTGCTACTAATAAGGATTATGAATTCTCTGTTGATCCTGAGTTAATTACTTTGGTCGGATCTAATCCTTTTGATGGTTATATATGCGTCTGAAACTGTTGTGGCACACCTTACTAAATTGAATGATATAGCCACCCTGTTTGCTCATGAGGAAAAAATGTGCTACTACCATATCCTTAAGTTGTTTCCTTTATCATTAAAGGTTGATGCTAAGGTATGGTTTAATACTCTTGCTCTTGGTTGTGTGTGTAGTCCCCATGATATGATATATTACTTCTCTAAAAAATATTTTCATTCTCATAAGAAACAAGCTGCCTTAGAGGAAATATTTAACTTTGTGCAAATTGAAGAAGAGAATCTCCCTCAAGCTTCGGGGAGGCTTCTCAAATTACTTAATGCCTTGCCTGATCATCCTCTCAAGAAAAATGAAATACTTGATATCTTTTATAATGGACTAACCAATGCTTCTAGGGACTACCTAGATAGTTGTGCTGGTTGTGTTTTCAGGGAAATAATTGTTGAACAAGCTGAAGAACCATTAAATAATATATAGAGGAATGATAATGATTGGACACTTCCTGAACCACCTAAACCAACTCCGAAGAAGAGGGGTATTCTATTTCTCAGTCCTGAAGATATGCAAGAGGCAAAGAAAGCTACGATAGAAAAGGGTATTGAAGCTAAAGATGTTAAGAATTTACCACCTATCGAAGAAATAAATGGACTTGATACCCCGACATAGGTAGTAAAGGTAAATTATCTTATTAGATTTTATGAAGGTGATATTCCTTATAATAGGTCTGCTAGTCAATGCTTGGATGAATTTGACAATTACATTGTTAAGCAAGAACATTTTAATATATATGTTACGAAGCAATTGAAACATAATGCTTTCATGATTGATCGTTTGAGTGACTTAATGTTCAGAATTGCTAATGATGTTAAAGGTCAAGGTAAACTTGCATCCATGGTCCAAACTCAGTTAGAACAAGTTGCTAAGTATCAAAATGATTTGCTCAATGAGATGGATAATTATATGAATGATCAAGCTGTTAGAGTAATGACTATAGGAGGTAGAATGAATCATGATCCACTTTATCCTGAAGGTCATCCTAAAAGAATTGAACAAGATTATCAGAGAATTAACATTGATGCACCTAGTCCATCTGAGAAAAAAAAATAAAAATGATAGAACTATGCATACTTCTAGTGAACCCGAGGTAGAGAAACCTCATGAGAATAGTAATGATGTTTATATTTATGATGCCGAGACACAATCTGGTAATGAACATTCACCTAGTGATACTGATAATTATAACGATGATGCCCATGTTGATGCTCAATAAGACAATGATAAAAAACCTAATAGTGATGTTGAAATAGAACCTGCTGTTGATCATGATAACCCACCTTAAAATAATGAATGATATGATAAAAGAGATTTCGTTGCTAGAAAACATGGTAAAGAAAGAGAACCATGGGTTCAGAAAGCCATGCCTTTTCCTACTAAGACACCTAAGAATAAGTATGAGGAAGAATTTGAATGCTTTGCTGAAATGCTTAGGCCAGTCTTTTTGCGTACTCGTTTGACTGATATTTTGAAGATGGTCCCATATGCTAAGTATATGAAATATATTGCCACTAATAAAATAAAGATGCTTGAAGCTAAAATTTCCACCATGCTTGCAAATTATTCTTTTAAGGATGGAGTACCTAAGAAACTAGGAGATCCAAGAATACCTACTATGCCATGCTCCATTAAAAGAAATTATGTCAAAACTGGTTTATGTGATTTGGGAGCCGGTGTTAGTGTTATGCCTTTCTCTTTATATAGAAGACTTGATTTGAATGAACTCACACCTACTGAAATATCATTGCAAATGGCTGATAAATCAATTGCCATACCTATCGGTATTTGTGAGGATGTGCCTGTCGTAGTTGCAAATGTTACTATCTTGACAGACTTTGTTATACTTGATATGCCTGAGGACGACAACATGTCGATTATCCTTGGCAGACCCTTTTCAAATACTGTAGGGGCTGTTATTGATTGCAACAAAAGAAAGATCACTTTTCATATTAATGGTAATGAGCATACAATGCACTTTCCGAAGAAACAATTTCAAGTGAATGGTATCAATTGTATTGAAAAAGTTTCGACAATTATTATTGGATGTTTTCAATTCCCTCTTCCTTCCGTCAAAAAGAAATATGAAACTCTTATTATAGGGGAGATGCATATCCCCGTTGAGGTAACTAAGTGTTATACGAAGATTCCTCGGTTTTATGTTACTCGGAAATAGCTTGTTAATAAGACTTTATCAACCTTATTAATGGATTCTTTTTGAGGGGCATGAGGTCAATGAATTTAGTAAGCACAACTTTCCGTACCTACAATTTCTTCTCTGTTATTCTTAGTGAAATAAAATAAAATGCCATGATTAACCTATTTTCTGAATTATTTGTGCAATAAAAAATGATCCAAAAATAGAAGTGCTCAGAATGATGTAAAATTTTAACATGAATTTTTCTGGAATATTTAAGATTTTTTCACATTGAACACAATCCTGGGGGATGCCCCTGGTGCCTAATACGTCTGCAATGTATCTATAGTTTTTGATTATTCCCTCCTGTTATATTATCATTCTTGGATGTTTTACAATCATTTTATAGCAACTTAATATCATTTTTGGGACTAACCAATTGACATAGTGCCTAGTGCTAGTTGCTGTTTTGCTTCTTTTTTACATCGCAGAAAATCAATACTAAATGGAGTCCAAACGTAGCAGAACTTTTTGGAGAATTTTTATGGACCGGAAGACACAACTTGGACCAAATAAGTACCAGAGGGGTGCCCGAGGGGGGCACAATCCACCTGGGCGTGCCTGGGGGCCCAGGCACGGCCTGGTGGGTTGTGCCCACCTCGGTGGCCACCCGCACCGCCTCTTCGCCCTATAAATTCCCAAAAATACCAAAAACCCTAGGGGAGTCGGTAGATCAAAAGTTCCACTGCCGCAAGCCGCCATAGCCACGAAAAACAAATCTAGACCCCGTTTCGGCACCCTACCAGAGGGGGAAATCATCATCGGTGGCCATATTCATCATCCCGGCGGCCACCATGATGAGGAGGGAGTACTCCACCCTCAGGGCTGAGGGTTTGTACTAGTAGCTATGTTTTTAATCTCTCTCTCTCTCCCTCTCTCTCTCAAGTTCTTGAGTTGGCACGATCTTGGTGTATCGCGGGCTTTCTTAATATAGTTGGATCATATGGTGTTTTCCCCTCTCTATCTTGTTGTGATGAATTGAGTTCTCCCTCTGAGATTTCGTTGCTATCGGATTGAATACTTTTATGGATCTGAGAGCACTTGATGTATGTCTTGCTATGAATACCCATGGTGACAATGGGATGTCATATTGATTCACTTGATATGTGTTTTGGCACTCAACTCACGGATTCCCGAGGTGACATTGGGGTAATCTATGCATAGGGGTTGATGCACGTTCTTGTCCTTGTTTCTCCGGTAGAAATCTTGGGGCACTCTTTGAGGTTCTTTGTGTTGGATTGAGTATTATGAATATGAAATTTTTTGATGCATATCGTACAATCAACTCACGAATACTCGTGGTGACATTAGAGTTGGTTGATGTGTATCATATGGTGTTATTTTAGTACGAACTCTTGGTTAGATTGATCGAAAAGAATAGCTTGGTGTTATTTTAGTAATAACTCTAGGATAGATTGATCAGAAAGAATAGCTTTGAGGTGGTTTCATACCCTAAAAACAATTTCTTCTTATGTTCTCCGCTAGATAAGAACTTTGGAGTGATTCTTCATCGCACGTGAGGGATGGTTATATGATCCAATTATATTAGCATTGTTGAGAGATTGCACTAGCAAAAGTACGGACCCTAGGCCTCACTTTCAAGCATTGCAATACCGTTTCTGCTCCATTTTATCAATTGCTACCTTGCTATTTTTTATTGTTCCTATTACAAAAACCAATATCTACTATCATTACTACACTTATCACCATCTCTTCGCCGAACTAGTGCACCTATACAATTTACCATTGTATTTGGTGTGTTGGGGACACAAGAGACTTTTTATTATTTGGTTGCAGGGTTGTTCGAGAGAGACCATCTTCATCCTACGCCTCCCACGGATTGATAAACCTTAGGTCATCCACTTGAGGGAAATTTGCTACTGTCCGACAAAATTCTGCGCTTGGAGGCCCAACATGAGTCTACAAGAACAAGTTGTGCAGTAGACATCAAGCTCTTTTCTGGCGCCGTTGCCTGGGAGGTGAGTGCTTGAAGGTATATCTTTAGATCTTGCAATTGAATCTTTTAGTTTCTAGTTTTATCACTAGTTTGGTTTATAAAAAGAAAACTGCAAAAAAATGGAATTGAGGTTGCATCATATTATTCATCTTTATAATGTCTTTCATGAAAACGATGAAAGGAAAATTGTGCTCAATTGATAGAAGAAGAATTATATAAAATGTTTGACAAAACAAATCTTTGAATGATGAGCATGATTGCAATGTTGTTAGTATGAATTCTTTGAATATCCATGATGCTAATGATATGCAAAGCCATAAGCTTGGGGATGCTATATTTGATGAAGATGATATTTTTAGTCCCCCAAGTTTTGATGAGAAATTTATTATGATGATTGCATGTCTTGTATTTATGATGATTATATTGATGAAAGTGGATTTGTAGAGGTCATGACTTTATTTAATGATGAATCCACTATTTTGGAAGAGGTTGCAATTGACTATGACATCAAAGTTGCTATCTATGATGATTATTGCGGTGACATGTATGCTATAAAGAATAATGATCACCATGAAACTTGTCATCATGATTTTAATTTTCATTTGGATTATCCCAATCAAGTATCACATGATAGTTATTTTGTTGAGTTTGCTCCCACCACTATTCATGATAATAAATTTGTTTATGTGGAGAGTAATAAAATTTCTATGCTTATGCATCATGAAAAGAGTGCTTTATGTGATAGTTATATTATTGAATTCATTCATGATACTACTGAAAATTGTTATGAGAGAGGAATATATGCTTCTACATATTTCAACAATATCAAGTTTCCTCTCTATGTGTTGAAAATCTTGAAGTTATGTTTGCTTTGCCTTCCTATGTTAGTTTATTCTTGCTCCCATAAATTGTTTTCTCGTAAAATCCCTATGCATAGGAAGTGGGTTAGACTTAACTGTGCTAGTAATATGCTTCATGATGCTCTCTTTATGTTTCAATTCTTATCTTTTATGTGAGCATCATTGAAATCATCATGCCTAGCTAAAAGGCATTAAAGAAAAGCGCTTGTTGGGAGACAACCCAACACTTTTACTTACTGTTTTTGTGTGTTCACATGATTAAGCTACTGTAGTAATCATATTTTATAGCTTTTGTTTCAATAAAGTGCCAAGTAAAGCCTTTGGGATAGTGTGGATGATAGTTGACTAGATTCTGTGCAAAAACAGAAACTTTTGCACTCAGTCCAGGAATTTTAAAATTCACTTGAATGTGCTTTTGATCTGAAATTTTCACAGGTGATAGATATACAAATTCCCTACGTTATCCTAGTTTTTTAGAATTTTTGGAGTAGCAAAAGTATGGTAGTTATCCAGATCATACATGCTGTTCTATTTTTGACAGATTCTGTTTTCAATGCATATTTTGCTTGTTTTCTAGTTTCCATGACTTATATTGCTCAATATAAATTGTGGAAATGATAAGTTATATTAGGAATTGTGTGATAACAATTATGAATCTTGTCTTTGACAGTACGAAAGTGAATGATTTGCCTTTATCATACTAACCTATCTCACGAAGTTCCGTTAAGTTTTGTGTGATTGAAGTTTTCAAGTTTTGGGTGAGATATCAACATGAGGATAATAAGGAGTGACAAGACCCTAATATTGGGGATGCACAAGGCACCCCAAGGTAATATTCAAGGAACATCCAAGCAACTAAGCTTGGGGATGCCCCGGAAGGCATCCCCTCATTCGTCTTCAACATTATCGGTAACCTCACTTGGGACTATATTTTCATTCGTCACATGATATGAGTTTTGCTTGGAGCATCATTTTATTTTGCTAGGATTTTCTTGATGTTATTTATATAATTTTTTTGCACATTTTACTTCAATAAAAGTGTCAAGGATAGCTTTCCACATGCTTATTTTGCAAGTATATGAGTTGCTGTTTCAAAACATAAAGTTTGTTGCTATTGCAAAAATTCCCCAGAAAAGTTAGAATATGATAAAATGTTTAAACTTTTTGCACAATAAGCTATTACAAATTTTCTATAGTGTGGTAATTTTTCAGAATTTTTGGAGTTAAAGAAGTATTGATATTCTTGCATTCTTTACAGACTTTACTATTTTGACAGATAGCTATTATGTTTGCTTGTTTAATGATTCTATTTGAGGATACGACTATTAAATATACAGAGGCATTTAGTATGCAATGTTAAATAATAATTCTAGTGATTTGCTACAGTAG
The DNA here is from genome assembly GCF_018294505.1 of Triticum aestivum. Taxonomy (NCBI): domain Eukaryota; kingdom Viridiplantae; phylum Streptophyta; class Magnoliopsida; order Poales; family Poaceae; genus Triticum; species Triticum aestivum. Next base: position 363,651,266 of record NC_057800.1, on the reverse strand, counting down.
AGAATGATAAGGTTCTTGCATTGATTTATACTAACTTATCTCACGAGTTCTTGTTGAGTTTTGTGCAGATGAAGTTTTTAAGATTTAGGGAAACCATGATATAAAAGGACTTATGGAGACACAAAAGCTCAAGCTCGGGGATGCCCAAGGTATCCCAAGATAATATTTCAAGAAGTCTCAAACATCTAAGCTTCGGGATGCCCCGATAGGCATCCCACCTTTCTTCATCAACAATTATCGGTTAGTATCAGTTGAGCCCTAGTTTTTGCTTCTTCACATGATGTGTGCTATTCTTAGAATGTCATTTTATTTTGTTTTGCTTGCTGTTTTAATAAAATACTTAGATATGTAAGTTTTAAATAAGAGAGAGTCCTCAAATAGCTACCCATTTAGTTAACTACTCACTTGATCTTCACTTATATCTTTTTGGAGTAGTTTGTCATTTGCTCTAGTGCTTCACTTATATCTTTTTGAGCGCATTATGCTTTAATTTTTTGAAGAAATTCTCGCATGCTTCACTTATATTATTTTGAGAGACGAAATTTTTTATGCTCATGTTCTTCACCTAATTTTGTTCAGCTATTCAAAAGCAATTGCAATATATGAAATTAGTCCCAAAGTGATAGATATTCAAGAGGGATATAATAAAAACTTTCATGAAGATTATTGGAAAAAATAAACTTGATTCTTTGTAATAGTTTTGAGATATGATGATAGTGATATGCTAGTCATGTTGGTGAGTAATTATGCTTTAGTAAGAATATTGGTGTTAAGGTTTGTGATTCCCTATGCAAGCACGAAAGTCAATAGTTATGCAATGAAATTACATCCTACTTGTGGTGCATTATCTAATGTTAGTTATGCTTAATGCCCTCTTATGTGATTTTTCATTTCTTGGTTGGTTGCTTCTCAATCTGTATGCTAGCCGCTACTTGCACTAAATAGAAATACTACTTGTGCATCCAAAATCTTTAAACCCAGTTTTGCCATATGAGTCCACCATACCTACCTATATGCGGTATTACCATGGCGTTCTAAGAAAATTCGTATGTGCCATCTCTAATTTCAAAATGAATTTCCCTTTTGTGTGCTTGTACCGCTCATGAAGCGGGAGGGAGTGGCCAATATTTTCCATGCTAGATGTGTTATTCTCAAGATGCGTGTTTATTCACTTGTCATTGCACGAGAGTGCGGCGGTAATAGGGATGCCCAGTCTCGAAATGAAAAAGAAATTTACTTTATGTTGTCAAATAATATATTCCTTGGAAAGTGTTGGTATGGACGGTACCCGTGGATACGACTAGCCGTGGAGTGTGAAAGAATGGTGGAAAAAGGAATAAACTTTATTTTCTGTTTGGGAACCGCCTATGATGTATCTGGCATGGGAAGTGTTGGGAATTATTGGTCATTTTCGTTGACGGGAATAATATGCCTCTCAAAACTTTTATCTCTTAGTTTTTGCTTTGAGCTCTGGCACCTCTACAAATCCCTACTTCCCTCTATGAAGGGCCTTTCTATTTAGTTTATGCAATTTTTATTCTTATTTGAGTCTCCATCTTCTCTTATAAAGCACCAACTAGGGAGCACTATGATCATACTTGAGCACTGGATGTAGCTAATATGCAAGTGTGTTTCATGAATGGATCAATGATTGAGCATGATGGGCTAGGGATAATTTTCTTTAGTGTTGATATTTTGAAAGACATCGTTGCTTGTTGATATGGTTGAGTATTGAAATCTCCATGTCAAAACTAGACTATTGCTTTGAACCATATAAAAGTACGAATGTCCATGCTACAAAAGAAAATAATATGTGATGAACATGTTAGGAGCATTCCACATCATAAATTCTATTTTAATCATTTACCTACTCGAGGACGAGCAGGAATTAAGCTTGCCGATGCTGATACGTCTCCAATATATATATAATTTATTATTATTCCATGCTATTATATTATCATTCTTGGATGTTTTGCAATCATTTTATAGCAAGTTTATTTCATTTTTTGGGACTAACATATTGACATAGTTCCCAGTGCCAGTTGCTGTTTTTTGCTTGTTTTTTACATCGCAGAAAATCAATACCAAACGGAGTCCAAATGTAGCGAAACTTTTTGGAGAATTTTTATGGACCAGAAGACACAACTTGGGCCAAATAAGTACCGAAGGGGTGCCCTGAGGGGGGTACAACCCACCTGGGCGCGCCTGGGGGCCCAGGCATGCCCTGGTGGGTTGTGCCCTCCCGCACCGCCTCTTCGACCTATAAATTCCCAATAATTCCAAAAATCCTAGGGGAGTCGATAGATCAGAAGTTCTGCCGCCGCAAGCCTTTATAGCCACAAAAAACCAATCTAGACCCCGTTCCGGCACCCTGCCAGAGGGGGAGATCATCACCGGTGGCCATCTTCAACATCCCGACGGCCACCATGATGAGGAGGGAGTAGTCCACCCTCGGGGCTGAGGGTTTGTACCAGTAGCTATTTGTTTAATCTCTCTCTCTCTCTCTCTCTCTCGTGTTCTTGAGTTGGCACGATCTTGATTTATCGCGGGCTTTGTTTATATAGTTGGATCATATGGTGTTTTCCCCTCTCTATCTTGTTGTGATTAATTGAGTTTTCCCTTTGAGATTTCATTGTCATCGGATTGAATATTTCTATGGATTTGAGAGCACTTGATGTATGTCTAGCTATGAATACCCGTGGTGACAATGGGGTATCATATTGATTCACTTGATATGTGTTTTGGCGCTCAACTCGCGGATTCCCGAGGTGACATTGGGGTAATCTATGCATAGGGGTTGATGCACATTCTCGTCTTTATTTCTCTGGTAAAAATCTTGGGACACTCCTTGATGTTCTTTGTGTTGCATTGAGTATTATGAATCTGATTTTTTATGCATGTCGTATAATCAACTCACGGATACTCGCGGTGACATTGGAGTATCTAGGTGAAATTAGAGTTGGTTGATGTGTATCATATGGTGTTATTTTAGTACGAACTCTTGGTTAGATCGATCAGAAAGAATAGCTTGGTGTTATTTTAGTATGAAATCTAGGATAGATTGATCAGAAAGAATAGCTTTGAGGTGGTATCGTACCCTACAAACAATTTCTTCTTATGTTCTCCGCTAGGTAAGAACTTTGGAGTGATTCTTCATCGCACGTGAGGGATGGTTATATGATCCAATTATATTAGCATTGTTGAGATATTGCACTAGGTAAAGTATGGACCCTTGGCCTCATTTTCAAGCATTGAAATACAGTTTGTGCTACGTTTTATCAATTGCTACCTTGCTGTTTTTATTGTTCCTATTACAAAAACCAATATCTACTATCATTACTACACTTTTATCACCATCTCTTCGCCGAACTAGTGCACCTAGACAATTTACCGTTGTATTTGGTGTGTTGGGGACACACGAGACTTTTTATTATTTGGTTGCGGGGTTGTTTGAGAAAGACTATCTTCATCCTATGCCTCCCACGGATTGATAAACCTTAGGTCATGCACTTGAGGGAAATTTGCTACTATCCTACAGAACTATGCGCTTGGAGGCCCAACACGAGTCTACAAGAACAAGTTATGTAGTAGACATCAGTGCCCACAAGGCACTAGGGCGTGCCAAGGCAGCTTGTGGGCCCCACAAGGACCCACTCACTTATCCCTTCATCCCACTTCATCTCCTACCTCTAGAAAAAAAATTCCTGGTTGCTCTCTCACTCATGTTCTTGCTCCCAAACCCGAGATTTTCGATCTCTTTGCTCAAATCTCTATTTCCAAAACTATTTTGGGGGATTGCTTCTTGGTATGTGACTCCCCCATTGCTCCAATTAGTTTTTGTTTTAGCGGGCTATATTTTGCATAATGAGCTGACTAAAAATGAGCTTGCATGTTGAATTCTTTGAGTTCCAAGTAGTTTGAATGCTTGATATAGACTCTAGACATTCATATGAGAAGTTGCTATCAATCTTCTAAAGTTTTATTGACATCATTTTGTGGCCCAAAAATTTCAATTTTTTTTTCATAGGAAAATGAACTTCTTTAGGAGTTCTTTGAGGAGGAGGTCCTCGGAGGGGTTGTCGACCGGTACGACAGACATATGTTGCACCTAGGGCAAGCTCGACATGGATTACTGATGCTAAATCATGTTGGTTGCCATGCAATGAGTTCATGATAGGTGATTGTATTAAATAAGAATTTGGTCAATATATTCAGAACACTGAGCTCACTGCCTTCCTAGCAGATAAGCGACCGCAACACTATAACCTCACTTATTCATTCACCCCAAAGTTTGAGCATCATACACGTGATTCTAGAGTTTCATTTCATCTTTATGATAGAGCCTACGGTAAACCTCTAGAAGAATTATGTGATGCATGCAAAATTCCATATTGGGGTTCACTTGACGAACCGCAAATATCTGATTATGATATGTGATATGTCTCCAACGTATCTATAATTTATGAAGTATTCATGCCATGTTTACAATAGTTTTATATTGACCTAGTGCCTAGTGCTAGTAACTGTTTTCTGCTTGTTTTTGGTTTCCAGAAAAATCCATATCGAATGAAGTCCAAATGCAGCAAAACTTTTTGATGATTTTTTCTAGAAGGAAAGGGACCCAGGAAGCTTTGGGAGAGTACCAGAAGAGCCACAAGAGCCCCACAAGCCACTTGGGCGCGCCTAGAGGTGGCCGTGCCCAGGTAGCCTGTGGGCCACCCGTGGACCCTCTTCGCATGATTCCAACTCTGAAAATTCCTATAAATACCAAAGCCTCTGAAAGTTAACCTAAAACTTCGACTCTGCCGTCGTAAGCCCGTGTACCAAAGACATCCCATCTGGAGCCTTCTTCTGGCACCCTGCCGGAGGGGGAAATCATCACCGGAGGCCATCTTCATCATCTCGACGGTCTCCATGATGAGGCGGGAGTTGTTCACCCTCGGGGCTATGTGTTTGAGAACCCTTGATGTATGTCTTGCATGTCCATACCCATGGTGACAATGGGGTGTTCAATTGATTCACTTGATATATGTTTTGGCAATCAACTTGCTGATTCCCCTGGTGACATTGGGGTAGTCTATGCATAGGGGTAGATGCACATTTTCATCATACTTTCTACGGCAGAAACTTTGGCACACTCTTTGAAGTTCTTTGTATTGTATTGAATATTATGAACCTGAAGTTGTTTGATGCATATCGAATAATCAACTCACGAATACTTGTGACATTGGAGTATCTAGGTGACATTAGAGTTGGTTGATGCGTATCATATGGTGTTATTTTAGTATGACCTCTAGGGTTGTTTGTCACACTTATAGGGATGGCTCAGTATATTGATCGGAAAAGATAACTTTGAGGTGGTTTCGTACCCTACAACAATTTCATCTTATGTTCTTCGCTAGATAAGAACTTTGGAGTGATTCTTTTTTGCACATTGAGGGATTGTTATATGATTCAATTATGTTAGTACTGTTCATAGATTGCACTAGTGAAAGTATGAACCCTAGGCCATGTTTTTGAGCACTGCAATACCATTTGTGCTCTGTATGACTTGGTGTTGAAATCGGGGCTCTGCGGACCCAAAGAAAGGTCCGAACTCTGGGGTGTGCACGAAATACTCCGCCACGCTACTGCGTGCCGCTCACCATCTCACCGCAATCATTCGTCGTGCTTGAGCGAGCGGGAAAGGAACAGGACACCGATATTTACCCAGGTTCAGGCCACCTTGCGGTATAAAACCCTACTCCTGCTTTGTGGTGGATTGCCTCGCGAGGAGGATGAGTATGAACAAGTACAAGGGAGAATGGCCTCGTGAAGGCTCAGGGATGAATGGATCGGATCCTTCTCTATGGTGGAGACTAACCTATATTTATAGTGGCCTTGGTCCTCTTCCCTCATGGCTTCGGTGTGAAGGGATACCACAGTGGCCAATTTTGAAGGGGGACAGGAGTACACCCTGTCCTTACCAAAGGCGGTCTTCATCTGCAAAGCTCTTGGCCGTGACGCGCAGGTGAGCTTGGTGATGAACTCCGTCCTGCCGAGGTCGTGGTCTTGGTCTTTTTGCCCTGGAATGGAAAGCTTTAGGGGATTCCTCAGGAACCCGCATACGTCCTTGCCTCCTTAGCACCAAAGAGGAAACTTCCTCGCCTGCGCTTGCTGGCGCCCTTCTGGCTCTGGTTGTCATGGCTCACATCATCGTGTGCCTCGTGAGGTGGGTCATGAGCCTAGAGATGTACGCCCCTCAGGACGCAGCCTCGAGGGACCGTTCCTTAGGAGGTCTTGATGTAGTTCGCCTCGCGAGGCGGGGGCCCTTGTGAGGGTCTTTGCTCGTGAAGTCCTGATGCTGGGCCACGCCGGACCATTGGTGGAGCCACACGCTGGGTCGTAGGTAGACGAGTCTGGGTACCCCCAGTCCCAGAACCCCGACAGTAGCCCCTGGGCCCATGGCACGCTCGGCCTAGCTTCGAGGCGAAGGCAAAGAGGAGAGGGTGAAGAGACACATGCCCCAACCGCCTGCGGGCCAGGCTCTACGCATGGCGCACGACGGGGCATGGACGCCCCCACTTCCCCACGACGCCTCGGCAACTACCCAGGCTAACAAAAAGCCTGGCGCACAGCATGGGGCCATGGTTGCTTTGAAGGTGAAGGGACGCCGGTGGGCCTTCTCTGATTGCTTATAAGAGGGCGAAGGGGCAGAGCCATCGGCCCATCTCTGTTTTCTAGCCTCCTTGTCTCTAACCCTTGCCACTGCATCCATGGCGCCAGTGAGGAGGTTCTTCTCCCTTGAGAAGGGCAAGGCGGTGCTGGAGGGGCCGGAGCAGCCGCAATGCAACAGTGGGCGTGGTCGGCCCCGTAAGTCCTCCGCCACGCCCACGACACCTTCTTGGGGATGCGGGCGCCCTCCATTGGCGGTCCATACTGGCTCCGGCAGCCGTGGGAAGAACCCCACCCGCGGAAGCGGCCGTGGGGGTCGAGGCGACCGTGGCCGGGGGAGGAATGGGGCGGCCGCCCGACCACCTCGACCACGGGCCCACTTCGTTGACATGGCCCACGAGTTTGTCGTGTGGATTGAGAGTCCGCCCTGCAGCTTGCTCCAGCTCCCGAACTCCTTCGCAGCGGAGCTGGTGGTGGACGGACCCGTCGGGCTATGGCTGCAGCCGGACGGCTACTGCAACAGGTCCTCGTGGGTGGAGGTCGAGGTTACTCCCTCTGGCTTTGTGTACCTAAATCGAGGATGGCAGTTGTTCGCCCGGGCCCACGGCTTGAAGGGGAGGCACACCCTCCACTTCAAGTTTGACGGGGTGACGACGCTCTTCATGAAGATCTTCAGGGAGGCCAGCGGACACCTGGGATGCTGCCCGGAGAGTGACAACAGCGGCGGCGGCCACACTTCCTCCAGCAACGACGACCATAGCAGTGGCGGTGACGTCCTCGGCGGTGAGCTCGCCCTTGGCGGCGACCGTGGCGCCTCTAGCAGCGATGACACCTCCTCCGGGGGAAGCGGAAGTGATGACGACTACAACGAGCCACCGCGTTGCTGCGTCAAGGTGGAGGATGCTCCGACTAGGCGCCCGCAACATGGGAGTCAGAGCCTCAGGAGCGGCGGCCCCTGAGGGTGAGTTTCTTTTGTTCTTTCCTGTGCTCTAAATGACATGGGCCCCGTGGGGGCATGTAAGAAATCACGGTGCTTGCGCCTTTATTTAATGCTTCTATCTTGCAATTAAATCATCATGGTGTCTCTTGTTTAGGATCAACCCCTTTTTCTTTACGATCTCTTAGTGCTCTATGTTGCCGGGACCCAATCCCCAAGCAAGCCTCAGCCGCCGCTGGTATGCCAGGTCGCGATGCCTCGGGAAAGGCCAGGAGGTGAGGGGTTCGAGGTCCGGTCAGAGCTCCTGAGGCATGATACTCAAGAGGTCCCCCTTGACGCGCAATCGGCTCTCGAGAGAGAAAGGGTCTTTGCCCAGACGAGATCATAGAAGTAACACCGGAGTGTTATTAGAGGTTTGTGCTTAGCGCGAAGAGGATGACTTAGCTTATGGGGCAGCGGGAGGTGCTCGCGACATGCGGGCGATCTTCACGGTGTGAGGGCGCACTTCGTTGGAGCTTTGGTTCCCTGTGCACCGTTTCCCTGCGATGGGTCAACAGAAGTCCCGCGAAGGGCATGTAAAACATCGGCGTCCTTTGCATTTCAGATGATGTAAATTTGGCTAGACTGCGTCCCTCTTGCCCATATCTCCTCGCGAGGCCTGCCTCTCTTTTCCTTGCTCATCAAGGTGCTCTACATCATCGGGACGCGACCCTCGAGCGAGGCTCAGCTGCCGCTGGTATGTCAGGTCGCAATGCTTGGGACAAGGCCAGGGGGTGAGGGCCCAAGAGCCACTAGGAACTCCTGAGGCGCGATGCTCTAGGGTTACCCTTTTAACGCGCAAGCGACTCACGTGAAAAAGAAATGCAGGTCTCGCTAAGGTCATAGGGGGAGGCACCTTGGTCGGCAGCGACATGGCGTAAGGTGGTTCTACTTAGCATTTTTTCTGGCAAGGCGGTCGTTCATCCGGAGCCGGCCCTCCTGAGGTGGCAGGCCATCGCCAAGGCACCATTCAAATGCCTGTCTCCTGAAGTTCCTGCGCATTGACCAATTACGAGGTACAAAAGGCGGTGCACGCTTGCTAATCTGCTCATGATTGTTCCATGAGAAGACAAGGCACTAAGGACCTGCTGAGGTGATGTGCACGGGGTCGACCTGTGAGCCAGAGCTTCGTCGCTTAGATATATCAAAGCTGCAGGGATGGACCCGAGCACAGGCATCATGCCGATAGCCCCCTCTCATGGGACATCTAGGAGGATAGTTGGCAATGTGCGAAGCCCGTGGCGTGGGGCGATGCTCCAGAGGCGATGTGGTATCAAGCATAGGGTTAATAGTCATAGAAACTCATATAATCATAACTGGTTTTCAATACATAGGCAAGACGATGTAGTGATAGGGACGGGCCCTAGTAGCCTGAGGATAATGCAGTCTGTGGGGAGCCCTCAATTGAACAAACCCAAAAGTCACCTAGCAATGTTGCTGCAAGAGCATCGAGGAAGTCGATGAAGCGTGTCGCCGAGGCTTGCTCCTCATGAGCAGGCGACTCCTGAGGCTCGAGAGGCCCGCGAGGGTCCAGGGCCTCCTGAAACATCAGTACCAAGCGTCCGGCCTCGTGAGACGCCATTGCGTGCTGCACAAGCCACTGGTATGAGGCGCCAACGTTTAGCATGCCAAAAGGCACGCATATGTAGTTGTAGCGAAAGCCCCCGCTCCAGCCGACGCGCGATGGCTAGAAGAGGTCCTGAGAAGTGGCCATATTGAGGCCTGGGGTGTCGACACAGATGTGCAGGCCACCGCCTGCATCACGGGTGGTAGCTCCACTGGTGGGGAATGCGGGGCGGTGCTTGAGGGAGTCCTGGATTATGGGGTCCTCGGGTGTCCAGGCCGTGTAGCATGGGCCGTACTGATGGGCCGTGAATATACAAGGTAGAAGGCCTTCCCCCGTGTCTGGATGGGACTCTCCTTTGTGTGGATGGCACGATTGGCGTCTGGATGTGTGCTTTCCTTTCTTTGTAAACCGACCCTGTACAACCCTAGGCCCCTCCGGTGTCTATATAAACTGGAGGGTTTAGTCCATAGAGTCTATCAGAATTGATATAGGCTAGACATCTAGGGTTTAGCCATTATGATCTCAAGGTAGATCAACTCTTATAACCCCTATACTCATCAAGATCAATCAAGCAGGAAGTAGGGTATTGCCTCCATTAAGAGGGCCCGAACCTGGGTAAACATCGTGTCCCCTTTATCTCATGTTACCTTCGATCCTCAGACGCACAGTTCGGGACACCCTACCCGAGATCGGTCGGTTTTGACACCGACATTGGTGCTTTCACTGAGAGTTCCACTGTGTCGTTATCGGATTTCGGGTTCCGGCGAAACCCTTGAGGTTCGAACACTGGGGTGCGCACGAAGATCTCTCCCCCCTCTAGCTCGCACACATCATGCTCTCACGGCCTAGCTTGACGAACCCAAAGAACAAGAGACACAAGAGTTTATACTGGTTCGGGCCACCGATGTGGTGTAATACCCTACTCTAGTGTGGCGTGGTGGATTGCCTCTTGGGTTGTGGATGAACAGTTACAAGGGAAGAACAGCCTCCTGAGGAGAGGTGTTCTTGTGCTTGGCAAACTTGTGTGAGGCTATGGATGGAATGGCTCCCATCCCATCCTACGGTGGTGGCTAGTCCTATTTATAGAGGCCTTGGTACTCTCCCCAAATATTGAGCGGGAAGGGATCCCACAATGGCCAAATTCGAAGGGAGACAACTAGTACAAGTTATCCTGACAAAAGTAGTCTTTGCCTGCGAAAGGCTCTTGTGGTGACGCCGTCTTGGGCTCCACGGTGACCTCCGTCCTGCCGTCCTGCCGGTCTTGTTCTTGTTGCACAGATATGGAAACCTTTGCCTGAAGCCTCGAGACTCCTTGCCTGCGCTTGCCTCTTTAGCACCAAAGAGGAAATGAGGACACTGCGCGCGCTGGCGCCCGTCTGGCGCCCGCCTGGCTCCAGTCGTCATGGCTTGCATCACAGAAACCTCGCGAGGTGTCCCTTGCCTTGATCTCTCCGCCCCTCGCGAGACTGCCTGGTGAATATGCCCCCGAGGAGGTATTGTGTCGTCCGCCTCATGAGGCTTGGCCCCTCGTGAGGGTCTTGATTGTTTGCTGGTGAAGATGGGCCGTATAGGGCCGCTGGTGGAGCCACGCCGCGGGACGCAAGCAGGCAAGTCTGGGGACCCCCGTTCCCAGAACACCGATAGTAGCCCCCGGGCCTAAGGCACGCTCAGACTTGGCTTCGAGGTGAAGCCAAAGGGAAAGTGTGAAGTGCCGCGGGCCCCAACAGCCTGTGGCCCCGCTTGACGCGTGGCGATTGAATGGACGTGGGCGTCTCCGCTTCCCCATGCTGCCTCGGCAACTGCCCGACTTGACGAGTCCTTGCTCTTCCTTTGCTTCCCCCGCTCCTTCTTCTTCCTTGCTTCACTTCCGGCAGCGACACCCATGGCGCCCGCGAAGAGGCTCTCGGTTGCAGAGAAGGGGAAGGCTCGCCAGGAGGGGCCTGGCTCACCGCCGCCCAAGAGGGGGCGCGGCCGTCCCCGCAAGCACACCATGACCCCCTTCGCGGCCCCTCGCGGTTGCGGTGGCACCTCTTCGCGTGGTGGGAGTCACCCAGGTCGTGGCAGCTGCATCGATGAAGGGAGGCGCGCCGTGGTCGCGCGGCCTCCCAGGCCGCACTTCCACTCGGCGGAAGTGCTGATGGAGTTCGTCATGTGGCCAGAGAACCCGGCCGGTACTTGGCTTAAACTCCCGCGCTTCTTCGCCGGCGAGCTACCAGCCACGGGTCCAGGCGGTCTCTGGCTGTAGGTGGACGGCTGCTGCAGCAAGGCTTCGTGGGTTGCGGTCGAGGTCTCCGCCGCAGGCAACGCAGCCCTGGCCCGTGGCTGGCAGATGTTTGCCCGCGCGCGCGGCCTGGGCCGGCGGTGCTCCCTCCAATTCAAGTACGATGGCAATGCGACCCTCTTTGTGAGGGTGTTCAGGGAAGATGGCCGCCGCGTCGGGTGTTGCCCTAAGGACAGCGACAGTGGTGAGGTGCTCAACCTAGGTGATGGCCGCGACGAGAGTGAAGGCGGGCTTGCCCTCGGCGCCAGTCATGGCTCGTCCAGCTATGGCGACTCTTCTTCCTGTGACAGCTCCAGCAGCGGCGGCTACGACCAGCCGCCACGCCGCCCCGTCCACTTCGAAGGTGGCAGCGGGTCGTCTCATCACCGCGCTTCAGTGAAGCATGAGGAGGGGTCTGGCTGAGCTCAGGAGAGCGCCATGGGCCCGTCCTCGTAACCTGCCGCGGGAGCACATGCCGCTTTTGTTTCGTTCTTCTTTTCCTTCCTACATTAAGAGAGAGACAAGTATGGGGCCCTGCTGGGGCGTGCAAAAACTATGATTTCCAAGTGGCTGTGCTATGTTTACCGCTCTTGTGTCGTGTTGCAGCGTCAATGTTTTATGTAGGCGCGTAGGAATAACTTAGCTTGATGCGCCTGAAGTAGTTTCTGTCTCGCGAGGCACACATTCCCTAGTGCCTGGCGAGACCTCTTGCGCTCGGAAGGCGTCTGGGAACTGCAAAAATTCGTTAGAAAATTCTTATTCTTCCGAATCCTGGCCGTAGGCACTGCCGGCCATGACCCAGCGCTTCGCATCGCGGTACCTGGGGGGCACGGATTGAGAGGGGTGCGCCAGCTTGCGAGCTCGAGCGAGGGGCCTTGCGAAAAACAGGAAAACAAAAACGCTCATGAGGGCACCTGTCCAGCTCCCTCACGAGGCATGATAGGGAGAGTACGGGTCAAAAACGAGGAACCGAGGGCAGAAAAGGAGGGAAAAGGGCAATGGAACCAGACCAGCAAGGAACACCAGAAAGCAAATTCTTACTAAAAAGGGGCAAGCCAACTACGGAAAGCAAATGAAAAGACAGGTCTGGCACCTAGTCCAGTCTTCTTGTCTTCTCACTAGCATGGAGTTAAGTGCTGCCACTAGGACGTGGGAGGGAGCCCCCGAGGCCCGAGGGCGGCACTCCTAAGACTCCGGGGAGTGTACAACCCCACTCATTATTACGTGAGAGTGTCACGAGCGGAGATCTTCACAGGCACTGGGCCTTGCTTCACAGGCACCGGGCCTTGCTTCATGGGTAGAACTTCCTGAGGTGCTGGATGTTCCAGGCATTCTGGATGGGGATCTCGTCCTGCGTCTCCAGGCGCGCGGCGCCAGGCCTGGAGACGTGGGCGACCCAAAACAGGCCCTCCCACATGGGTGAGAGCTTGTGCAACCCTTCCCTGGAGAGCACCGCCTCAGGACAAGATCACCCACCTCGAGCGTCCTGGGGCGAACGCTGCGGCAGTGGTACCGCCACAGCGCCTGCTGGTACCTCGCAGCTCGGAGCGAGGCTTCACGGCGGCGTTCCTCGCCCAGCACGAGGTCCATCCCCCGCATGGCGTCCTGCTGCGTTTCATCAAACGCCAGGACCCGCGCGGAGCGATGCCTGACCTCGTGTGGGAGAACCGCTTCTGCTTCGTAGATGAGGAAGAACGGGGTCTCGCCTGTCGGCCTGGTGGTTGTGGTGCAGATGGACCATAGCACGGACTGGAGCTCGTCGTGCCAGCCCCTGCCGCATGCCTCGAGCTTCTTCTTGAAGGTCCTAGTCTTGAGACCCCTCAGGACTTCCGCGTTGGCGCGTTCGGCCTGGCCGTTGCTCCTGGGGTGCGCCATGGAGGCATAGCAGATCTGCGTTCCAAGGTTAGCACAATATGTTTTGAAGAGATTGCTAGTGAACTGTGAGCCGTTGTCGGTGATGACGCGATTAGGGACCCCAAATCGGCTTACGAGGCCCTTGATGAACTTGACTGCTGACCCGGCTGGGATGGTGCGGACGGCTTCCACTTCCGCCCACTTGGTGAATTTGTCGATGGCGACGTAGAGGTAGCAGTAACACCCAGGCGCTTGAGGGAATGGGCATAGGATATCCAGCCCCCAGACCGCGAACAGCCATGAGAGCGGGATAGTCTGGAGGTCCTGAGCCAGTTGGTGGATCTGCTTGGTGTGGAATTGGCTGGCCTCGCAGGATTTCACCAGGTCGGCCGTGTCGTTGAGTGCCATGGGCCAGTAGAAGTCGCTGTGGAAAGCCTTGCCGACCAGGGTGCGTGACGACGAGTGGTGCCCCCAGTCTCCGCCATGTATGTCAGCCAGCAGTTCACTCCCCTGTTCCCTGGAAATGCATCATAGAGAAACATCATTTGGCTGCTTCCTGCATAGCTCACTGTCCTGAATGCAGTACGCCGTAGCCTGTCGGGCCACATGCTCCGCATCTTCTTCCTTATTCGGCAACGTGCCTTACGTCAGGTACGCCCTGAACTCCTCGATCCAGCACCCCTCCTAAGGCTCGAGCGCTAAGAGGAGGCGCACTCCTGAGGTCGGGCTGCAGGCGGGGTCTCCCGAGGCTGGTGGCTGGGGGAGTTCCTCCTGAGATGGCGCCGGCTCCGCAGGCGGAGGTACCGCCGAAGGCTTGAAGAGCCGCTCCTCGAGGATGCCAGGCTCTTGGGGTAGCCGCTTGGATGCTCTTTAGGCGATGTCGTCGGCCTCTTTGTTGGTGCCACGAGGCACATGCTGTAGCTCCAGGCCCAGGAACTGCTTCTCCATTTTGTGTACCTCCGCGAGGTATGCCTCCATGTGCTCATCCTTTGGCTCGTACACCTTGTTGGAGATGTTCACGAGGAGCTACGAGTCTCCATTGATGGTGAGGTGTTTCACCCCTAGGGCCACCGCAGCCTTGAGGCCGGCGATGAGACCCTCATACTCTGCGATGTTGTTGGAGACCTTCTCGCCCCGGTGGAAGCAGAGTTGTATGACGTAGTAAAGTTTGTTCTGAGTGGGCGAGACGAGCATGGATCCGGCGCTTCACTCCATGGCGGGACGGATCGGTTCTCGCTTGCTTCGAGCTCGGGGGTGTCGATCCATTCTGCCACAAAGTCGGCGAGTGCAGCTCGATGTTCCATTCGGCGACCCTTCCTGCAGCATTGGGGCTCCTGAGCACTCTCTCCAACGGGTAAGCTGAGACTACTGTTGGCATTCTGGGAACGGGGCTCCCCAGACTTGCCTGCCTGCAGCCCACAGTGTGGCTCCTCCAGCGGCCCCGTACGGCCCATCTTCACCAGCAAAAACCCAAGACCCTCGCGAGGCGGACGACGCAAGACCTCCTCAGGGGCGGCCTCACCAGGCTGGCTCACAAGGGGAGAGATCAAGGCAAGGCGAACCTCGCGAGGTTCCAATGACGTAAGCCATGACGATCAAGACCAGGCGGGCGCCAACAAGCACAGTGTCATCACTTCCTCTTTGGTGCTAAGGAGGCAAGCGCAGGAGAGGAGTTCCAAGGCATCAGGCAAAGGTTTCCATATCGGTGCAACGAGACCAAGACCAGCAGAACGGCAGGACAGAGGTTACCGTGGAGCCCAAGACGGCGTCACCACCAGAGCCTTTGGCAGGCGAAGAGTACTTTTTCCAGGATAACTTGTACTAGTTGTCTCCCTTCGAATTTTGGCATTGTGGGATCACTTCACGCTCAATATTTGGGAAGAGGACCAAGGTCACTATAAATAGGACTAGCCACCATAAAAGGGGACGGGTCGAGAGAGGATCTGGCGTAGAGGCATCTCACCTTGAATCATGGCCCGATGTTAAAACACACAAGCTTACCAAGCACAAGAACACCTCTCCTCAGGAGGCTATTCTTCCCTTGTAACTGCTCATCCACAGCCCAAGAGGCAATCCACCACACCACACTGGAGTAGGGTATTATACCACAATGGTGGCCCGAACCAGTATAAATCTTGTGTCTCGTGTTCTTTGGGCCCGTCGAAGCTAGGCCGTGAGATCGTTAAGTGTGCAAGCTTGAGGGGGGGGGGAGATCTTCGTGCACACCCTAGTGTTTGAACCTCAAGGGTTTTGCCGGAACCCGAAATCTGACATTTGGCACACAGGTTAGGGGTGCGCCGAAGCTTCGCCCCTCAACGGCCTCGCCTCATTCACCTACTCTCATGGACGCCGTCTCTTCCCCGACTGGATCGACAGGCGCCCTCCATGGCACCGGGGGGCTCCGGGCCTTCACCCCCGCCTTGCGGCTAGTGAAGTGGCCGCACAAGTTCAAGCCGGAGATACCGCCCCGTTATAATGGTGCGGCGGATCTGGCGGCCTTTCTGCTGGCGTACGAGGAGGCTGTCTTGGAGGCCGGGGGCGACGACAAGATCATGGTGTGACGCCCCGAGACCGACGCGCCAGGTGTCTTCCAGTTTTTCGCGGTTGTTGCCTTGTCATTCGCTTGCATGTTGCATCTTGCCATGTCATCATCCGCATTGCATCTGCATGTTTTTGAAACTTGCGTCCGTCCCGGTCTCCCCGTTCCTTCTGTTGTCCGTTCTGAGCCCAGACACACTCGCACGCTCCCATGGCATGTCCGAAATATTATTTTATAAGTGGCCGGAAAAATGTTCTCGGAATGGGATGAAAGTTGGCATGTGGTGTTGTTATGTTGTCAGTAGGCCGCCTGCCAAGTTTCATCGCATTAGGAGTCCGTTTGACGCCCCAACGGATAACTATAGCGGCAGTATAGTCGGTCAAACGTCAGACGTTTTCGGTCTCCGAAAACAGTTGCCGGGTCTCTCTCTTCTCTTCTGTCAGCCCAAGGCTTTCCACACAGCCCACTTCCACTCACCGCCAGGCCCAACTTAACCTCTCTCGTCAGCCCGTGGCCCTCCTCACGCGCATGTCCGAAAGCTGTCCCGGACCCAACCTGGACAGTCATCATCGTTGGGTCCGGATCATCCCCAAACATCCCTAAAATATCACCATTTTCTTATTTGGACTCCCTAGCCTATTTTTCCCGATCGTCCGATTTTGATCGTAGGGACGAGATAGCCCCTAATCTAACCCACAACTATAAATATGAGTATAACCCTAATTTTGAGTAGAGCTGCCCCATCCTTCGAATCCCTCCGCCACCACCAATCCACTACATCTTCCTTGGGATCCTCCCAGATTCTTTCTCACCCAACCAGCGAGCCCCCTCTCTGCTCGATCTCCCTTGTCCCCCAATCCATCTCCTCCCCTCAATCCACCCAATCCCCAACCTCAAAAGCCTCCTAGATCCTCTTCCGAGAAGGTGCTCGCCCGGAGCCCCGCGCCCGCGTCTGGCAGAGGTCCGAGTTGCCGGACCAGCAGATGAGCTCCGTTCCCCATTGCGCCTTTCTCCTCTCCTCTTCCTTCCTTCCTCCTCCCTCTCTCTCTCATGCCCGATCCTTTCCTTCTCTGTCTTAGGTACCCTGGAGCCGCCATGGAAGGCCCTACCACTGGACCTGGCCCTGCCTCATCGGAGAGATCCTCGCCGTCGCCGTGCCCGTTCCCGACCTCCACGACCATCTGCAGCCTCCCTGATTCATCCCCGCA
The DNA here is from genome assembly GCF_018294505.1 of Triticum aestivum. NCBI lineage: Eukaryota > Viridiplantae > Streptophyta > Magnoliopsida > Poales > Poaceae > Triticum > Triticum aestivum. Next base: position 363,634,208 of record NC_057800.1, on the reverse strand, counting down.
AGTCCTTCCGCCTTGCTGCTCGAGCGCCGCTCTGCACCTCTCTAGCGTCGAGACCTGTCGTCCCCGCGCTCCTGTTGCCTTGCCGGACCAGGAGAAGCTGCCGCGCCAGCAGCCATGGCCTCATATCCCGCCAGAAGAAGCCATCCCCGACCTCCTCTCGCCAGACCCAGCGTCGCCGTGGCCTCGCCTCTGCTTCGAGCAGGTGCGTCAGCTTTGATCCCCTGCCTTCTCTGCTCCTGGTTGCGTTGACCGCGTGCCCGCTCGATCCAGCCTGCCTCCTCTCCAGCGCCGCGCCAAGTCCCTCCTCACGCAGCTGTAGGCTCCCTGCCCTGCCTCTGCTTCTACAGCCGCGTAGGAGGAAGATGCCCCTGCCTCGAGCCACTCCAGCGCGTCGGCAGCGCGTTGACCAGGTCGACCACATGCGCAGTGCTACAACCGGCCTGCTGCTGGATAGGCCTAGCGCCCTGGTGGCCTCCCTCCTCTACCGAACGGCCCATGGCCAATGTGAGAAGCCACCCCAAACCCTCTGTGCTCTGTTGGGCCAATAGATACGGCCCGTTTCATATTTTTTCCCATAGAATGTTTTCCCTATTTTCCAAAGAGAGCAGTTTTGCAGAAAACCCCCTGTTGTTCATGCATATAATAACTCTCAAACCATGCTTCGGATTAAAATGATTTAAATATGAACAATGCTTAGCATTTTGTGTAGATTAATATTTTGCCACTTTCATCTATGTTAAAAATGTTTAAACTGCTGTTTGCATTGATTTGCTCCAATGCCATGCTAAAATGCTTTATTTCATAACTAAATAACCATAGCTCCAAACTTAACAAACTTTATATGTAAAGGGGGTAGAAAAATGCCTAGTTTAACATGGTGCACTCATCTTGCATGTCCAAAAACTCTAAAATATGCATTAGGATAGGACAGTACCAAATCTAATATATGCTCATGAGGATTTTCCAGAATTGTTGTTTGTTGTTTCCAGCCTCATTTAAACTTGACTAGATAGTTAGTTTATGTATGCTTCACCCCTTGTCAAGCTAAACAACATTTAATTTTGTCGAGTACTTAAACGGGAGAGAACTAAATAATTGTTGTGGTGTTTCGTCCATATGCAACTCGTTGCATATTGAGCTTCACTTAACTTGTAGTTTTGCTTGTGCATTTTGCCATGCCATGCCTCATTAAACTAAACATGCATCATACTTTGTTGTGCATCATGCCATGTTTATGTGATGGTTGTTTACTATGTTGCTTGCTTCTTTCTGGGTTGCTTTTCTCGTTAGCTTCGGTTTCGTTCCGGAGTTGTGAGGATTCGTTCGACTACGTCCGTTTGTCTTCTTCATGGACTTGTTCTTCTTCCTTGCGGGATCTCAGGCAAGATGACCATACCCTCGAAATCACTTCTCTCTTTGCTTGCTAGTTGTTCGATCTATTGCTATGCCGCGATACCTACCACTTGCTATATCATGCCTCACATATTGCCATGCCAAGCCTCTAACTCACCTTTTCCTAGCAAACCGTTGTTTGGCTATGTTACCGCTTTTGCTCAGCCCCTCTTATAGCGTTGGTAGTTGCAGGTGAAGATGAAGTTTGTTCCATGTTGGAACATGGATATTTGGGATATCACAATATCTCTTATTTAATTAATGCATCTATATACTTGGTAAATGGTGGAAGGCTCGGCCTTATACCTGGTGTTTTGTTCCACTCTTGCCGCCCTAGTTTCCGTCATACCGGTGTTATGTTCCTTGATTTTGCGTTCCTTACGTGGTTGGGTGTTATAGGAATCCCTTGATAGTTCGCTTTGAATAAAACTCCTCCAGAAAGGCCAAACCTTGGTTTTACTTTTGCCTCACCACCACCTACTTTTCCCTTGGGAGTCGCGCTCCAGAGGGTCATCTTTATTTTAACCCCCCCGGTCCAGTGCTTCTCTAAGTGTTGGTCCGAATCGAGTAGACCGCGGGGCCACCTCGGGGAAACATGAGGTTTGGTTTTACTCGTAGGATGTCTCATCCGGTGTTGCCCTGAGAATGAGATATGTGCAGCTCCTATCGGGATGTCGGCGCATCGGGCGGTCTTGCTGGTCTTGTTTTACCATTGTCGAAATGTCTTGTAACCGGGATTCCGAGTCTGATCGGGTCTTCCTGGGATATGGAATATCCTTCGTTGACCGTGAGAGCTTGTGATGGGCTAAGTTGGGACACCCCTGCAGGGTTTAAACTTTCGAGAGCCGTGCCCACGGTTATGTGGAAGACGGGAATTTGTTAATGTCCGATTGTAGAGAACTTGACACGTAACTTAATTAAAATGCATCAGCCTCGTGTGTAGCCGTGATGGTCTCTTTTCGGCAGAGTCCGGGAAGTGAACACGGTTCTTGTGTTATGGTTGTGCGTAAGTAGTTTCAGTATCACTTCTTGATCACTTCTAGTTTACGACCGTTGCGTTGCTTCTCTTCTCGCTCTTATTTGCATATGTTAGCCACCATATATGCTAGTGCTTGCTGCAGCTCCACCTCACTACCTTCCCCTACCCATAAGCTTAAATAGTCTTGATCTCACGGGTGTGAGATTGCCAAGTCCTCGTGACTAACAGATACTTCCAAACAGTTGCATGTGCCGATGGTACCAGTGCGGGTGACGCAACCATGCTCAAGTGGGAGCTCGATGAAGATCTTGATCGTTGTTTTATTTTGTTTCCTGTTGATTAGTAGTGGAGCCCAGTTGGGACGATCGGGGATCTAGCATTTGGGGTTTTCTTCTTTTATTTTGGTTCCGTAGTCGGACCTTGATTGTACTATGGATGATGTATGTTTAACTTGTATTTGTGTGAAGTGGCGATTGTAAGCCAACTCTTTATCCCTTTCTTATTCAGTACATGGGATTGTGTGAAGATTACCCCTCTTGCGACAAACCTACCATGCGGCTATGCCTCTAAGTCGTGCCCCGACACGTGGGAGATATAGCCGCATTGTGGGTGTTACAAGTTGGTAATCAGAGCCATCCCCGACTTAGGAGCCCCCTGCTTGATCGAATCACTGACGTTGTTGAGTCTAGAACAAAATGTTTTGAGTCTTAGGATTATATATATAGGAGAGTAGGATTCTTTTTACTCCCCAGTCCCTTCGTCACTCTGGTGAGGCCTCCTGACGTAGAAGTTTTGACTTTTCTCTCCTCAAATTTCATGATTTTTTAGGATCACACGGGTATCTTGGAATCGTTCCGATATTCTTGTGACGAGAACATTGTTCTTGGTGCCTCCTGACATTTAGGGGTTGTGGCAGTGTCCCGGGGAGTTGAGCTCCGAGGTGTTCTCGTCACAATTTTATCATTGCAGTTCCAGAATACCTGAGTTCGCCGACATAAAAAATCTCTTTTATGCAGTTGTTGGTGAGATAACCTCGACGCCACCCAGTACTAGGGTGGTAGTTCGGGAGTATTGCCATAACTCGCATAATAGATGCTTTTTGAAGGTTGAGGTAAACGATTTCCGAAGGTTTCTTGGTTATGTGTTGAAGGATGGATACAACTGGATGTAGGATTTGCTAGTTTTGGGTGAGATATTATGCTTCCCCTGTATCCCCAACACCTGATTGCATAACCAGAAAGTTTCAGGAGTTTATAAGTGGGAATTCAAGTATCTCGTAGGATATCTTTCCAACAGACACATGATATGATATGGGATCTATCATATGTTTGTTTCCGGCTTATTTTGCAAGCCAATCCTGTGTTTTTGTTTTGGTTGTGGTATTCGAGTTGCTTCAATGTCAAATGTTGATTCCATACCTTTTCCTAAGCGGTGTTCTCATACTGCTATGTGAATACCAATCCTTCTTTATCATCGAGGTTGTCATGTTAATTCTTTTCCAACCGGCGTGCTTCTCTTCAAGTGGATCTGATCATTTCAACATCCTCAAAGATCAACCCTAAGTTTTCTCGATGGTATTGATTCCATCTGCCCAAGTTGCCTTTGTTTTCCCGCCCTCCCACCCTTTTTCCTTCAAGGACTCTGATTTCTTATCCAAGTATCCTTTTATTGATGGGAAGTCTCTGCATTCTTTTCTGTCAATGTTCTTATCCGGTGATTCTGATGAAGATTCTAACGGAGCTTCTAGTTCATCATTCTTTGTTCTCTTTCTTCTCCGGTGGATTTTAGTCAAGCTTTGTCGATCATATCCGTTTCTCGTGTCAAGTGCTTTCTTATGCCGGTGCACCTCTTAATCATTCACCTCTCGTTTTCCATTTGTTCCGTCGTGCCAAAGATATCTCGGAAGATTAGTGCTTCCATTCTTAATCAATACAAGCTAGTTTTCGAGGTTGTTCTCTCATTCAAGCCATTTTAATTCAAACGATGCAATCTTTCTTTTAAATCGTTCAACGGTGTATCTTTTAAGTGGGCCCTAACCCACATGTCTTTTCCCAGGATCTTACCTGGACTCTTCTGATTTTTCCGGAGTTATTTTCAAATTCATTTCAAAGTTTGATGTAAGAATGAATTGTCATCAGTCAAATGTCTTTCTCCAAGATCTTTCAAATTCTTTTCATCATTGGTTCAACCTTTCTATTCTTCATTCCGGAGTGCCTCAATAATTAGTGGTGGTGTTTCTCATCGTCATTCTCAACATTTGAAGACCGAAGAAGAGTTTTTCCTCCAAATCTTATCCGTTCTCTTAAAGATGTGTAGTTCAAGCTTGATGCCATCCTCACAATTATTTTCGATTGTGAGATATTCTTTTCACACATCCGGAGCTATTCAAGAGTCTTTTCAATTTGATTCTGTGGATCCCATCACCTCAGAATTATTCATTCTCAGCGTGTAGCTATTGTTCTACAAATCTTACCAGTGCACCATTCAAGTATTCTCTAATTAGTTCGCGATCTCTTCGTTCTCTTGCATCGTGATTCACTCAAGTATCTTCGTTCATTTTCAATCCTTACGGTGGTTCGTTCAAGAATTCTCTTTCGTTGTTATTGTATCAATTCATTTGTTCTTTCCAATCTTACCGGCGGATCGTTGAAGTCTTTTCTTAAGATTGTGCTATATCTCTCTTAATGCTTTCTACGAGAATAAGTAGTATGCCAAATTCGTTGCTTGTCATCAAGTTAAGTTGATGAAGGATAAACATACGATAAATCTTATTCTTGTTTTCTTTGAGGTGATTCAATTCTTTTCTTCCAGAGTTCGTTCATGATATCAATTTGTCGGTGCTAAGTTGTTCATCTTTTGTTTCCGGAGCTCCAAGCTATTTCAATTATATCATCACGAAGATCCATCCAATCATTGCAAGGCTTCAATCTTATTCTTTTAATCCTTCACTTCTGGTTGATCATTCTTTTATTACCGGATTTCTTCCTGGAGGATCAACATGGTGGCTCATCAAGGATTCTTTTCATTCTTTAATTGTTCTTCAAGATTCCTCTCGGAGTTAAGATCCATCAAGCTTTACTCTAAAATAAACATGGTGCTCAACACATGTCTTGTTTTGAGGAGTTCAAGCGCTCTTCATCTTGCATTCCGAAGTGCAATTCTTTCTTTCTTATCTTTTGAGGTGGTGTTATGTCACTCTTGACAATTTCTCTTCGTGTTTCATCATTCACAAGTTGTCTGGACTGACATATTTTAAAACCATCATTTTTAGTTCGTTCATGAGATCCTTTGCAACCCATCAATCTCTTCATTGGAGTTATCTTGGGTTATATTTGACCTATAGCTTTCCCTAAGGATTGTTGCTATTTATGGTGCTTATAAACGACCCTAGTTCTTCATTTATCCTCCCGGTGAAATAAGTTTCTCGTCTCCTTGTTGATATCAATCCAATCTGTCGTTTCCATTAGTGGCAGAATTTCACCTCATAATTTTGAGACGTTTTCCATAAGGCCACTACAAGCTTATTCTTTTTGTTGTTGATTTTCCAACAACTCCGTTCAACCCTTCTTCGCAGGAAGGCTCCTTCATGTTCATTCATGGTGGAAGTTGATGCTCTCTTCTCCGTTCTTTTCATTCCACTCATTTGTTCCGAAGGTATTGTGATGTAACTCTCTTCGACCCATCATCTCATTTTGTAAAGATCATGTTCTTTCCTTTTGCTTATCCATTCAACCGGAGTGTCGTGTCCTTCATTCAAGTTCTTTCATCTTATCAAGTTTTGCCTCCCTTCTCAATCGGAGTGCTGTCTGGAATCTTTCTTACCCCTTGTGCCATTCTTTCAATAGTTCCGGAGGCAGTGTGTTGTTGATTTCATCAAGTATCCTCACATCTTGTCAAGATCAAGTTTGATTCCTTCTATTTACAGTCAGAGTGCTGTCCAAATTATATCATTCTTATTCCTTCTCTATCTTGTTTTAACCGGAGTGGTTTCAATATCTATCTTGGCACTTAACCTCAAGGTTTTTTGCAATGTTCTTTGTTCCTCTTTTCTAACGGAATGTTTTCGACTTTGTTCATCTTTGTTGTATTCTTTCTTTCAATTTTTTCAACCTCACAAGGTTCTTTGGTTTCACTTGTTTGTCAAAGAAGCAACTTAGTTTTACCCCTTCTCTTCCTCTTTCGTTTCCCTCCGGTGCCATCCTAGATCTCGGGACGAGATCCTCTTGTAGGGGTGGAGTGTTGTGACGCCCCGAGACCGATGCGCCAGGTGTCTTCTAGTTTTTCGCTGTTGTTGCCTTGTCATTCGCTTGCGTGTTGCATCTTGCCATGTCATCATCCGCATTGCATCTGCATGTTTTCGAAACTTGCGTCCATCCCGGTCTCCCCGTTCCTTCCGTTGTCCGTTCTGAGCCCAGACACACTCGCACGCTCCCGTGGCATGTCCGAAATATTATTTTATAAGTGGCCAGAAAAATGTTCTCGGAATGGGATGAAAGTTGGCATGCGGTGTTGTTATGTTGTCAGTAGGCTGCCTGCCAAGTTTCATCGCATTCGGAGTCCGTTTGACGCCCCAACGGATAACTATAGCGGCAGTATAGTTGGTCAAACGTCGGACGTTGTCGGTCTCCGAAAACAGTTGCCGGGTCTCTCTCTTCTCTTCTCTCAGCCCAAGGCTTTCCGCACAACCCACTACCACTGACCGCCAGGCCCAACTTAACCTCTCTCGTCAGCCTGCGGCCCTCCTCGCGCGCATGTCCGAAAGCTGTCCCGGACCCAACCCAGACAGTCGCCACTGTTTGGTCCGGATCATCCCCAAACATCCCTAAAATATCACCATTTTCTTATTTGGACTCCCTAGCCTATTTTTCCTGACCGTCCGATTTGGATCGGAGGGACGAGATAGCCCCTAATCTAACCCACAGCTATAAATATGAGTATAACCCTAATTTTGAGGAGAGCTGTCCCATCCTCCGAATCCCTCCGCCGCCACCAGTCCAATACATCTTCCTCGGGATCCTCCCAGATTCTTTCTCACCCAACCAGCAAGCCCCCTCCTCTGCTCATTCTCCCTTGTCCCCCAATCCATCTCCTCCCCTCGATCCACCAAATCCCCAACCTCGCAAGCCTCCTCGATCCTCTTCCGAGCAGGTGCTCGCCCGGAACCCCGCACCCGCGTCTGGCAAAGGTCCGAGTTGCCGGACCAACAGATGAGCTCCGTTCCCCATTGCGCCTTTCTCCTCTCCTCTTCCTTCCTTCCTCCTCCCTCTCTCTCATGCCCGATCCTTTCCTTCTCTGTCTCAGGTACCATGGAGCCGCCATGAAAGCCCCTACCACTGGACCTGGCACTGCCTCGTTGGAGAGATCCTCGCCATCGCCGCGCCCGTTCCCGACCTCCACGACCATCTGCAGCCTCGCCCGATTCACCCCGCAAGTTCCGCCACCTTGCTGCTCGAGCGCCGCTCTACACCTCTCCGCCGTCGAGATCCGTCGTTCTCGCGCTCCTGTCGCCTTGCCGGACGGGGAGAAGCTGCCTCGCCAGCAGCCATGGCCTCGTATCCCGCCAGAAGAAGCCATCCCCGACCTCCTATCGCCAGACCCAGCGGCGCCGTGGCCTCACCTCTGCTTCGAGCAGGCAAAGGAGGCGCGTCAGCTTTGATCCCCTGCCTCCTCTGCTTCGTGGTTGTGTTGACCAAGGTCCAGCGTGCCCGCTCGATCCAGCCTGCCTCCTCTCCAGCGCCGCGCCAAGTCCCTCCTCGCGCCGCTGCAGGCTCCCTGCCCCGCCTCTGCTTCTACAGTCGAGCAGGAGGAAGACGCCCCTGCCTCGAGCCACTCCAGCGCGTCGGCCACGCGTTGACCAGGCCAACCACACATGCAGTGCTATAGGCGGCCTGCTGCTGGAAAGGCCCAGCGCCGTGCCGGCCTCCCTCCTCCACCGAACGGCCCATGGCCAATGTGAGCAGCCACCCGAAACCCTCTATGCTCTATTGGGCCAACAGATACGGCCCGTTTCATGTGTTTTCCCATAGAACGTTTCTCCTATTTTCCAGAGAGAGCAATTTTGCAGAAAACCCCCTGCTGTTCATGCATATAATAACTCTCAAACTGTGCTTCGGATTAAAATGATTTAAATATGAAAAATGCTTAGAATTTTGTGTAGATTAATATTTTGCCACTTTCATCTATGTTAAAAATGTTTAAACTGCTGTTTGCATTGATTTGCTCCTATGCCATGCTAAAATGCTTTATTTCATAACTAAATAACCATAGCTCCAAACTTAACAAACTTTATATGTAAAGGGGGTAGAAAAATGCCTAGTTAACATGGTGCACTCATGTTTCATGTTTAACAACTCTAAAATATGCATTAAGACAGAACAGTACCAAATCTAATATATGCTCATGAGGATTTTCTGGAATTGTTGTTTGTTGTTTCCGGCCTCATTTAAACTTGATTATATAGTTAGTTTATGTATGCTTCACCCCTTGCCATGCTAACCAACATTTAATTTTGTCGAGTACTTAAACGGGGAGAACTAAATAATTGTTGTGGTGTTTTGTCAATATGCAACTCGTTGCATATTGAGCTCCACTTAACTTGTAGTTTTGCTTGTGCATTTTGCCATGCCATGCCTCATTAAACCGGACATGCATCATACTTGGTTGTGCATCATGCCATGTTTATGTGATGGTTGTTTACTATGTTGCTTGCTTCTTTCTGGGTTGCTTCTCTCGTTAGCTTTGGTTTCGTTCCGGAGTTGTGAGGATTCGTTTGACTACGTCCGTTTGTCTTCTTCATGGACTCGTTCTTCTTCCTTGCGGGATCTCAGGCAAGATGACCATACCCTCGAAATCACTTCTATCTTTGCTTTCTAGTTGTTCGATCTATTGCTATGCCGTGATACCTACCACTTGCTATATCGTGCCTCCCATATTGCCATGTCAAGCCTCTAACCCACCTTTTCCTAGCAAACCGTTGTTTGGCTATGTTATCGCTTTTGCTCAGCCCCTCTTATAGCTTTGCTAGTTGCAGGTGAAGATGAAGTTTGTTCCATGTTGGAACTTGGATATGTTGGGATATCACAATATCTCTTATTTAATTATTGCATCCATATACTTGGTAAATGGTGGAAGGCTCGGTCTTATGCCTGGTGTTTTGTTCCACTCTTGCCGCCCTAGTTTCCATCATACCGGTGTTATGTTCCTTGATTTTGCGTCCCTTACGCGGTTGGGTGTTATGGGAACCCCTTGACAGTTCGCTTTGAATAAAACTCCTCCAGCAAGGCCCAACCTTGGTTTTACTTTTGCCTCACCACCACCTACTTTTCCCTTGGGAGTCGCGCTCCCGAGGGTCATCTTTATTTTAACCCCCCGGGCCAGTGCTTCTGTAAGTGTTGGTCCGAACCGAGTAGATTGCGGGGCCACCTCAGGGAAACTTGAGGTTTGGTATTACTCGTAGGATGTCTCGTCTGGTGATGCCCTGAGAATGAGATATGTGCAGCTCCTATCGGGATGTCGGCGCATTGGGCGGTCTTGCTGGTCTTTTTTTACCATTGTCGAAATGTCTTGTAACCGGGATTCCGAGTCTGATCGGGTCTTCCTGGGATATGGAATATCCTTCGTTGACCGTGAGAGCTTGTGATGGGCTAAGTTGGGACACCCCTACAGGGTTTAAACTTTCAAGAGCCGTGCCCGTGGTTATGTGGCAGATGGGAATTTGTTAATGTCCGGTTGTAGAGAACTTGACACGTAACTTAATTAAAATGCATCAACCGCATGTATAGTCGTGATGGTCTATTTTCGGCGGAGTCCGGGAAGTGAACACGGTTCTTGTGTTATGGTTGTGCGTAAGTAGTTTCAGGATCACTTCTTGATCACTTCTAGTTTACGACCATTGCGTTGCTTCTCTTCTCGCTCTTATTTGCGTATGTTAGCCACGATATATGCTAGTGTTTGCTGCAGCTCCACCTCACTACCTTCCCCTACCCATAAGATTAAATAGTCTTGATCTCGCGGGTGTGAGATTGCTGAGTCCTCATGACTCACAGATACTTCCAAACAGTTGCAGGTGCCGATGATACCAGTGCGGGTGACGCAACTGAGCTCAAGTGGGAGCTCGATGAAGATCTTGATCGTTGTTTTATTCCATTTCCTGTTGATCAGTAGTGGAGCCCAGTTGGGACGATCGGGGATCTAGCATTTGGGGTTTTCTTCTTTTATTTTGGTTCCATAGTCGGACCTTGATTGTACTATGGATGATGTATGTTTAACTTGTATTTGTGTGAAGTGGCGATTGTAAGCCAACTCTTTATCCCTTTCTTATTCAGTTCATGGGATTGTGTGAATATTACCCCTCTTGAGACAAACCTACCATGCGGCTATGCCTCTAAGTCGTTCCCCGACACGTGGGAGATATAGCCGCATTCTGGGTGTTACACATGGCCAATTGGTTCCTGATGGCTCTCGCCGGCGTGCCGCGTGCTTGGCTCCTCCATCCGCTAGAATCTCCTGTTGCCTCTTGGGAGGAGCTGCACGACCTCTCCATCGCGCGCTTCGGGGGACCAGCGCCCCCGGTCGTCACGTCTCTCCTCGGTGGCTCGCAAGTGCCACCCACGGGCTGTCACATCAAGCGGTTCTTTCGCCAGATTAGCGCCGCCTCCACGTGGAAGGGGGCTCCCCCGGGGTGAGCAGCGCCTAAGGCCGACCTGATCTTCGACTCATGAGATCACCCAGTCAACACCGTCGGCTCAGGTGTGCTTCCAATGCTTTGCACGCCGACCATCTGCAGTGTAGCCGTCACCAAGACTCTCATCGATGGCGGTGCCGGCCTAAACATGCTCTCTGTGGAGGCCTTCAGTCTTCTTCACTTACCGCTCGAGCGGCTCCGCCCCAGCCGGTCCTTCTCCGGAGTCGGCGGTGGCTCCTCCAATCCCCTGGGGCAAATCCGTCTCCCCGTGACTTTCGGCACGTGCGACAACTACCGCACCGAGCTAATCGACTTTGACATCGCCCACATCGTTTGCTGTATAATGCCATCCTCGGGTACCCAGCGCTAGCCTAGTTCATGGCTGCGACCCATCCTGCCTACAACCTCATGAAGATACCAGGAAGCAATGGCATACTTACCGTGGCCGGGGACACCAAGGAAGCTGTGGCGGCCCTCAAGCTAGCCTTAAGGGCCACGAAGGTAGCTTGCCCGGCCGACAAGGCCATGCCCAGGGCCAAGGGGGCTGCGCCGACCAAGAAGAAGCAGCTGTTCACCCAAGGTCAAGCCAAGACGAAGCAGATACCGGTCGACGTGGATGGGGCCTCTAGCGCTACCTCTATCATAGGCACCGACCTTGCCCCAGCTCAAGAGAAGGAGTTGGTGGACTTCCTGCGAGCGAACAAGGAAGTATTCGCCTGGGAGCCCAAGTAGCTAGTTGGGGTCCCGAGAGGAGTAATTGAACATCATCTCAGGGTGTGCCCCAATGTGCGCCCAGTGAAGAAGAAGGCGAGGCGACAGTCCACGAAGAAGCAGTCCTTCATCGTTCAGGAGAACCCGCAAGCTGGAGGCAGCATGTATCATTCGCGAGGTCCGGTACCCGGAGTGGCTGGCAAACCCAGTTGTTGTGCCGAAGAAAGGAGGAAAGGTACGCATGTGTGTCGACTTCACCAACCTCAATAAGGCCTGTCCTCAGGACCCGTTTCCACTGCCGCGCATTGACCAGATTGTTGACTCCACCACGGAGTGTGACCTGCTGTGCTTCCTTGATGCGTTATCAGGATACCACTAGATCAAGATGGCAGCGGAAGATGTGGAAAAGAGAGATTTCTTGACCCCATCCGGGGTATACTGCTACACTTGCATGCCATTGGGACTGCGCAACGTAGGAGCAACCTTCCAGCGGTGATGCACGTCGCCTTGGGGCGGCAGCTCAGGAGGAACGCCGAGGCCTACGTCGACGACATTGTGGTAAAATCTCAGGAGGCAAGAACTTTGATTCGGGACCTGGAGGAGACCTTCGCGAGCCTGCGCTAGGTGGAACTGCGGCTCAATCCAGAGAAGTGTGTGTTTGGTGTCCCTTCCGACAAGCTGCTGGGCTTCCTCGTATCCCACAGAGGGATTGAGGCCAACCCGGAGAAGGTCAAGGCAATCGAAGACATGAGTCCACCACAAAACCTCAGAGAGACGCAGAAGCTTGCAGGCTGCATGACTTCGCTAGGGTGTTTCATCTCCAAGTTGGGGGAGTGTGCCTTGCCGTTCTTCAAGCTGATGAAGAAAAAAGGTCTGTTTGAGTGGACCCCCGAGGCCGACCTAGCATTTCAAGACCTCAAGAGATACTTGACCAGCCCGCCGGTGATGGTGGCGCCTCGTCCTCGCGATCCCTTGGTACTCTACCTGTCTGCCACACCCCATTCCACTAGCGCGGCGCTGGTGGCCCTCAGAGAGGGGCCCCAAGTCAAGGGCTCGCCAGATGAAGCTACCAAGCCGGATAAGGCTGCACAACGCCAAGACGATGTTCCTGAAGCATCGGCTGGACCGGCTAGTCGTCAAGCTACAGGAGCTGGAGATCCACAGGAAACACCTCAGTCCCCGGGAGCCGAAAACTCCGTCAGCTCTCCCACCCTTGTCTAGCACCCGGTATACTTCGTCAGCACGGTGCTGCGAGATGCGAGAGCACGATACCCCATGCCTTAGAACCTCTAGATCGCGCTCCTGGTGGCCTCGCATAAGCTGTGCCACTACTTCTAGGGTCACCCCATCAAGGTCGTCTCAGCCTACCCGCTGGAGAGAGTGCTCAGGAGCCCCAATGCTGCGGGGAGGGTCGCCGAATGGAACATTGAGCTGCAAGTGTTTGACTTGGAGTTCAGCACAACCAGGATCATCAAGGGCGCAACGCTTGCCGATTTTGTGGCGGAATGGACCGATACACCGGAGCTTGAAGCAGGCGAGAACTGACCCCTATCACCAAGGAATGAAGCACCAGACGGCTGGGTCTTGTACTTCGATGGCGCGTTCGGGCGCCAGGACGCGGGGGCTGGAGCCGTACTCATCTCGCCCACTCAGGACAAGCTGTACTATGCCATGCAGCTCTGCTTCCAGCGGGGCGAGAAGGTCTCCAACAACATCACAGAGTACGAGGGCCTCATCACCGTCCTTAAGGAGGCGGCAGCCCTGGGAGTGAAGCGCCTCACCATCAAGGGAGACTCGTAGCTCCTCGTCAACTTCTCCAACAAGGTGTATGAGCCAAAGGACGAGCACATGGAAGCATATCTCGCGAAGGTACGCAAAATGCAGAAGCAGTTCCTGCGCCTAGAGCTGCAGCATGTGCCACGTGGCACCAACCAAGAGGCTGATGACATCGCCAGAAGAGCATCCAAGCGGTTGCCCCAAGAACCTGGTGTCTTCGAGGAACGACTCTTCAAGCCTTCAGCAGCACCTCAGCCTACGGCGCCAGCGCTGCCTCAGGAGGAGCTCCCTCAGCCACTAGCCTCGGGAGCCCCCGCCTGCGGCCTGGCCTCGGGAGCGCGCCTCCTCTTAGCACTCGAGCCTCAGGAGGGGTGCTGGATCGAAGAGTTCAAGGCATACCTGGCACAAGGCATGCTGCCAGAGAAGGAGGAAGACACGAAACGTGTGGCCCGGCAGGCTATGACATAGTGCATTCAGGACGATGAGCTATACAGGAAGCTGCCAAATGTTGTTTCTATACGATGCATTTCCAGGGAACAGGGGAAGGAGTTGCTGGCTGACATACATGGCGGAGACTGCGGGCACCACTCGTCGTCGCGACCTTGGTCGGCAAGGCTTTCCGCAACGGGTTCTATTGGACCACATCGCTCAACGACGCAGCCGAGCTGGTGAAGTCCTGCGAGGCTTGCCAATTCCACACCAAGTAGATCCACCAGCCGGCTCAGGGCCTCCAGACTATCCCGCTCTCATGGCTATTCGTGGTCTGGGGGCTGGATATCCTGGGTCCATTCCCTCGAGCGCCTGGAGGTTACCGCTACCTCTACATCGCCATCGACAAGTTCACCAATGGGCGGAAGTGGAAGCCGTCCGCACCATCCCGGCCGGGTCAGTAGTCAAGTTCATCAAAGGCATTGTGAGCCGATTTGGGGTCCCTAATCGCATCATCACCGACAACGGTTCATAGTTCCCTAGCAATCTCTTCAAAACATATTGTGCTAACCTTGGAACGCAGATCTGCAACGCCTCCATGGCACACCGCAGGAGCAACAACCAGGCCGAACGCGCCAACGCGGAGGTCCTGAGGGGTCTCAAGACTAGGACCTTCAAGAAGAAGCTTGAGGCTTACGGCAGGGGCTGGCACGACGATCTCCAGTCCGTGTTGTGGTCCATCCGCACCACCGCCACTAGGCCGATAGGCGAAACCCCGTTCTTCCTCGTCTACAGAGCAGAAGCGGTTCTCCCACACGAGGTCAAGCATCGCTCCGCGCGGGTCCTCGCGTTTGATTAAACACGGCAGGACGCCATGTGGGGGATGGATCTCGTGCTGGGGGAGTAACGCCGCCATGAAGTCTTGCTCCGAGCTGCGAGGTACCAGCAGGCGCTGCGGCGGTACCACTACCGCAGCGTCCGCTCCAGGATGCTCGAGGTGGGTGACCTTGTCCTGAGGCGGGCGCTCTCCAGGGAAGGGCTGCATTAGCTCTCGCCCATGTGGGAAGGCCCGTTTCGGGTCGCCCACGTCTCCAGGCCTAGCGCCGCTCGCCTGGAGATGCAGGACGGGGTCCCCATCCAGAACGCCTGGAACATCCAGCACCTCAGGAACTTCTACCCATGAAGCAAGGCCCGGTGCATGTGAAGCAAGGCCCAGTGCATGTGAAGCAAGGCCCAGTGCCTGTGAAGAATCTCTGCTCCTGACACTCTCACATAATAATGAGTGGGGCTGTACATGCCCCGAAGTCTCAGGAGTGCCGCCCTCGGGCCTCGGGGGCTCCCTCCCACGACTAGTGGCAGCACTTAGCTCCGCGCTGGTGAGAAGACAAGAAGACTAGACTAGGTGCCGGACGCGGCTTTTCATTTGCTTTCTGCAGTTGGCTTGCCCTTCTTTAATTGAAATTTGCTTTCTGGTGTTGCTTGTTGATTTTGTTCCTTCGATTCTGCCCCTGTTTCTGCCTTCGATTCTTTGTTTGACCTGTACCCTCTCTCGCGTCCCCCGCGAGGGGGCTGGATAGGTGCCCCTCGGGCCCTCGTGAGTGTTATGTCTGTTTTTCGCGAGGCACCCTCGTTCGAGCCGCAAGCTGACGCACCCCCCTCAAACCGTGCCCCTCAGGTATTGTGACAGGAGGTGCTGGGTCGTGGCCATACGCAGGTGATGCGCGCTAGCCAGCAGGCTGCTACGGCGTGGACCAGTACAGATCTCCTAGCAAATTTTTGGGTCGTGGCCATACACATGTGACGTGGGTTAGCCAGCAAGCTGCTACGACGTGGACTAGGTACGGATCCCCTAGCAAATTTTCGCAGTTCCTCCTCGTCAGGTACGGAGAAATGCGTGTCTCGCGAAGCGGGATCTACTTCAGGCACATCGAGCTAAGTCATTCTACGCGCATGCATAAATCATGACATTGCAACACAACACATGAATGATAAACATAACATAACAACCTGGAAATCATAGTTTGTTGCACGCCCCCACGGGGCCCCATACTTGTCTTTCTCTAATGCAGGAAGGAAAGGAAGAAGGAAACAAAAGCGGGATGTGCTCCTGTAGCAGGTCACAAGGACGGGCTCGCGGCGCTTTCCTGAGCTCAGCTGGACCCCTCCTCGCGCTTCATCGGAGCGCGGCGACGAGCCGACCCGCTGCCACCTTCGAAGCGGGCGTAGCTGGACGAGGCATGGCCGGGCCCGCCACCCTCCTCGTCACGACCATCGCCAAGGCCGAGCACCTCGTTGCCTTCGTTGTCCTTGGGGCAGCACCCGACACGGCGACCATCTTCCCCAAACACCCTCACAAAGAGGGTTGCATCACCGTCGTACTTGAAGTGGAGGGCGGACCGCCTGCTCAGCCCGTGTGCGCAGGTGAACGTTTGCCAGCCGCGGGCCAGGACCGCATTGCCCATGGCGAAGATCTCCACCGTGACCCACGAAGCCTTGCTCAGCAACCGTCCGCCTGCAGCTAGAGACCGCCTAGACCTGCGGACGATAGTTCACCGATGAAGAACCTCGGAAGCTAAAGCCAGGTGCCAACCGGGTTCTCCGACCACACGATGAACTCTGGTATCACCTCCGCTGAATGGAAGCATGGCTGGGGAGGCCACGCAACCACGACACACCTCACCTCATCAACGGGGCTGCCGTGAGCTCGGCGGCTGCCACCACGCAAAGAGGCTCCACCATGACTGCGCGGGGCCGCGACGGGGGTCGTAGTGTGCTTGTGGGGGCAACCGCGCCCCTCTTGGGCGGCAGTGAGCCAGGCCCCTCCTGGCGAGCTTTCCCCTTCTCTGCGGCTGAGAGCCTCTTCACAGGCGCCATGGGCGTCACTGCCGGTGGTGGAGCAAGGAAGAAGAAGAAGCGGGAGAAGCAAGGAAGAGACGGGCAATGGGGGCTCCGCCCCCACTTCCCATTTATAGCCAAGGGGAGGCCAACCGCCGGCCTCCATGATCTAAAGTAATAATGATCTTTTTCCTGCATGCAGCAAGGACCCGTCAAGTCGGGCAGCTGCCGAGGCAGCATGGGGAAGCGGAGACGCCCACGTCCAATCAGTCGCCACACGTCGACCAAGGCCGCAGGCTGTTGGGGCTCGCGGCGCTCTGCACTAGCCCTTTGGCTTCGCCTCGATGCCAAGCCCGAACGCGCCTTGGGACCAGGGGTACTGTCGGCGTTCTGGGAACAAGGGTCCCCAGACTTGCTTGCCTGCGGCCCGCAGCGTGGCTCCTCCAGCAGCCCCATACGGCCCATCTTCATCAGCAAACACCCAAGACCCTCGCGAGGGGCCAAGCCTCACGAGGCGGACGACGCAAGACCTCCTCAGGGGCGGCCTCACCAGGCTGGCTCACGAGGGGCGGAGAGATCAAGGCAAGGCGAACCTCGCGAGGTTCCATTGACGTAAGCCATGACGATCAAGACCAGGCGGGCGCTAGCAAGCGCAGTGTCCTTGCTTCCTCTTTGGTGCTAAAGAGGCAAGCGCAGCCGAGGAGTTCCAAGGCATCAGGCAAAGGTTTCCATATCGGTGCAAAAAGACCAAGAGCAGCAGAATGGCAGGACGGAGGTCACCGTGGAGCCCAAGAGGGTGTCACCACTAGAGCCTTTGGCAGGCGAAGACTACTTTTGTCAGGATAACTTGTACTAGTTGTCTCCCTTCGAATTTGGCCGTTGTGGGACCCCTTCCAGCTCAATATTTGGGAAGAGGACCAAGGCCACTATAAATAGGACTAGCCACCATAGAAAGGGGACGGGTCGAGAGAGGATCTGGGGTAGAGGCATCTCACCTTGGATCAGGGCCCGATCTTAAAACACACAAGCTCACCAAGCACAATAACACCTCTCCTCAGGAGGCTGTTCTTCCCTTGTAACTGCTCATCCACAGCCCAAGAGGCAATCCACCACACCACACTTGGGTAGGGTATTACACCACAACGGTGGCCCGAACCAGTATAAATCTTGTGTCTCGTGTTCTTTGGGTCCGTTGAAGCTAGGCCGTGAGATCGTTGAGTTTGCGAGCTTGAGAGGGGGAGATCTTCGTGCGTACCCCAGTGTTCGAACCTCAAGGGTTTTGCCAGAACCCGAAATCCGACAACGACCTTGATGGGGTGACCCTGGAAGTAGTGGCGCAGCTTACGTGAGGCCACCAGGAGCACGAGCAAGAGCTTCTGAGGATGGGGTGTCGTGCTCTCACATCTCGTAGCACTATGTTGAGGAAGTACACTGGGTGCTCAACGAGGGTGGGAGAGCTCACAGAGTTTTTGGCTCCCGGGGGCTGAGGTATTTCCTGTGGGTCCCTAGCTTCAGGGGCTTGATGACCAGCTGAGGAAGCCATGGTCTCAGGAGTCTCAGGAGCATCGCCTTGGTGTTGCGTTGCCTCATCCGGCTTGGTGGCTCCATTTGGCGGGCCCTTGACCTGGCGCTCCTCTCTGAGGGCCACCAGCTCCGCGCTGGCGGAGTGGGGTGTGGCAGATAGGTAGAGTACCAAGGGCTCGAGAGGATGAGGCGCCACCATCACCGGCGGGCTGGTCAAGTATCTCTTGAGGTCTTCAAATGCCAGGTCGGCCTCGGGGGTCCACTCGAACGAACCCTTCTTCTTCATCATCTTGAAGAACGACAAGGCACGCTCCCCCAACTTGGAGATGAAGCGCCCCAGCGAAGTCACGCAGCCTGCAAGCTTCTGCATCTCCTTGAGGGTTTGTGGTGGGCTCATGTCTTCGGTTGCCTTGACCTTCTCTGGGTTGGCCTCAATCCCCCTGTGGGACATGAGGAAGCCCAGGAGCTTGCCGGAAGGGACACCAAACACGCATTTCTCCAGGTTGAGCCGCAAGTCCACCTGGCGCAGGCTCGCGAAGGTCTCCTCTGGGTCTTGAATCAAAGTTCTCGCCTCCCGAGACTTCACCACAATGTTGTCGACATAGGCTTCATTGTTTCTCCCGAGCTGCCGCCCCAAGGCGATGTGCATCAGCCACTGGAAGGTCGCTCCTACGTTGCATAGTCCGAATGGCATGCAAGTGTAGCAGTATACCCTGCATGGGGTCAAGAAATCCGTTTTCTCCACATCTTCCATCGCCATCTTGATCTAGTGCTAGCCCGAGAACGCATCCAGGAAACATAGCAGATCACACTCGGTGGTGGAGTCGACAATCTGGTCGATGCGTGGCAGCGGGAATGGGTCTTGAGGGAAAGCTTTGTTGAGGTTGGTGAAGTCGACACACATGCGCTCCTTCCCCCCTTTCTTCAGCACGACGACCGGGTTCGCCAGCCATTCTGGGTACCGGACCTCGTGAATGACACCTGCTGCCTCCAGCTTGCGGGTTTCCTAAACGATGGAAGACTGCTTCTCCGTGGACTGTCGCCTCGCCCTCTGCTTGACAAGGTGCACGTTGGGGCATACCCTCAGATGATTCTCAATCACTCCTCTCAGGACCCCAACTAGCTGCTTGGGCTCCCAGGCGAACACTTCCTTGTTCGCCCGCAGGAAGTCCACCAGCTCCCTTTCTTGATCTGGGACGAGGTCGGCGCCTATAGTAAAGGTGGCGCCTGAGGCCCCGTCCTCGTCGACCGGTATCTGCTCTGTCTTGGCTTGACCTTGAGTGAATAGTTGCTTCTTCTTGGTCGGCACATCCCCCTTGGTCCTGGGCATAGCCTTGTCTGCCGGGCAAGCTGCCACCGTGGCCCTGAAGGTGAGTTTGAGGGCCACCAAGGCTTCCTTGGTGTCTCCGGCCATGGTGAGGACGCCCTTGCTCTATGGCATCTTCATGAGGTTGTAGGCAGAATGAGTAGCTACCATGAATTGGGACAGCATCGGGTACCTAAGGATGGCGTTGTACGGTAAGTCAATGCGGGCGATGTTGAAGTCGATTAGCTCGGTGCGGTAGTTGTCGCGTGTGTCGAAGGTCATGGGAGATGGATCTTCCCAGGGGGTTGGAGGAGCTGCCGCTGACTTCGGAGAAGGGCTTACTAGGGCAGAGCCGTTCAAGTGGTACGTGAAGGAGGTTAAAAGCCTCCATGGAGTGCACATTGAGGCCGGCGCCGTCGTCGATGAGGGTCTTGGTAACGACTACGTTGCAGATGGTGGGTGTGCAAAGCATCAGAAGCACGCCCGAACCGACGGTGGCGACTTCGTGATCCCCGAGTCGAAGGTTAGGTCGGCCTTGGTCGCCGCCCAACCCGGGGGAGCCCCCTGCCGCGTGGAGGCAGCGCCGATCTGGTGAAAGAATGGCTTGGTGTGATGGTCCGAGGGCGGCGCCTGCGAGACACCGAGGAGAGCCACGACGACGGGGGGTGCTGGTCCCCTGAAGCGCGCGATGAAGAGGTCATGTAGCTCCCCCCATGAGGCCACAGAAGATCCCAGCAGATGGAGGAGCCAGGCGCGCTGCACGCCAGCGAGGGCCATTGGGAGCCAGTTGGCCATGACCTTATCGTCTCCCCTGACCTCTAGAATGGCCTCCTCGTACGCCAGCAGGAAGGCCGCCGGATCGAATGCACCATTGTAAAGGGCGACATCTCCATCTTGAACTTGTGCGGCCACCGCTCCCGCCGCAAGGCGGGGGTGAAGGCCCGGAGCCCGATGGCGTTGTGGAGGGCGCCCGTCGATCCAGTCGGAGAAGCGATGGCATCCATGAGAGCCGGTCGGAGCGGCGAGGCCATCAGGGGCAAGCTTCGGCGCACCCCTACCTGGCGCGCCAAATGTCGGATTTCAGGTTCCGGCAAAACCCTTGAGGTTCAAACACTGGGGTGCACATGAAGATCTCTCCCCCCTCTAGCTCGCACACATCATGCTCTCATGGCCTAGCTCGACAAACCCAAAGAACAAGAGACACAAGAGTTTATACTGGTTCGGGCCACCGATGTGGTGTAATACCCTACTCCAGTGTGGTGTGGTGGATTGCCTCATGGGCTGTGGATGAACAATTACAAGGGAATAACAGCCTCCTGAGGAGTGGTGTTCTTGTGCTTGGAGAAATTGTGTGAGGCTATGGATGGAATGGCTCCGATCCCATATTTCCTCCCTCCTATGGTGGTGACTAGTCCTATTTATAGAGGCCTTGGTCCTGTCCCCAAATATTGAGCGGAAAGGGATCCCACAACGGCCAAATTCGAAGGGAGACAACTAGTACAAGTTATCCTTACAAAAGTAGTCTTCGCCTGCCAATGGCTCTGGTGGTGACGCCATCTTGGGCTCCACGGTGACCTCCGTCCTGCCATCCTACTGGTCTTGGTCTTGTTGCACCGACATGGAAACCTTTGCCTGAAGCCTTGGGACTCCTCGCCCGCGCTTGCCTCTTTAGCACCAAAGGGGAAACAAGGACACCGTGCGTGCTGGCGCTCGCCTGGCTCCAGTCGTCATGGCTTGCATCACAGAAACCTCGCGAGATGTCCCTTACCTTGATCTCTCCACCCCTCGTGATCCTGCCTGGTGAAGCTGCCCCCGAGGAGGTCTTGTGTTGTCCACCTCGCGAGGCTTGGCCCCTCGCGAGGGTCTTGAGTGTTTGCTGGTGAAGATGGGCCGTACAGGGCTGCTGGTGGAGCCACGCCGCAGGCCGCAGGCAGGCAAGTCTGGGGACCCCCATTCCCAGAATGCCAACAGTCGTCAACAAAAGGTTCGATGGCTCTTTCAATCATCAACAACGATGCTGTTTCCGGGGAAACCTTCCTCCCGAGTCAACTTTTTCTGTCCGGCGGCTTCGCTCTGTGTTGGGGATATAACTATTAGGTATGACCCGCCCAGGAGGGGCCGGGTCATCCCTATGACGATCCGTCTCAGTGAAGCCCAAGATCATATCCCGAAGGCGGCTTAAGGCCCATGATTATAAACCACCATGTATGTAAAATTTGCATTGTAAGGCATAAGAGATAGGTCACCGAGCCGGGTACGTTGTATAAACCGGCCGGGACTGTGAGGGCCGTAGGGCGTCAACCCATGTATATAAGGGGACGACCTAGCGGCGGCTTAGGACAAGAAACAACAGATCGAGAGCCGGGTCAAGCGTATTCGCTCCCTGCTCATCGAAACCCTAGCAATACCAACTACAAACTGGACTAGGCTTTTACCTTCATCGTAAGGGGACGAACCAGTATAAACTCCTCATGTACTTTGTCCTGATTAACCACTTTAAGCTAACTTCAACGCGATGGCTCCATGACTAAGTCCTCACACTAGGACATCTGCCGTGACAATTCAATGACAGTTGGCGCCCACCATGGGGCTATCACACGATGGTTTCGACTTATTAAAGGGCAACTTTGAAGGGATCAAGGGATACGCCATGGGCCGGATGACCAAGAGTCGCCGCGGCAAGCTCTACATCAATGATGCAAGCTGGGACCCCGAGGCCGGCTCAATTGAGTATGGGTACAATTCACGTCTTCATCGACAAGATCGACGAACCGGGCCCTGAGTCAGACATCTACACCGACATCATCGAGACAGCTCAGTGTGCGAGATCCGCCCGTGTTCGGCCCACCATGAATCGTGCCTTCATGGGATTTATCCATGGAGCGGAACCTGAGGATAGATCGACATCTAGTGGTGAGACCTTTGTTTATTCTGATGACGAGTCATCTACTAGTGAGACCGAGTCACTATATCAACTGCAAGAGGGCCGGCTTGGGGGCTGTTCCGATGGCGACAATATTCCGGACCCCTGTGAGCCGCCGAATCAAGTTGCAATTTTCATGGCTGGTACACAGCCCATGCAGCACTCATCAACTACGGCAGAGCTAGTTTCCGGGTCAACAACGGCAATGGCTACCAGGGGAGAAGGCCCCGAGTGCCCGCTGGCTTAGGTTTTAACTGATTTGCTGGATAAATTGACAATGCTGTTAACAACAGTGGTTAACCCGGCTGATCAAGATCAACATAACGCGGCGGTCAAAAGATTGCACGATGAGATAGCACAGGCTAAGGAGGAGCTAAATGCAGAAAGCGCTAATATGGCTGAAGAACGGGCTGCTTTGGATGCGCAGGCACAACGGGTTCAGTCGGAGTCCTACCGGCTCATGTTGGATCAGAATGCTTCAAACAATGTCATGAGGAGGAGGAATCGGACTCATGTGCCGTCGGTTTACGAAGCGAGAACTCTTTTTAACACGCCAGGAGCAGGAACCAGTAACCCGGCAGGGGTAAACTGGGTCGAAGCACCTGGGACGGGTACGCCGGTTCGGCCGCGCGTGATAGATCCACCTCGTGAGAACAATAGCCCGCCACAGCATGTGCCGACGCCACCGGGTCATTACTCTAACCCTTTGGATAACATGATCGCTACAGCGCCACGATTGGCGGCTATCCCAGTTGAAGGTGAATCACCAGCGGCGGTCAAAACACAGAGGGCTAGAGATCTTGTTCAGACAGCGCTGGTTCAACAACATGCTTAATCTTACAGCCGTGATAGGGTTCATTCCACCCCTCGTCTGAGCCGGAGTTACAGCAGGCATATCGATGAGCCGGTTGTATCGAGTAGTGGGCGGAACCATAACCCGCCCCGTGGGCATGACCCGACAGGCGGTGGTCCAAATGCTTAGAACATGGTGGATCAAGGTAGAGCGCGTCAAGAGACCGAGCTGGCGGTTCAGTATGCGGCTCGTCAACCAACTCCGGTTCGTCCAACCACCTCTATGGAGCCGGGTGTAACCTTTAGAAACTTGGGTGTGCCATGCTTAGTACCGGATCTACGTAATGAGCACCTTCCCAAGGATTTCAAAGGTCCTCGCAAGGTGCCTAACTATACAACCGATTTAAGTCCCGAGGCATGGATTGAGAGCTATGAGATGGCCATGGAGTTGCTAGATGTCAGCGAGGCTACGTGTGCTAAGTATTTTCCCCTGATGTTAGAAGGCACAACCCGCACTTGGTTGAAGGGGCTCCCTGCCAATTCCATCGGGTCATGGGCCGAGTTAGAAGCCCGGTTCATCCAGAACTTCAAAGATATGTGTAAACATCCCATGTAGATGGTGGATCTGGCCTCCTGTGTTCAAGAAGAAGGTGAGTCAACAACCCATTGGGTGCACTGGGTCTCAACAATCTTGCACTCATCGGATCGCAAGAATGCCGACTCAGCAGTGTTGATGTTGGAGAACAACTACCGTTTCACGCCCTTGAAGCAGAAATTAGGGCGGCTCAAACGCCACTGCAATGACATGGGGACACTCATGGTGGCTCTGGTTAAATATGCTGTCTCTGATAGTACCAAAGACCCCAAGTATGATGACAATAAAGTGGGGAAGGCAAAGAGGAGCTGCAACGCTAAGGGCAGCAGTATAACCCGAGAGGCAATGGTAAGCGCAAAGCTGATAGTAGCTTTGACTTTGTGTCTAACACCAATGCATAGAATAATTGCCAGCGTCCTACGGGTAAACTGCCCCCACAGGCCGGCGGATCCAGTATCAATCTTGAGCATATGTTAAATCAGCCCTGCCGACGACATGGTACGAAAGAAAGACCATCCGGGCATCTATGGAAGGATTTGTCACATCATGAAGGAGTACAAAAATTCAATTCCATGATATCCATGGTCCAGGTGTCGGTTCTGGTCCCGGCTCTCATGGTCCGGCTTATGGTGGTGGCGGTTCTAACTCTGGTTTCCAAGGAAATCAAGGTAATCACAACAACCAGGGTGGTTACAACCAGCAGAGTAATCAGGGGGGTCAGCAACAGCAACAGTCTGGTTATCAGAGCAACCTGAAGCAGTTGAATAGTGGGCAATATCATGTGTTTACCACTAGCTTGTGTAAGCGTGACCATAAGCTTCATAAGAGATTAGTCAATGATGTTGAGTCGACAGTTCCTCGTTATCTGCTTTGGTATGAGCAACCCATCATGTGGAATCGGGAAGATCATCCGCCCTGGGTTGATAATCCGGGTCATTTGGCTTTGGTGGTTGCGCCTCATGTCGGAGGGTATAAGTTTACCAAAGTACTCATGGACGGAGGGAGCAGCATCAATATCCTTTATTATGAAACTTTCCGTCGCATGGGGTTGACTGATAAAAATCTTAAGCCATCAAACACTATTTTCCATGGCGTGGTACCTGTAAGTTGGCGTATCCAGTTAGTAAGATAGCGCTGGAAGTTGTTTTTGGAGATGATCATGACTCTAGGTCAGAGACGTTGACCTTTGAAGTGGTCAAGATCCACAGCCCATATCACGCTCTGTTTGGACGGACGACTTATGCCAAGTTCATGGCGCGGCCGTGTTACATGTATCTGCAGCTCAAAATGCCGGGTCACAAAGGAACCATTAAAGTGCATGGGAGCCGTAAGATAGCCCTGGAGTGTGAAGAAGGGGATGCGGCTTATGCTGAGTCAGTTTGTGCAACGAAGGACTTAAAATTTTACAAGGACAATGTTGACCCAGCAGATATGACGTCTTTGAAAAAGCCAACCACAAAGCATGATCCAGTTTTAAAGTTTAAATCAGTAGATGATACCAAGATGATTGATTTCGTTCCTGGCGAATCATCCAAGCAGTTCAGCATCAGTGCTAATCTAGATCCGAAATAGGAAAGCACGCTCATCGAGTTCATCCCTAAGAATCGGGACATCTTTGCATGGAAGCCTTCAGACATGCCGGGTGTACCAAGAGAACTCGCTGAGCACACTCTTAATATTGATCCAAAATTTAAGCCGGTTAAACAGTTTCTTCACCGGTTTAATGAGGAGAGGTGGAAGGCCATTGGAGAGGAAGTAGCCTGGCTCTTGGCAGCTGGGTTTATCATTGAAGTTTTTCATCCTGAGTGGTTAGCTAACCCGGTGCTGGTACTTAAGAAGAATGGCACTTGGCGTATGTGTGCGGACTACACAGATTTAAATAAGGCTTGTCCGGCTGATCCTTTTGCTCTCCCTCGTATTGATCAGATTATTGATGCTACGGCGGGTTGTGAGCATTTGAGTTTTTTGGATGCTTATTCTGGCTATCATCAGATCAAGATGGCAGTTAAGGACCAGGAGAAGACAACTTTCATAACTCCTTTTGGAGCCTTCTGCTATGTGTCTATGCCTTTTGGGCTCAAGAGTGCCGAGGCGACTTATCAGAGATGTGTGCAAAATTGCCTTCATAATCAAATTGGGCGTAATGTTCATGCTTATGTGAATGACATCGTGGTAAAGTCCAGAGAGAAAGAAACATTGATAGATGATTTGAAGGAAACCTTTGATAATCTCAGGGTTTATAAGATGATGCTTAACCCGACCAAGTGTGTTTTTGGTGTGCCGGCAGGCAAGCTCTTGGGTTTTCTAGTGTCTAACAGGGGCATTGAAGCTAATCCGGAAAAAATCAAGGCCATTACTTCTCTAGCTAAGCCGGTGTGTGTCAATGATGTGCAACGTCTGGCGGGCCGTATTGCGGCCTTAAGCCGATTCATAAGCTGGTTGGGAGAGAAAGCTATCCCTCTGTATCAGATGATGAAAAAGACAGATAATTTTGTCTAGAGTGATGCTGCTAATGAAGCGTTTGAGGATTTGAAGAAGCAACTGGCTGAGCCGCCCGTGCTTGCCTCCCCTATTGATAAGGAGCCTCTATTGTTATATGTGGCTGCTAATAGCCGGGCTATCAGTATAGCTATTATGGTAGAAAGGAAGGAAGCAGGCAAGGAGTATCTGGTTCAAAGGCCGGTTTATTATATCAGTGAGGTGCTTATTGAGTCCAAGCAGAGATATCCGTATTGGCAGAAGCTTGTGTATGGGGTCTTCTTGGTCAGCCGGAAACTTAAACACTATTTTCTGAGTCATCCCATCACTCTGGTTAGCTCTGCTCCTTTGGGAGATATCATCCAAAATAGGGAGGCAACTGGCCGAGTCGCTAAGTGGGCTATTGAGCTTGGACCTCACAGGTTAAAATATGTGCCTCGCACGGCCATCAAGTCTCAGGCGCTGGTGGATTTCATCAATGATTGGATAGAGCTGCAGATGCCTGAGGAAAAGCTAGATAACACATACTGGACTATTCACTTTGATGGGTCCAGGCAATTGGAGGGCTCGGGGGCTCGAGTTATTCTTGCTTCCCATACCGGACTGAAACACATAATATAACATGTTATCCTACAATCATAAAAAGACCGGATATATGTAAAGCATCTCAGATACTTACGATGCGGTCTGGGGCTTCACCCCGGGGCACCGCTCGAGGATCACTTCGGCATCCGAATCCGAGCCATCTGAGAGAGATATTTTCCCTCTCTTGGACGCCTCCGCCTCCGGGCCTACGGAGGGCACCCTCTTCTTCTTCCTCCCATTAAGGGGAGAATCACTCTCTGCCTCCTCCTCCTCTTTATCTTCATCTCCCTCATGGGGGGAGGGAGATGTGGTCTCTCCGGTCACAGCGTCTGAAGTACCTTTACGGCGGAGGCCACCTTTGGCCTCCTTGCTCTTCTTCTTGGCCTTCTTCTCCAGCGCCTGATATGATGCCGGGACCAGCATCCTCATTAGCAGGAGAATGGCTGGGCCTTCGGGTAGCGGAGCCGGACACTTGATCCACTCCGCCTTCTTTGTCCATCCCTAATTGAAGGATGGAAGGCTCAACATACCTTTTGATTTACGAACTGAAGTTATGTTTGGAACCTAAATGCTTATCGGGGTGGCCGGATGCGCGCTATCGAGGCTGATGTTGTCGGTCGTCTCCGGCCATGCCTTTTGGGCCTTGAAGAGCAACTTCTAGATCTGTTCGTGCGTTGTGCCAAAGAATCACTGCAGGGTTAGCGACCCTTCCGGGTTGAACTCCCACATGTGGAGAGGCCGGTGCTGGCAGGGGAGGATCCGGTGGAAAAGCATCACCTGAATCACATCAGTGAGACTGGTGTTCTTCTCTATCATATTTTTAATGCGCTTTTGCAGCACCATCACTTCATCGAACGACACCTAGTCCAGACCCTTGTTGGTCCACCACGCGAGCCGCATTAGGGGTCCGCATCGCCATTTTCCTTTTCGGACTCCAGGAAGTTGCTTGCACGCCAAAGGGGACCTCCTGAGCATCACGCCTCAGGAGCTCTTACCGGACCTCGGACCGCTCACCTCCTAGCCTTGACCATGACATCGCAACCTGGCATACCAGCGACAGTTGAAGCCTGCCTAGGGACTGGGACCTGTCGGCATAGAGCGTGAAGCTACCACTAGAACGAAAAGGAGGAGCAATGCCAGAGCGACACACACAATCACAAATCATACTAGGAATGATAAACTTCAAAGCAAAAGCATTACAAGATTCTTTACATGCCCTCGCGGGGTTTGTCTCGATTCCTCGCAGGGAACAAAAGAAGAAAAACTCCAAGGAGCCCTGGCTACGAGCATCACCATCGACGCCATCATCAACTGTGGGCCACGTGGGGCCGACGGCAACCCCATCCAAATCGTCATCGACGCCGAGCGGATGCCGCTGCCGCGCTTCGGGCAAGTAGCTATCGTCGCTGGACTCCGGGGACTCGCTCGGCTCGGGAGAGTCACTGGATTCTCAGGAGTCGTCGCCGCTGCTGGAGGAGCCGTGAGCAAGGCCGGGGTAGGATCAACGCCCACAGCCGCGCCATGTGGGCTGCTTCCTCCGGGGCAGCACTCCAGCCGCCGCCCCCCACGATCCCACATAATGATGATTTTTTCTGCATGCAGTGAAGTCTCATCAAGTTGGACGATTGCCGAGGCAGCATGGGGAAGCGGAGGCGCCCACTTACCATCAATCGCCACGCGTCGACCAAGCCCATAGGAGGTTAGGGCCTGTGGCGCTCCGCACTTGCCCTTTGGCATCGTCTCGAAGCCAAGTATGAGTGCGCCTTGGGCCAGGGGGCTACTGTCGATGTTCTGGGAACGGGGGTACCCAGAATGGCCTGCCTGTGGCCCATGACATGGCTCCTTCAACGGCCTCGTACGGCCCAACTTCAACAACAACAACCCAAGACCCTTGCGAGGGGCCAAGCCTCGCGAGGCGGAGAACACCAAGAACTCCATGGGGGGCAGCCTCACGAGGCTGGCTCCCGAGGAGCAGAGATATCAATTCAAGGTGCACCTCGCAAGGTTCATATGACATGGGCCATGATGACCAAGGCCAGACAGGTGCAAGCGGGCGCAGTGCACCAGTTTCCTCTTTGGTGCTAAGGAGGCAAGCGCAGGTGCGGAGTCCCGAGACATCAAGGAAAGGTTTCCATTTCGGTGCAACAAGACCAAGACCACCAGGACGATAGGACGGAGGTCATCGCAGAGCCCACCGTGGCGTCACCACCAGAGGATTTTGCAGGAGAAGACTACTTTTGTCAGGATAACTTGTACTAGTTGTCTCCCTTTGAATTTGGCCATTGTGGGATCCCTTCCTATCGGCGTTCTGGGACCGGGGGTGCCCAGACTCACCTGCCTGCGGGCTTGTGCGTGGCTCCACCAACAGCTTGGTATGGCCCATCTTCAGCAACAACCACTCAAGACCCTCGCGAGGAGCCAAGCCTCGCGAGGCGGACGACACCGAGACCTCCCTGGGAGCAGCCTCACTAGGCTGGCTCCTGAGGAGCGGAGATCTCTATGCAAGGGGCACCTCATGAGGTTCATGTGATGTGAGCCATGACGACCAAGGCCAGGTGGATGCCAGCGGGCGCAGTGTACCAGTTTCCTCTTTCGTGCTAAAGAGGCAGGGGCAGGCAAGGAGTCCCGAGGCATCAGGCAAAGATTTCCATATCGGTGCAACAAGACCAGGACGAGCAGGACGACAAGAGGAAGGTCACCACAGAGCCCATAGCGGCGTCACCACCAGAGCCTTTGGCAGGCGAAGACCACCTTTTGTCAGGACATCTTGTACTAGTTGTCTCTCATCAAGATCCCTTCCCGCCTAACATTTGGGAAGAGGACCGGGGCCTCTATAAATAGGACTAGCCACCACCGTAGGGAGGGATCGACTCATCTTGGATTGGATCCATTCCATCCTCACATCCACCAGCTCGCCGAGATCAACAACACCTCTCCTCCTCAGCCTGTTCACCCATTGTACTAGTTGGTCCTTAGCCCGTGAGGCAATCCACCAACACCACACTTGAGTAGGGTATTACACCGCAAGGTGGCCTGAACCAGTATAAACCCTTTTGTCTCTTGTTCCTTGGGTTCGTGGAGCTAGGCGTGAGATCATTGAGCGAGCGAGCTAGGAAGAGAGAGTTCTTCGTGCGCACCCCAGAGTTCGAACCTCAAGGGTTAGCCGGAACCCGCAATCCGACATTTGGCGCGCCAGGTAGGGGTGCGCCAGAGCTCCGCCTCTCCGCTCGTTCCGCCCCTCCGCCCGCTTCGTCTCTCCATCCGGCCCTCATGGTAGGCGCCACCCCACTGGCTGGATCAACGGGCGCGCACGAAGGCGCCATGGGCCTCTAGGCCTTCACCCCCGCCTTACAACAGGTGCGGTGGCCACACAAGTTCAAGCCAGATATGCCGCCTCGCTATGATGGCGCGGCGGATCCAGCCGCCTTCCTGCTGGTGTACGAGGAGGCCGTTCGGGAAGCCAGGGGAGATGACAGGGTCATGGGCAACTGGTTCCCCATGGCCCTGGATGGCATGCCGCACGCCAGGCTGCCCAGCCTGCCAGGATCCTCGGTAGCCTCATGGGAGGAGCTGCGCATTCTCTTCGTCGCGCGCTTCGCGGCACTAGCACCCTCCACCATTGTGGCCATCCTCGGCGGCTCGCAGGCACCGCCCTCAGATCGCCACATCAAGAAGTTCTTCTGCCAAGTGAGCGCCGCCTCTGTGCAATAGGGACCACCCCCAGGATGGGCGGCGCCCCAGGCCGACATCACCTTCAACTCGGAGGACGATCCGGCAGTCGCCGCGGGCTCGGGCGCACTCCCGATGCTCTGCACGCCCACCATCTATAACGTAGCGGTCACCAAGACCCTCATCAACGGAGGAGCTGGCCTCAACATCCTCTCCATGGAAGCCTTTAGCTTGCTCTATGTGTCGCTCGACCGGCTCCGCCACACCAGGCCTTTCTCCGGAGTCGGTGGTGGTTTCATCAGCCCCCTAGGGCAGGTCCACCTCCTAATCACCTTCGGCACCCGCGACAACTACCGCACTGAGCTTATTGACTTCGACATCGCCCGCATCGGCCTCCCGTACAACGCCATCCTCGAGTACCCTGCCCTGGCTCAGTTCATGTCAGCGACTCACCCTACATACAACCTCGTGAAGATGCTGGGGAGCAACGGCATCCTCACCGTGGCTGGAGACACCAAGGAGGCCCTGACGACCCTCAAGCTCATCTTCAGGGCCACGGCGGCAGCACGCCCCGCTGGTAAAGCAGCCCCTAAGACCCAAGGGGCTGTGCTGGCGAAGAAGAAGCAGTTATTCTCGCAAGACCGGGCCAAGACGAAGCAAGTACCGGTTGAGGTGGATGGGGCCTCGAGAGCCACCTTCACTATAGGCGCCAACCTTGACCCGGATCAAGAAGAGGCACTGGTGAAATTCCTACGCGCGAATAAGTAGGTATTCACCTGGGAGCCAAAGCAGCTGGTGGGGGTCCCAAGGGGAGTATCGAGCACCACTTGAGGGTGTGCCCCAATGTGCGCCCGATGAAACAGAAGGCGCGACAACAGTCCACAGAGAAGCAGTCCTTCATCGTCCAGGAAACCTACAAGCTACAGGCAGCGGGTGTCATCCGCGAAGTCCGATACACGGAGTGGCTGGCAAACCCCGTCGTCGTGCCAAAGAAGGGCGGGAAGGTACACATGTGCGTCGACTTCACCAACCTCAACAAGGCCTGCCCTCAAGACCCGTTCCCGCTTCCGTGCATTGATCAGATTGTCGACTCCACCGCCGAGTGTGACCTGTTATGTTTCCTAGATGCCTTCTCAGGATACCACCAGATCAAGATGGTGGTGCAGGACGTACAGAAGACGACATTCCTAACCCCGTGCGGGGTGTACTGCTACACCTGCATGCCCTTCGAGCTGTGTAACGCTGGGGCGATCTTCCAGCGTGTAACGCCCCGAGACCGATGTGCCAAGTGTCCTCCAGTTATTCGCTGTTGTTGCTTTGTCATTGATTGCGTGTCATGCATTGCATATCATGTCATCATGTGCATTTCATTTGCATACGTGTTCATCTCATGCATCCGAGCATTTTCCCCGTTGTCCGTTTTGCAATCCGACGCTCCTATGTCATCATTATTTTACACCCCCGGGCCAGTGCTCCTCTGAGTGTTGGTCCAACCTGTCAGCTGCCGGTGGCCACCAGGGGCAACTCTGGGCTGGCCTACCCGTACCTTGGAAAATCTGAGTGTGCCCTGAGAAAGAGATATGTGCAGCTCCTATTGGGATTTGTTGGCACATTCGGGCGGTGGTGCTGGTTTAGTTTTACCTTGTCGAAATGTCTTGTAACCGGGATTCCGAGTCTGATCGGGTCTTCTCGCTAGAAGGAATATCCTTCATTGACTGTGAGAGCTTGTTATGGGCTAAGTTGGGACACCCCTACAGGGATTTGAACTTTCGAAAGCCATGCCCGCGGTTATGGGCAGATGGGAATATGTTAATGTCCGGTTGTAGAAAACCTGAAGTTGACCTTTATTAAAATACATCAACCGCGTGTGTAATAGTGATGGTCTCTTTCCAGCAGAATCCGGGAAGTAAACACGGTGTTGGAGTTATGCTTGACGTAGGTTGTTCTAGGATCACTTCTTGATCATAGTTTCTCGGTCGTGCTTTGCCTTCTCTTCTCGCTCTCATTTGCGCATGTTAGCCACCATATATGGTAGTCGCTTGCTGCAGCTCCACCTCATACCTTTACCTTACCCATAAGCTTAAATAGTCTTGATCGCGAGGGTGCGAGATTGCTGAGTCCTCGTGACTCACAGATATTTCCAAAACCAGTTTGCAGGTGTCGATGTTACCGAGCAGGTGACGTAACCAAGCTCAAGGAGGAGCTCGATCAAGATCTTGTCCTTTGTGTTGTTTTGTTCTAGTTGATCAGTAGTGGAGCCCAGTTGGGGTCGATCGGGGACCTTGTCGCTTTTGGGGTTCTTTTATTTTGGTTCCGTAGTCGGACCTCGATTGTATTTGGATGTTGTAATGCTTTATTCATGTAATTGTGTGAAGTGGCGATTGTAAGCCAGCTATTTATCTCTTTCCCTTATGTATTACATGGGTTGTGTGAAGATTACCCCACTTGCGACATTGCTTTCAATGCGGTTATGCCTCTAAGTCATGCTTCGACACGTGGGAGATATAGCCGCATCGAGGGCGTTACACAACGGCTGATGCACATCGCCCTGGGCCAACAGCTCGGAAGGAATGCTGAAGCCTACGTCGATGACATTGTGGTAAAATCTCAGGACGCTAGGACCCTCATTCAGTATCTGGAGCAGACTTTTGCCAGCCTGCGCAAGGTAGATGTGCGGCTCAACACGGAGAAATGTGTGTTTGGCATCCCCTTTGGCAAACTGCTGGGTTTCCTCGTGTCGCACAGCGGGATCGAGGCGAACCCAGAGAAGGTCAAAGCAATAGAAGACATGGGACCACCACAGACTCTCAAGGAAATGCAAAAACTTGTGGGCTGCATAACCTCACTAGGGCGCTTCATCTCCAAGTTGGGTGAGCGCGCCCTCCCGTTCTTCAAGCTAATGAAGAAGAAGGGCCCGTTTGAGTGGACTTCGGAGGCCGACATGGCATTTCAAGACCTCAAGAGATACCTAACCAGCCCACCAGTGATGGTGGCGCCTCGTCCCCTCGAGCCCCTGGTGCTTTACCTGGCTGCCACACCTCATTCCGCTAGCGCAGCGCTGGTGGCCGTCCGGGAAAAGCGCCAGGACAAAGGTTCGCCACACGATGCTCCACGTTCGGTCGAGACGGTACGACACCAAGACGACGTTCATGTGGCTGCGATGCCCTGGTGGGTAACGAAGCTCCTGAGCCCCCCCAGTCTCAGTAGATGCCCATGCCTCAGGAGATCTCGGACTCTACCGACACTCCCGTCCTGGTCGAACACCCCGTGTACTTCGTCAGCACGGTGTTGCGAGACGCGCGGGTCCGCTACCACATGCCGCAGAAGCTTCTGCTCGCGCTCCTTGTGGCCTCGCGCAAGCTGCGCTACTACTTCCAAGGCCACCACATCAAGGTCATCTCAACTTACCCACTGGAGAGGGTGCTCTGAAGCCCCAACGCAGTGGGGAGGGTCGCCGAGTGGAACATCGAGTTACAAGCCTTCCAGCTGGAGTTCAGCACCACCAGGGTCATCAAGGGAGCCGCGCTCGCCGACTTTATGGCGGAATGGACTGACGCTCCAGGGCCCGAAGCATGCAAGGATCGGTCTCTCTCGCCAGGAAGCGAGGCACCAGACGGCTGGGTCATGTACTTCGACAGCGCCTTCGCACGCCAGGGCGCAGGGGCTAGGGCTGTACTCATCTCGCCCACCGAGGACAAGCTTTACTACACCGTGCAGCTCTGCTTCCAGCAAGGTGAGAAGGTCTCCAACAACATCGCAGAGTATGAAGGTCTGTTTGCCGGCCTCAAAGCTGCGGCGGCCTTGGGAGTGAAGCGCCTCACCATCAAGGGCGACTCTCAGCTCCTCGTCAACTTCTCCAACAAGGTATACGAGCCAAAGGACGAGCACATGGAGGCATACCTCGCGGAGGTACGCAAAATGGAGAAGCAATTCTTGGGCCTAGAACTGCAGCATGTTCCTCATGGCACAAACAAGGAAGCTGATGATATCGCCAAAAGGGCGTCAAGGCATCAACCCCAGGAGCCTGGCATCTTCAAGGAGCGGCTCTTTAAGCCTTCAGCGGCCCCTCCGGCTACAGAGCTTACGCCGCCTCAGGAGGAGCTCCCCCCGCCACCAACCTCAGGAGCTCCCGCCTACGGCCCGACTTCAGGAGCACGCCTGCTCCTTGCGCTTGAACCCCAGGAGGGGTGCTGGACTGAAGAATTCAAGGCGTACCTACTACAAGGGATCCTGCCAGAGAATGATGAGGCCGCGGAGCGCGTTGCTCGGTAGGCTACAGCATACTGCATCCAGGATGGTGAGCTATACCGAAAATGACCGAATGATGTTTCTTTGCGGTGCATCTATAGGGAGTAGGGGTGCGAACTGCTAGCTGACATACATGGTGGAGACTGCGGGCATCACTCGTTGTTGCACACCCTGGTGGGCAAGGCATTCCGTAGCGGGTTCTACTGGCCCACGACACTCAACGACGCAGCCGAGCTGATGAGGTCATGCGAGGCCTGCCAGTTCCATGCCAAGCAAATCCACCAGCCCACTCAGGGCCACCAGACTATCCCGCTCTCATGGTCGTTTGCGGCTCTGGGGGCTGGACATCCCGGGCCCGTTCCCTCGAGCGCCCAGGGGCTACCGCTACCTCTACGTCGCCATCGACAAGTTCACCAAATGGGCGGAGGTGGAAGTCGTCCGCACCATCCCAGCCGGCTCTGCGGTCAGGTTCATCAAGGGCCTGGTGAGCCGTTTCGGGGTCCCTAACCGCATCATCACCGACAACGGCTCACAGTTCACTAGCAGTCTCTTCAAAACATATTGTGCTAACCTTGGAACGCAGATATGCTACGCCTCAGTAGCACACCCCAGAAGCAACGGCGAGGCCGAGTGCGCTAACATGGAGGTCTTGAGGGGCCTCAAGAGAAGGACCTTCAAAAAGAAGCTCGAGGCCTGCGGCAGGGGCTGGTATGACGAGCTCCAATCCGTGCTGCGGTCCATCCGCACCAGCGCCACAAAGCCGACAGGCGAGACTTCGTTCTTCCTCGTCTACGGAGCCGAAGTGGTTCTCCCTCACGAGGTCAGGCATCACTCCACGTGGGTCCTGGCGTTTGAAAAGGCACGCCAAGACGCCATGCGGGGGATGGACCTCGTGCTGGGGGAGGAACGCCGCCACCAAGCCTCGCTCTGTGCGGCAAGGTACCAGCAGGCGCTGCGGTGGTACCACTGCCACAGCTTCCGCTCCAGGACGCTCGAGGTGGGCGATCTTGTCCTGAGGCGGGTGCTCTCCAGGGAAGGGATGCATAAGCTCTCACACACGTGGGAGGGCCCGTTTAGGATTGCAACGTCTCTAGGCCTGGCACTGTGCGCCTGGAGGCGCAGGACAGGATCCCCATCCAGAACACCTGGAACATCCAACACCTCCAGAAGTTCTACCCATGAAGCAAGGCCGAGTGCCTGTGAAGGTCTCCGCCCGTGACACTCTCACGTAATAATGAGTGGGGATGTACACGACCCGGAGTCCCTGGAGTGCCGCCCTCGGGCCTCGGGGGCTCCCTCCCATGTCCTAGTGGCAACACTTAGCTTCGCATTGGTGAGAAGACTACACTAGGTGCCGGCCGCGGCTGTTCATTTGCTTTCTGTAGTTGGTTTGCAACTTTTTAATGAAATTTGAAGTTCTGGCATTTCTCGATTGCTCGGTTGAATCCTTTCTTTTCTCTACTTCTTCGCTCGGCTCTTTGTTTCGCGCCAAGGAGGACGGCAGTTGCTCGACACTCTCCCTCGCGTGCCTCGCGTGGGGGCTGGGCAGGTGTGTGCGTGTGATGGGCTAGCCTAAGCCACGGACACACCTCGCCAAAGCCCTGTCGCTCCAGAGCTTCGGCTCCCTTGACCTTTGCGAGGTACCCTCGATTGAGCTCGTGCTTGGCGCACCCCTCTAAGTCTGTGCGCCATGGTTACCGCGACATGGCGCGCTGGGCCATGATTATGAGGCCTCATGTAGGGAAGGATAAGGCACCCGATAGACGTCCTAACAATTTCTGCAGCTTTCTGACGCCTCCCGAGGTCAACGGCTCCCGAGCCAGCAACAAGGAGGGCTCACCAGGTGCCAGAGGGCGTGCCTTCACGAGACGGGAAACTACCTCGGGCGCATCCAGCTAAGGCATCCCTCTATGTCTACATGAAGCATGAACGCCATAACACAACACAGGAACAATAAACATAACATAAGTGGCATGAAAATTATGGTTCATTACACGCCCTCGCAGGGCCCCATACTTGTTTCATGGAATACAAGAAGGGAAAGGACGAGCAAAAGCGGTGCGCGCCCGCAGCGGCTCTCGACGTCCCCCCGGACTCAGCCAGAATCCTCCTCACGCTTCACCGGAGCGCGGCGGCGGGATGATCCACCACTGCTGGAGCTTTCACAGTAGGTGGAGCCGCCGCCGCCAGACGAGCCACGACCGTCGCCAAGGGCGAACTCGCCTCCGGCGTCTTCGCGGCCGTGGTCAAGGCCAGGCTCGTCATCGCCACCACTGTCATAGGGGAAGCACCCTGCGCGGCGGCCATCTTCCCCAAAAACCCTCACGTACGGGGTTGCGATGTCGTCGTACTTGAAGTGGAGGGTGCACCTCCCGCTCAGGCCGCATGCGCGGGCGAACGTCTGCCAGCCGCGGGCCAGGACTGCATTGCCCGCGCTGGAGATCTCCACCGCGACCCACGAGGCCTTGCTGCAACAGCCGTCACCTTGTAGCCAGAAGCCGTCAAGACCTGTGGCCGACAGCTCCTCGGCGAAGGAGCTGGAGCCAAGTGCCTGCCGGCTGCTCCGACCATATGACAAACTCTGGGAGCACCTCCACCGAATGGAAGCATTACCGAGGAGGCCGGGCGACCATGGCGTGCCTCTCGTCGGTGCAAGGGCTGCTCCGCCTAGAGTGGCCCCCGTCGCGGGAGGAGGCACCGCTGTGGCCGGTTCTTGAAGGAGTACGCCCGCGCCCCCTAGGGGCCGAGCCATGGGTCATGGCGTGCTTGCGAGGGCAGCCACGACCCCTCTTGGGCGGTGGAGAGTCGGCCCCTCCTGGCATGCTTTCCCCTTCTCTACGGCCGAGAACCTCTTCGTCGGCGCCATGGGTGTCGTAGCAAGACGACGGAGCAAAGAAGAAGAAAAAGCAAACGAAGTGGAGGAGAAGATGAGCAATGGGGGCTCTGCCCCTCTCCTCATTTATAGCCAGAGGCAGGCCAACCGCTAGTCTCCATGATCACAGGTAATGATGGTCTTTCTTCTGCATGCAGCAGGGTCTCGTCAAGTCGAACGATTGCCGAGGCAGCATGGGGAAGCGGAGGCGCCCACGTCCTATCAATCACCACGCGTTAATCAAGGCCGCATGCGGATGGGCCCCGCGGCACTCCGCACTTGACTTTTGGCTGCGCCTCGAAGCCAAGCCCGAGCGTGCCTTGGGCCCTGGGGCTACTTTCAGCGTTTTGGGACCGGGGTGCCCAGACTTGCCTGCCTGCGGGCATGTGCGTGGATCCACCAACAGCCTGGTACGGCTCTTCTTCAGTAGAAACCACTCAAGACCCTCGCGAGGGGCCAAGCCTAGCGAGGCAGACGACACCGAGACCTCCCCGGGAGCAGCCTCCCTAGGCTGGCTCCCGAGGAGCGGAGATCTCTATGCAAGGGGCACCTCGCGAGGTTCACGTGACGCGAGCCATGAAGACCAAGGCCAGGCGGGCGTGAGTGGGTGCAGTGTACCGGTTTCCTCTTTCGTGCTAAAGAGGTAGGCACATGCGAGGAGACCCGAGGCATCAGGCAAAGGTTTCCATATCGGTGCAACAAGACCAAGACCAGCAGGACGGCAGGATGGAGGTCACCACCAGAGCCTTTGGCAGGCGAAGACCACCTTTTGTCAGGATAGCTTGTACTAGTTGTCTCCCTTCAAACTTGGCCGTTGTGGGATCCCTTCCCGCCTAACATTTGGGAAGAGGACCGGGGCCTCTATAAATAGTACTAGCCACCACCGTAGGGAGGGATCGACTCATCTTGGATTGGATCCATTCCATCCTCACATCCACGAATTCGCCGAGCACAAGAACACCTCTCCTCCTAAGGCTATTCACCCATTGTACTAGTTCGTCCTTAGCCCGTGAGGCAATCCACCAACACCACACTGGAGTAGGGTATTACACCGCAAGGTGGCCCAAACCAGTATAAACCCTTGTGTCTCTTGTTGCTTGGGTTCATGGAGCTAGGCCGTGAGATCGTTGAGCGAGCGAGCTAGGAAGAGAGTGTTCTTCATGCGCACCCCAGAGTTCAAACCTCAAGGGTTAGCCAGAACCCGCAATCCGACACTTCCCACCTACATTTGGGAAAAGGACCAAGGCCCCTATAAATAGGACCTAGCCACCACCATAGAGGGGATCGGATCCATTCCACCCTGACTACCTCACCAGCTCATTGAGCCCTAGAACACCTCACCTCCTGAGGTTGTTCGTCCATTGTACTAGTTCATCCACAACCTACTGAGGCCAATCCACCACAAAGCAGGAGTAGGGTTTTACATCACAAGGTGGCCCGAACCTGGGTAAACTGCCATGTCTCTTGTCCATTTGGTTCGTCGAGTTAGGCCATGGAATCGGAGCGTAGGCAGACTGGGGAGGGCAAGTTGTTCGCACGCACCCCAGAGTTCAAACCTCTCAAGGGTCCGCGGAACCCCGAATTCAACAAAGGCCATCTTGCCATGCTTGAGCGCAACTCATTCTTCACGGTCCCTCCATCAATCCACCAAAGCAGGAGTAGGGTTTTATGCTTCCCAGCGGCCTGAACCTGGGTAAAAACGATCCGCGTCACCACTGGTGTGCTATTCGAGGGCCTCCGCTCTTTATGCAATGCGCCCTTCCCCCTTGCCGAACCACAAGGGGTCGATGGCCCCATAGGTGGTCGTGTTCTACCATGACATCTTTGGCGCGCCAGGTAGGGTGAGGCGCTCGCATGAACCCAAGGTCGTAAATAGCACAACAATCTTCTTCATCACCTTCTTCATCGGTGGCTTCATCATCCATGGCGCCCAAGAAAAAGTCCGACGCAACAGCTCAGCCTTCCACCTCGAAGGCCCCCTTGCATGCAGCCACCAATACCATGGGGGCTGCTGTGGCCTCGGGGAACAAGGATGTTGCGGGGAACACGACTGGCGCAGGTGGCGCTGTCATCGTTCCCCCCGCGGCCGAAGCAGGAGCGGAAGACGCCGTGGGAGGGCGACACCAGCAGCACCCCAGTGGCCACGTTCCACAAGGCGCAGGCAGGGGGAATACCCATTCCCCGCCTCTCCACCCCACTGGAGGGCATGACCTCAGCGATGGCACCCACTCTAGCGCGAGTCACCAACCGCTGGTTGTCCCTGCTACGGGTGCAGCTATAGGGCACGCGCCTTCCCAGGCCAAGGTCATCAAGACGAAGCACCGAACGGGGTCGACAACCCCCAGGCGCAACCTTCTCGTCATCATGCTTCCATGACAACTGGCTCGCGGCGGCGAGAGAACGGCGCCACCAGTACCGGTGCCGGCAGAAGTCGGGCGATGTCGCATTCTCCATCGTCATCCATGCCAAGCACTGCCTTAGAAGCCAGGGCGCGAGCCTAGCACCTATTGAGATTCTCGCCAGCGGCCAATGAAATGAATGAGTGGTGAGCCACCATTCAAAGTTTGATTTGGTTTCACTAAGGCGGGACGACCATGTCAGGCGGACCCACCACGACACCCACAAGCGGAGACAACGTCCCGGGCTGCTGACCATGTCGAGGGAGCCACCCCGACTGTGCAGTCTCTGCCATGGCAGCCAGTGCAGGGGCTGTAGCCAGAACCACGTGATCAAGGACGGACGAGGTATCGATGGCCTTCTCTGATCCTCGGGACCATAAAGATCAGCGGCAGGTCCTGGAAGATAGGCGGAGGGAAGACGTGCGTGTCACCATAGAACGACGCCATGAAACCCACAGCCAGTCTGTGTCAGGACCCGGTCCTAAGTCACACCGATCTAGCATGTAACACGTCATATCACTTTGCGGCCTCACGCAAGGTATTCCCACAGGTGCCACCTTACCTGGCCTGGGACCGTTTGCGCCTTTTGGCTCACGTATATGATAGTGTCACTAGCATCCATATGTTAGAGAACCCGAGACGACATGACCAGTCATAAACCCAAAGTGGCACTAACTTACAGGGACATGCATACATGACCCAACAAAGAATGTGTCGATCATCAACGTATGAACCCAAGTCGTAGCAAGCTACAAGGCCTTAAAGGAACAACATGACATTTCCCCGAAGGGACAGACACATGAACGAAGAAGGACATGCCGGCCAACCTAAGTGTTCCGGAGCAGTAGCAAGCTACCATGGCTCAGTGGAAGCACTAGGAGACATTTCCCCATAAGAGAGGCTACCAAGAATAAACAACTAGGTTGTCGGATCCCACACATAGCAATACACGTTACACGTACGCATAACATGCAAGTATGAGTTGTACAACATGGCATCACAACATAACTCAACAACTCAAATAGATAAAGGCCCAGAAGAGCCACATAGCATTTATTACAAACAGGGGTCACATGACCCAGCATACAGAGCATACAAGAAATGGAAGCATAACATGTCTGAGTACAAACAATTACAAATGAAAAAGGCCGAGAAGCCTGACTATCTACAAGACCCTCCCACGGGTACAAGATCATAGTTGAGGTAACAAGCTAAACGTTGAAGTCCATGCGGAACTACTAGTGAGACTGAAGTCTCTCTGCAAAAACATAAATTAATCAAACGTGAGTACGAATGTACCCAGCAAGACTTACATCAGAACTATCTACATATGCATCAGTATCAACAAAGGGGGCAGTGGAGTTTAACTGCAGGAAGCCAGCTTTGACTCAGTGGCTATCCTGTACTACGACTGCTGGTAACTCTTTTGAGGTGGCGCACACGAGTCCACATACTCACCATGTCAATACACCACTATGGATATGCTCTCGTATCCCCACTAGAAGGCCATCCATAGCACTCACGCTTATCTTGCGCATTTTAGAGTATCCACTTTCACATGTCTATCAACTGTATAAGCAACCAAGCAGTCCTTTACTGGGGATGCGGCTATTCGAATAGTTTTGTTACCCTGCAGGGGTGTACTTGTTCACACACGCTCTCACCACTTATCGCCATTTACACGACATGTACTCAACAACCTTCAAGCGGAAGCCCAACAATGGTGTCAGCCACGACCTGACTAACCACACAAGTTCCTAGTCCAGGTTTATCGCCTATTCAGGTCCATCCACAGGGAGTCTGGCCGAGGTTTCCACTACCGCCCCGAACGATGCGTGCAGGGTTCCCGAGGCACCAAACGGGCGTCCCGATACACCGTGCCACGTGCCTACCGCATCACAACCCACCCCTAGGGTCAGCGCTGCGCATGGCCTCCAGCATACTACAAACACTAGAAACTACTTGCAACTCCTCAACAGAGGACAGGGGGTTAATAAGTCGAGAGGTCCATTGATTTCGGGCCCAACGCGTGGTACTAGCTGATCTTAAATCACACATACAGATCTCAGTTCCTAAGGAAGGTTCCCATGAAACAACCCACCATGTACTCCTACATGGCCTCTCATCGATACCTTTAGCAAATCGTATTCACACACTTAGCTCTCAACAATAGGACATGTTCACACACCTCCAATTCATCCCTGATGAACCAGACGTGACTCAACTCTAAGCAGTAGCAGGCATGAAAAACAAGCATGAATGAGTAGGCACATCAGGGCTCAAACAACTCCTACTCATGCTAGTGGGTTTCATCTATTTACTATGCCAATGACATGTCATGCAGAGGAAAGGGGTTAAACTACCGCAGCATGTAACAGATGAATCGTTGTTGTCCTAATGCAGTAAAAGAGACCATGAGCGAGAGAGTCGGATTGTACCGGAATGAACAAGGGGCGTTTTGCTTGCCTGGCACTTCTGAAGATAGTATAGCTCTTCAGCGGTGTCATCGAACTCATCGTCGGAACCATGTCTACTGAGAGCGGACAAACACCGGCAAACAAGAAAGAACACAATCAATGCAATGCAACAATATGATGCATGAATGTGGCAAGGCAATATGCTGTGATTAGAGGTAATGCAACTAACAATGATTTAACTGAAGTTGGTTTGAACCGTAGGTTCAAATTCAAACTCCATATGTTAATGTGCATAAGCCATTTATTTGATTTGCCCTAAATAGTAGTCATAAGTTGTTCTAACATGCATGAAAATGGTACAGATGGATAGATTGGATTTTTTTGATCGTTTATCATATATAACGGGACACCTTGGGGGAGGTGACTCATAGAATTATTCCCTTCAGTGGCAAAAAGAATTAATTTTGGTACCTAGATTATTGAGACTCTTCATACTAGCCTGAGGAAATTTGCAAACGATCATTTGCAGGAGTTCGAGAGAATGGCATACTCGGACTAGAATGGTGATGTGGACTACCTTGATGAAGACAACATAATGGATGATTTTTGCCTATCATCGGAAATGGACGGGACCCATGGTAGTCCACTTTTGAAGATGATCCTGGACAACAATTACTGAGAAGGGCAGCTTATGGGAAATTGGCACAATGGCGGGTGAAAGCTGGGAACAAAATACAAATGTTGGGAATGATTCTAGTAACTGGAGAGAAGCTGAATAGTAGAGAGTGATTCCACGGTTTGAATGGTTATAGCATAATCGAAGAAACTGAGAGCAAATCCCAATTAATGCCGATGATAAAACCCAAAGCTTGTGCGTGCTCTCAAGAACTTGAGCACTTCCATATTCATCAAGGTTTGCCAGCATCTGTGCCAAGATCTTGGTGACACCTCGTACTACCATTGTAACACCCCGGATGTAATTTGCCATATTTGTACTCCGACTCTTGCCATTTTCGGCTTTAAGTTATGAGATTCATGGTTGGGTTTTGACTTTGTTTTGCATTTTGTCCATGTCATGTATCTCATATCATGTCATCATGTGCATCGCATTTGCATACGTGTTCGTCTCATGGATCCGAGCATTTTCCCCATTGTCCGTTTTGCATTCCGACAATCCTACGTCCTCCGGCGTCCGCATCCCGTTGCTATTCTTGAAGAAACCGAGCGCAAGACTCACAACAAGTCTATCAAATTCCTGAAAGTGAAGTGGTCACACCATTCCGACTGAGAATCCACCTAGGAACGCGAGGACCACCTCCGTTCCGAATATCCAGAGTTCTTTCAGTCCTAGATCTCGGGACGAGATCTTTTCGTAGTGGTGGAGTGTTGTAATGCCCCGGATGTAATTTGCCATATTTGTACTTCGACTCTTGCCATTTTCGGCTTTAAGTTATGAGATTCGTGGTTGGGTTTTGTCTTCGCTTTGCATTTTGTCCATGTCATGTATCTCATATCATGTCATCATGTGCATCGCATTTGCATACGTGTTC
Organism: Triticum aestivum; assembly: GCF_018294505.1. NCBI lineage: Eukaryota > Viridiplantae > Streptophyta > Magnoliopsida > Poales > Poaceae > Triticum > Triticum aestivum. Next base: position 363,590,045 of record NC_057800.1, on the reverse strand, counting down.
GTCTCATGCATCCGAGCATTTTCCTCGTTGTTCGTTTTGCATTCCGACACTCCTACGTTCTCCGGCGCCCTTTTTTTCATGTGCGGGTGTTAAACTTTCTCGGAATGGATCGAGATTTGCCAAGCGGCCTTGGTACACCACCGGTAGACCGCCTGTCAAGTTTCGTGCCTTTTGGAGTTCGTTTGATACTCCAATGCTTAACCGGGGAACCGAAAAGGCCTCGTGTGTGTTGCAGCCCAACACCCCTCCAAAGTGTCCCAATAACCCATCCAAACCCCTCCAGCCTCTCGGCCGTTCGATTACGATCGCGTGGCCGAAAACCACACCTCATTTGGACTCTCCTAGCTCCCTCTACCTATAAATATTGCCCCTCCCGAAATTTTCACGCAGTCCAACCCTAACCTAGTCCCTCTCCGCCGCCGGACACGTCTGGGCGCAGCCGGACGCGTCCGCCACCGCCACCGGACCAACTAGGCACTGCCAAGTGTCCCGCCGCCGCGGCCCGTCAGGCCCGTCACGGGCCCGCACGAGCCCGCGCGAGCCGTCACCGCGTGCGCCTCCGCGCCTCCGCCGCAGTGCACCACCGCGTCCTCCGCGCCGGAAAGCCACCGGAGCAGCCGCGCCTCCCACGCCCGCAGCCCACCGACTAGTCCCGCACCTCGTCGACCGAGCCTCGCCGTCCGCCGCCTCACCCCGGCAAGTCCCGCACTGGATCCGGCAATTCCAACTCCGGCGACCACCCCTCCAACTCCGGCCGCCGTCCTCACCCACTATTCCGGCGAGCCCAACGAACCTCGAACCGCGCACCACCCGGATCCAGATCCAAACCCTAGGGTTGACCTCGTTTTTCTCTAAGTCCGCAATATTTTCATGCACTATTCATCATGCCATAACTCTGTGACCGTAGCTCCGTTCTGTGCGTGTAATATATCAAAATGTTCATCACGATGTGCTCTTCATTTTGTTCCATTGTGCCATGGTTGTTTGTGTCCATCTTGATGCCCAAATCGTTGATGCAAGAGTGCTATAAAATGTTAGTTCCTGTTACTTAGCAGTTTATGAGCATTTGTCATTTTTGCCACATTTGTTGTGTGGTGCATATGGGCATGAGCTCTACATGTGTTTTGGGCTATGCCATGCCATCTTTACAAGGGTGTATGCCATGTATTTTTTTGATCAATGTGGTGACTAGCACAAGCATGCAAAGTAGCTCTCGTGATATTGCTGATTTCAGAGACTTCGAATTTCACTAAGTCTTTGTCTGCTGTTATTTTTATGCCTTGTATTCATGTTGCTACAGTTAGATCCATGCTTCTTTTGAGTATGTTCAGTATGGATGATTTGGACATATGGTTGTGCTCTACCCATCCAGGCCCCTGTTTGCATTTATGGAGTGCCCTAGCATGACTCAATCTTGCTCTACTTTCGCTATAAAATGTTCCTGGCAGATTGTTTACATGTTAATCAATTTTGCCATGGTTGTTGTGGTTGATCCAAGCATGCTATAAACTTGTTCTTGCCATGGTTAGCTTCTTGAACATGTCTTCTTGTTGGTTATATTCTTATCTTGTCATGCAATGCCTTGTGATGAGTAAATCAAGCTCGCAAAGAGGCCTTCATAATTCTGTTTTTTACCATGTCCAGTTTTCTGCTAAGTCTGAATCTATTAATGAAACTTGCTATGTTTACATGGGTGCCATCATATCTTCTGATCCTTTTTGGCTTATGATCAGTAAGGGACTTTTGTTCTATGCTTTGAGTAGATTCATGCCATGCCTTGTCTTTCTATGATATGTTCCTGTAGCATATTGTTAGCTTGCTCTAAACATTACTTCCTGATGTTAATTCCTGGCATGTTAGTATTTTCACTAAGTCTGTGATGCTGATATCTTTTGCACTTTTGCCATGCTTGTTTGAACCTGTTCTAGTGTGATTTAGCCATAGCTCAGTGTTCATCTTTTTTCAAGCATCTTGAGTAGATCACTTCCATGTGATTTGTTGCTATGTTCAAGTGCAGTAGCTTAGTTTTTTGTTGCATTCTAGATGTCATCGTGCTGTTAATCGCAGAATTGTGCCATTATTGTTTTGCTTGCCATTTGCAAACCGTGCATCCAATTCCGGTGATCTTTATATTGACTTCGACCGAAATCAACTCATATTTCCAGCGGCACACTTGGTTTGCCAAGTTGAGCCCTGGTTCAATCTTTCCTTTCCGAACCACGCATATGCATTGCATATCACATCCCGCATATCATGACATGTTTTGCATCATGTTGCTTGCGCATTGCATCGTGGTTGATTGTGGTTTCCCTTGCTTGTGTTCTTGCCTAGGGTAGAGCCGGGAGACGAGTTCGTGATCGAGGAACCCGTTGAGTATGCTTACGAGGATCAAGCTTTCGTCAACTCGGAGAACTTTGCAGGCAAGATGACCATACCCTCGAAATCACTTCTATCTTTGCTTGCTAGTTGCTCGCTCTATTGCTATGCCGCGATACCTACCACTTGCTATATCATTCCTCCCATATTGCCATGTCAAGCCTCTAACCCACCTTCCTAGCAAACCGTTGTTTGGCCATGTTACCGCTTTGCTCAGCCCCTCTTATAGTGTTGCTAGTTGCAGGTGAAGATGGAGTTTGTTCCTTGTTGGAACATGCATATTGTTGGGATATCATTATTATATCTTGTTTATTTTAATGCATCTATATACTTGGTAAAGGGTGGAAGGCTCGGCCTTATGCCTATGTTTTGTTCCACTCTCGCCGCCCTAGTTTCCATCATACCGGTGTTATGTTCCTTGATTTTGCGTTCCTTACGCGGTTGGGTGTTATGGGAACCCCTTGACAGTTCGCTTTGAATAAAACTCCTCCAGCAAGGCCCAACCTTGGTTTTACCATTTTCCTACCTACCACCATATACCTTTCCTTGGGTTGTACAGACTCAAGGGTCATCTTATTTTAAACCCCCCGGGCCAGTGCTCCTCTGAGTGTTGGTCTGAACCGAGCTGCCTGCGGGGCCGCCTCAGGGAAACTCGAGGTTTGGTTTTACTCGTAGCATGTCTCATCCAGTGTTGGCCTAAGAATGAGATACGTGCGACTCCTATCGTGATTTGTCGGCACATCGGGTGGCTTTGCTGGTCTTGTTTTACCATTGTTGAAATGTCTTGTAACTGGGATTCTGAGACTGATCGTGTCTTCCTGCTAGAAGGAATATCCTTCGTTGACTGTGAGAGCTTGTGATGGGCTAAGGTGGGACACCCCTGCAGGGTTTTGAACTTTAGAAAGCCGTGCCCACGGTTATGGGCAGATGGGAATTTGTTAATGTCCGGTGTAGAGAACTTGAAACTTAACTTAATTAAAATGAATCAACCGCGTGTGTAGCCGTGATGGTCTCTTTTCGGTGGAGTCCGGGAAGAGAACACGGTCTCGTGTTATGCTTGAACGTAAGTAGTTTCAGGATCACTCCTTGATCTTTATAGTTTCTCGACCGTGCTTTGCTTCTCTTCTTGCTCTCATTTGCGTAAGTTAGCCACATATATGCTAGTGCTTGCTGCAGCTCCACCTCACTACCTTCTCCTACCCTTAAGCTTAAATAGTCTTGATCGCGAGGGTGTGAGATTGCTGAGTCCCCATGACTCACAGATTACTTCCAAAAACCAGATGCAGGTGCCAATGATTCTAGTGCAGGGGACTCGACCGAACTCAAGTGGGAGTTTGACGAGGATTCTGGACGTTACAATGTGTCTTTTCCGGGCGATCAGTAGAGGAGCCCAGGTGGGGCGATCGGGGATCTAGCATTTGCGGTTGTCTTTCTTTATTTGGTTCCGTAGTCGGACCTTGATTGTATTCTAGATGATGTAATGCTATATTTATGTATTGTGTGAAGTGGCGATTGTAAGCCAACTCTTTATCCCTTTCTTATTCAATACATGGGATGTGTAAAGATTACCCCTCTTGCGACATGCCTACTATGCGGTTATGCCTCTAAGTCGTGCTCCGACACATGGGAGATATAGCCGCATCGTGGGTGTTACAACCATGATGAATATTGGTGGAGGATGCAGAAGCAAAGGAAGATAACACCTTCTCAGATTTCATCTTAGCGAAGCCAAGGAAACAAAACCTGGATGATCGATTGAGAGACATTTAGCACCCCACTTCTAATATTCTCCTTGATGTTCTACATACCATAATCATACTTAAAGCATTAACGTGGTCATCAAGTATAGGTCAGACTTTGGGAAGACAAAGGATCCATAAGGAACAATTTCTAGAATAAGTCATATGACATCCTCATGGGGAGGTGGCTAGATCGATGAATCAAGATACTACAATAGTTGGCCACCTGGCTAGGTGGGATAGCCACAACATCCATTTTACCGGTTTATAGGACCAATATTATAACTTCTTGGGAAACGTTCCAACCATTATATCTTCCTGAGATTCAGATCTGGTTGGTGTTAGGATATTCCATACTTAGCATGTCTGAAAGTGAAAGGTTGCAGCACAAATCAACGAGATGACGTTGCAAGATTCTCGGGAAACGAGCTACGGTAATAAGCTCCAAAACATGAGCATGACCACGTAGTAGTCTTATAATAAAACACTACCAAGTTCAGGTTGGGAACCATCATTGTGGATAACAAAGTCCTAACATAAGTCATGATTCTTAAGAAGGAACTTATTCTCCTTGAACAAATCAATTAGTGGCTTGGTGTGCTAGGGATACATACAAAATGAAGATGATCAGTCTATCAAACCATAGAGTACTTCGCACATGCATAATTGCCTTGGGATGATTCCACAGGAAGTAAAAACAAGCTTTCTCGAATTCATGATGACAACTTACATCAGATACACGTGAATTCGAGGAGGTCACTTCTCTCATCCAAACATATACTCATTAATGGAACGCGAAGGCATTGTTTACAAAGTTTCCAACACTAGCTTAATGTTCAATACGAATCATGGAGAAGATTAAATGCTGCTGATGAGCTCAACAACAAGTCAGCAAGATTCCCATGAAGATGGAATTCCACAACTATGTGAACAAGGCGGTAGTATTGGTCAGACCCAAAAGATATAATGGTGTATGCTCGAGGGACAATCGCGAGTAAGACAACATTACGAACATTGTTGGTTCTGATTTGATTTGACGATAGCCCACACGCAAATCAAAGTTTGGATAAGACAATAGATCCAACAATTGATCACAAGGATCGATCGATGATGATATCATCTTTCTTCAACACACACACACAAAGATATCCCTTAATGATGAACCAAATCGGACAAGCTTCCATCTTCCAACTCTCCAAGTTGTTGTTTATCTTAACCAACCGGCTCAGGGTATCCAACACAGATTCTTGGAGAAGGGGTGGTTACAAGAGAACCAACTTGATCATGAGATCAACATAGAGATCATGTGACAACCTAGAATTATTTACGAGAAGATATTCGGAAAATCACGAACCACCGATATGTCACTACGCTCGAGATCAATCTTGCTCTTTAGGGAAAGACAATATGATCAAATAAGCAAGGATTGACACAATCCTAACTCATTGATCGAAGAGTGCACCAGAAATAAGGACTAGGTAGCACGATCAACCTTAGGGTGATGATTCAATAATCAACACTAAGAATGAGGTTATTGTCCATTTAACTACCAAGCAACAGAGTTGCTAGGAGTATTGATTTCACACATCACGCTTCATTTGTTGGTATTCCAGTCGCAACGACACGAGAACCGATGAATGGATAACGATGGAGAGAAGTATCACTGCGTCAAGAATTCATAAGAGGTGGTGCAATTCTCACGACAATCCTGACATAAAGGGGGTAATACTCCAGGGTGGAACAGAACAAAAGCTGGAGTGACATTTTGATATGTGGGATACAACTGCTTTGACCCAATCCTAGATATGGATGAGGTACTGGAGTTTGTTTCTCCTAGTCATTTCGGAATAGAATGGCTTGGCAGACCATAGGAATAATAGAAATCGATAACACGAATGCACAACTACCCTTGATTATCAACTGATAGAGATGGTCAAGATATAGCTGAAGTGGGGCAACGCAAGGAACATATAACTTTTTGAGTCGTGGATGCATAGATCAGTATGTCGAACAAGTTCAACATATTTCTTCCGGATAACCCATGCAGAAAGGTAGGATTCGCAGAGTCACAAATATAACGGAGAACTCATAAAGAGCACTTTGGTTGCGATCTTTTGGTTCAAAAGAACTCATGCCATATGCAGTTCATGGTATTTGGAAGAAGGATATACCACGAACCTCGAGGACTATCACAAATGTTACTAATATCCTAAAGGAACTAGCAAACAGTACCAACATGAATGAGTAGGGTGAATCTCGGGTTCAAAATCCCAGGAATAGAATGACTACTAACTAAATGGCATCACAGGATGCTTTCGAGAACAACGGCCAGAATCATCACACTGGGAACACAAAACATGGCTAGATTACTAGGTGATCCTCTAAGACACCTAGGGTCATAATAATAGCTCCAACATATATGTCGAGGAAACATAGTACCTCAACTCACTGATAAGTTTAGTTAAACTGGCCCAAAGAAACATCGGAAATGGAAAGAAGGGAGTTGCAAATGCATCAGACTATTTCGAAACCTGGGATGACTCGGACATCATAACGGCTATAAGTGTTCAAAAGATTTGAGACATCCTGCAAAATGGTGGCATAACCACTCAACATCACAATGTCAAGATTCCGAGATCAACAGTCAGCATACGAAAGTAGTAGGAACTAAAATGAGGCTTGAAACCATCAATCCTATAAGTCTACGGATTAGTAACACATGATCCTGATAGAAAGATGAGAAGCCTAGTTCTTAGTCCCCATAGAAGATAGGATGACTCGGATTGGAAGGGCATAAGTTATAAGGAGTAAAAAGAGCCTTATGTTCCCTTCCACAATCGATTCCCTTATATAAGTAAAGAATCTCTAGACTGAACTTCGACCAGTTTGGCTCTGTAATCCTACAGGCAGTCAGGCTCTGATACCAAAGCTGTAAGAACCCCGATCCTAAGTCACACCAATCTAGAATGTAACACATCATATCACTTTGCGGCCTCACGCACAGTATTCCCACAGGTGCCACCTTACCTGGCCCAGGACTGTTTGCGACTTTTGGCTCACGTATATGGTAGTGTCGCTAGCATCCATATGATAGAGAACCCGGGCTGACATGACTAGTCGTAAACCCAAAGTGGCACTAACTTACAGGGACATGCATACATGACCCAACAACGAACGTGTCGATCATCAACGTATGAACCCAAGTCGTAGCTAGCTACAAGGACTTAAAGGAACGACACGTGACATTTCCCCGAAGGGACAGACACAGGAACGAAGAAGGACACATGCCAGCCAGCCTAAGTGTTCCAGAGCAGTAGCAAGCTACAATGGCTCAGTGGAAGCACTAGGAGACATTTCCCCATAAGAGAGGCTACCAAGAATAAACAACTAGGTTGTCGGATCCCACACATGGCAATACACGTTACACGCACGCAACATGAAAGTATGTGTTGTACAACATGGCATCACAACATACCTAAACAACTCAAATAGATAAATGCCCAGAAGAGCCACACAACATTTATTACAAACAGGGGTCACAAGACCCAACATACAGAGCATACAAGCAACGGAAGCATAACATGTCTGAGTACAGACAACTACAAATGAAAAAGGCTGAGAAGCCTGACTATCTACAAGAACCTCCAAAGGTTACAAGATCGTAGCTGAGGTAACAAGCTAAACGTCGAAGTCCATGCGGAACTACTAGTGAGACTGAAGTCTCTCTGCAAAAACATAAATTAAGCAAACGAGAGTACAAATGTACCCAACAAGAATTACATCAGAACTATCTACATATGCATCAGTATCAACAAAGGGGGAGGTGGTGTTTAACTACAGCAAGCCAGCTTTAACTCTATGGCTATCCTATACTACGACTGCTGGTAACTCTTCTGAGGTGGCGCACACGAGTCCACAAATTCAGCATATCAGTACACCACTATGGATCCACTCTCGTCTCCCCACTAGAAGGCCATCCATAGCACTCACGCTTATCTTGTGCATTTTAGAGTACCCACTTTCACTTGTCTATGAACTGTATAAGCAACCAAGTAGTCATTTACCGCCGGTGCGCCTATTCGAATAGTTTTGTTACCCTGTAGGGGTGTACTTTTTCACACACGCTCACACCACTTATCACCGTTTACACAAGATGTACTCGACAACCTTCAAGCGGAAGCCTAGCAATGGTGTCGGCCACGACCTGACTAACCACACAAGTCCCTAGTCCAGGTTTATCGCCTATTCAGTTTTCATCTGCAGGGAGTCCGGCTGAGGTTTCCACTACGGCCCCGAACGATGTGTGCAGGGTTCCGGAGGCACCAAACGGGCGTCCCGGTACATTGTGCCACGTGCCTACCGCATCACAACCCACCCCTAGGGTCTGCGCTGCGCATGGCCTTCAGCATACTACAAACACCAGAAACTACTTGCAACTCCTGGAGAACATCGGGGTTAATAAGTCGAGAGGTGTGATGCCCGGATAATCAAGCTACAGTAATTCCACGCTAATGGTGCCATGTCACCACGGTTACTGTTGCTAATCTACCGTTAGTTCAAAACCGAGTCAAATTCAAATTTAAAATAAAGTTAAATAATAAAAGTTTTGAAAAGTTAAAACAAAAATGTTCGGGCAGTGCCATAATTTGCATATTTAATTATGGTGTAATAAACACATTTTATAAAGTGCCTAAGTATTTTAAAATGGATTAAAACAGAAAAGGAAATAAAAGAAAAGAGAAAACACAAAAACAGAAAACAAAACAAAAAAAGAAAGAAAAGAAGAGAAACCCCCCGGGCTTCGGCCCAGCTGGCAACATGCCCAACCGGGCCACCAGGCCCAGCCGGCCACCCACGCCCTCCCTTAACCACTCCACCGACACCCCACTCCCCCCCGTTAAATATCCGACCCTCTCCCCGATTGGATCGAGATCGAGGAGGGGGGTGACCGGCCGCCGACGCCGCCCGTTGCCGCCTCGTTTGACGCCTCGCCGCCGAACGCCATCGCCGCCTCCACCTCGTCATCTGCCCCGCTGTCACCGGACCACCCCGAGCCGCCTCGAGCGCACTGCCACGTCCCTGCTCCCATAGTGAGCCCTCCTTCCTCCCCTCTCCATCGGGCGAATCCCCACTTTAGCCGCTCCCGCTCGCGCTCACGCATTTGCCCGCCGTGCGCCTTCGTCCGCTCCGGGTGCCGCAACCCCGCCCGTTGCCGCTGCAGGCACCCACGTCGCTGGGTCGCGCCCTGCGCCCCCATCCCCGCTGTTCCCAGCTCATCGCCGCCTGGCTCCACCACCCGCGCACCACGCCTGCTGCTTCCCCACGGTTCGCGCCCACCTCGTGCTCCCCTGCGGCCGACGCCCTGCCGCTTCTCCACGCTGACGCGCCGCCCTGACCCTGCTCCGGCTCCGCCTCTCCCTGCCCCGCCATGGCCTGCCGTGTTCGTTGGTGCTCCTCCGTCCGCCGCACGCCCGCGTCACCGAACTCCTCGTGCCGTCGCCCACTACCGCCCCCGCTCCACCCTGCCGCCTTCTTCCCCCACTGCTGCCCACCCCGCTTGCCTCTGCCTCCCGCCACAGCTCCACGCCGGCCATCGCTGCTGTCGCTCGCCGCGCTCGCCCGCGCATACCTGCGCCTCCGCTCGTGCTCGCCACCGCCGCTCGCGACTGCCGCCGCCGTTCACCGCTACTGGCCGGCGCCCGGGTCCAGTCGCGCGCACCCCGCCGCCGACACCGGTGTGCTTCATGCGTGCTCCGCCCGATCGGGCTGCGCCCCGCGCATGAATCAGCTAGGCCTCTGGGCCACAAACAAACTGGGCCCACCCCCTTGTGAACGAAAAAAAGGAATTAAAAAAATAGTAAAAATAAGTAAATAAAATCAATTATTAATTAATTAATTAACTAAATAATTAACTTAATTAATTCTATTTAGAATAACCTAAACACTAATTAACTTATTTAACTGTTAATTATCTAAACAGAGTATGACATGTGGGTCCCACACATCAGTTTTACCAGTTAATGCCTTGTTGACTGCTGACGTCATGCTGACGTCACCAAACACTATTCTGGATAATGTTGATTTAAATATTTAAATAAATCCTAAAAATGATTTAAATCTTTTAAAATTAATATAAAATAAACCGTAGCTCGGATGAAAAAACTTTGTACATGAAAGTTGCTCAGAACGACGAGACGAATCTTGACTCGCAGCCCGTTCGTCCGCCATGCATCCCTAGCATCACGAACACGCAACTTTCCCCCTCCGGTTCATCTGTCCGAAAATGCGAAACACCGGGGATATTTTCCCGGTTGTTTCCCCCCTTCACCGGTACCACCTCATACCGCGTTACGGTACCCCTAACCCCGATACTTGTCATGTCATGCATCGTTATGCATCTGTTTGCTTGATATTTATTGTTTCTTCCCCCTCTTATCTCGCTACACACCGAGGCCGACATCGCTGCTACCCAGTACGACTACGGTGTTGACGACCCCACTCTCTTGCTAGAGCAACCAGACAAGCACCCCCTTTGATCACCAGATATCGCCTACTCTTCTCTATACTGCTTGCATTAGAGTAGTGTAGCATGTTACTGCTTTCCGTTATTCTTATCCTGATGCATAGCCTGTCCTTGCTACTACTGTTGTTACCATTACCTGCTATCCTACTGCTTAGTATAGGATGCTAGTGTTCCATCAGTGGCCCTACACTCTTGTCCGTCTGCCATGCTATACTACTGGGCCGTGATCACTTCGGGAGGTGATCACGGGCATATACTATATACTTTACACAGTTACATTACCTGTGGTACTGTTCGGAGTTGGGGGCTGAAGGGGCAGGTGGCTTCATCCCGGTAGAGGTGGGCCTGGGTTCCCAACAGCCCCCGACTATTACTTTGTGGCAGAGCGACAGGGCAGGTTGAGACCACCTAGGAGAGAGGTGGGACTGGCCCTGGTCGATGTTCGCGGAAGCTTAACATGTTTAACGAGATCTTGGTATTTGATCTGAGTCTGGCTACTGGCCTATACGCACTAACCATCTACGCGGGGACAGTTATGGGCACTCGATGTCGTGGTATCAGCCGAAGCCTTCATGACGTCAGCGACTGAGTGGCGCGCGCGGGATTGGACTGTAAGCCTGCTCTTGTATTAAGGGGGCTAGTTCTGCTTCCGGTCGCGTACGCAACGTGCAGGTGTGCAATGGGCGATGGGCCCAGACCCCTGCGCCATAGGATTTAGACCGGCGTGCTGACCTCTCTGTTGTGCCTAGGTAGGGCTGCGACGTGTTGATCTTCCGAGGCCGGGCATGACCCAGGAAAGTGTGTCCGGCCAAATGGGATCGAGCGTGTTGGGATATGTGGTGCACCCCTGCAGGGAAGTTAATCTATTCGAATAGTCGTGATCTTCCGTAACAGGACGACTTGGAGTTGTACCTTGACCTTATGACAACTACAACCAGATACTTAATAAAACACACCCTTCCAAGTGCCAGATACAACCGGTGATCGCTCTCTCACAGGGCGACGAGGGGAGGATCATCGGTTAGGATTATGCTATGTGATGATACTTGGAGGACTTCAGTCTACTCTCTTCTACATGCTGCAAGATGGACGCTGCCAGAAGCATAGTCTTCGAAAGGACTAGCTATCCCCCCTTATCCCCGCTTTCTGCAGTTCAGTCCACGTATAATAGCCTTATTCCAGTTGATACCAATGCATACATATGTAGTATAGCTCCTTGCTTGCGAGTACTTTGGATGAGTACTCACGGTTGCTTTCTCCCTCTCTCCCCCTATCCCTTCTACCTGGTTGTCGCAATCAGATGTTGGAGCCCAGGAGCCAGACGCCACCTTCGACGACGACTCCTACTACACCGTCAATTGTACTCTTAGGTCTATTGAACTTATCCACCCTTGATCAGAGCGTCTACTTCTGATCCTTCTAGTTGGAAATCATAATTCCTTTGATATCTAAGCATCGAATCATTCAGGTGTTCTATAATCTGAGGCCCTTGCATCCTATCTTCAACTGATTGTGTGCCGATGCTGACATCAGCTCCGCTATGGACCATCAGATCCTTTATTGGATTATTATTCGATAGTGTCCTTCTTATTCAATAACCTTGTGAGCCTCTCCTCGGATATATAATGCCTTTGGTAAATTGTATCCTCTGCTTTGTCAACCATGCTCTACTTTTGAGCTTGTGTTATTTGCTCCTGAAGTTCGTGGTATATGTTTCTAAGATGCCCCGATGGGTTGAACCTATACTTTCTCCTAAACCGTGTGAACCCGAAAGTTTTCACGAGTCATACTCTTCTGGTGCTTCGCCAGATAAAATTTCAACACTACAACTTCTTCGAAAATGAGAAGTGAATGAAAGGTTATGCATTGGAGAAGTGGGAGTCGACCTTGAACCCTGTGTTCATGCCCATGGAAACGATGTATACCTTATCATGGAAGCTTCTTTTAAGATTAATTATCCACTTGTTATAAGTTCATCTTGTATCTATGGACATGGTTCCGACCATGTTTCTCCTTGATTCCATTTCTTGTGCAAATTTCAGCACTTGTCTTCTGCAGAGCATTACCCTAGTCCAACCTCTAATATGATCTGTCGTCGAGTATTACCCCTTGGTATCTTGAGATTATCATGGAACTGCCTACTTCTTATGAGTTCTTCATCAAGTGCTACATTCTCACTGATTCCAATTTTTCACGGGCTCTGAGTTATTAAACACTCAAAGGCACCGATAACTGACTGAAGTCCGCACCGCGATTAAGCAAATCTTGGTAACCTTCGTGATTTACGAGTTTGAACTCGATCACGTCATTCCTAGCCTGCTTGGCTATATCCTTGTCATGCCAATTTTAACTGTGCTACCTTGTCCTTCTTCACAGAGCACAAATTTCGACAGTGAGCTAATCTTACGTCGATCTTCCTTGTCATATCATTTCTCCTTCAATAGAAAACTTGATTTCGAGTTTGTTTCATACCCATGGTTATGATAACTTTCGCTTCCCCCTTCATTGTGCTTGATGTCATCGATGATCGATTATAGCCTCATGAAACCCCTCGACAAGTATGTCGTGATCATCGTCAACATTTTGACTCCTTCCAGGATATCAATTGAATTCAAGATGGGAAATACCATCCTTGCCCTCGATGATTTGTGCTGTCATCGACCACTTTATTGCCTTCCCTCCGACACAAACTTGTTCATGTTTTGTGTTGTACCTTGAGTTCCTTGCTATCCAGCTTCTGTTGCTTTCTACCTTGGAGTATTACCATCTTTGATGTAAATGATGTTGTAAGAATTGCTCCACCCATCATTTCTTGAAATAGTAATACTTCTCGCCATCTCTGTTCATTTCTTCGTCCCCGTGTTGTTTTTAACCAGGATACCAATATGCTAACGATGTTGTTTGAGTTCTATACTTCTAGCAATCCTATTGCTTTGAAGTTAACGATCGACAGTTCATTCTTAGACTGTTGGTTATTGAATCGTCACTCTAACATTAATCTTGCTGCCTAAGGTCATACTTCGGGCACACCTTTCAACTAATGATTGATGGCGTATGTTTTCCTAGAGCATACAACATTATATCATTTGAATTGACAAGTGTCATCTTGTTCACATTATTGTGGAAAGCCATCCGTTTGGAATTCTCGATGAATTGTCACTGAGCCCATCAGCCACCTTCTCATCCCCTCCTTGGTTGAATGATGAACTATTGTTTCAGGAACCCACTCCCACAGTTCATTCCGTAAGTCTGAGGTATCCTGACACCAATCCGATCTGAATCTTGGTCAGATATGATGGTTGGGACAACTTTCCAAGAGTTATGATGTTAGTCCTTTGATGACCCGGTAACATGATGTCATGCCTAGCACCCCCCCTGACTGGAGGACCTATCATTATAATTTCTTTTGCAGGTATAACCATTCTTCCTAGAGGAAATTGTAAGACCTATTTTATAAGTTGCTCCTGATGGATCATTTGTGTATCCAAAGTCTGGCCCTTGATTGAAACACCATATCATTGCTACCTCGAAGCATGACTATGATAATCCGCTCTTCAACAAGAACATTAGAGGCGACATGCTAAATGTTTCTTGGTCAGCTATCCAAACACCGTTGTATGGGTAACATCTTGATTAGTCCTTGCCTCTTATCTGAATGGTTGGGTACTTTCTCTCCTACCCTTTATGCCATATTTTGCTTGTACAGGGGAGGGATATACTCCTAATAATTGTGTGCAATCACAATTTTCCTTTCCATTGTTCTGTTTAATCTGATAATCGTGTTTTCCTTTCCATTCTTTTGTTTAACCTTTCCTGAATCTGACTTAACTAAGCAGAGATAATTCCCTGCTTAGGTAGGCACCTTGTTGTACCACTCTGTCTGTAAGACCCTGTTACTATTGTTGATGACATTCTGGTAGCCACCGATGGACGAGAACCTTGCCTATTGGTCTGCCTTGTTCAATGAGCAGGAAAAATGGTTCTCTTCGTCCCTCGCCCTTGGTACCAACGTTGTTGCCAACATAACTGGCAGGCTACCCTCTGGCATGCCTAACTTACATGATCGTGCCAGGCGTCACCGCCCTTCCTACTTTTAACCCACATGGTGGGCCCATAACCCACAGTTCCACAGGATCGAAACCTGACTCTCCTATACACCTTGTTGGCACAATTATCCCTTGCTCTTGGTTTCGTAGGTAATTTGCGAGCCACCTTCCTAGTGATCTATTCTGGTATCAGACACAATACTTATTCTCGTTGCTCTGAACCCCTTTTCACACTCCGTTTCAGGCATCGAACGATTGCCTACCCGTTTGAAACTTTGGTACCATCATATATTGCACTCAGCGAATTCACTGAAATACAACTCGTGGGGTACCTTATGTATTTCCCATTGAGTTCACCGTCAGATGCCCGGCTTTGTGGAGATGCGTTCTTCCGGAGTTTTTCCCCTTGGTCGCGTTCGTAGGACGATGGAGATCCCGAAGAAAGGATGGCAAATTGATCATGGTGACTTGAAGCAGAGAAATGAAGACATCAACGAAAGGGACCAACCTCTTCGAAAGGGCAGCCAAGACCGAGAAGAATCGTTAGGTTTTTCGCTACCAACACCTTCCCCCCTTACTCCACCGCTTAAATCTCGGGACGAGATTTCTTGTAGTGGAGGAGATTTGTGACGCCCGAATAATCAAGCTACAGTAATTCCATGCTAATGGTGCCATGTCACCACGGTTACTGTTGCTAATCTACCGTTAGTTCAAAACCGAGTCAAATTCAAATTTAAAATAAAGTTAAATAATAAAAGTTTTCAAAAGTTAAAACAAAAATGTTCGGGCAATGCCATAATTTGCATATTTAATTATGGTGTAATAAACACATTTTTATAAAGTGCCTAAGTATTTTAAAATGGATTAAAACAGAAAAGGAAATAAAAGAAAAGAGAAAACACAAAAACAGAAAACAAAACAAAAAAAGAAAGAAAAGAAGAGAAACCCCCCGGGCTTCGGCCCAGCTGGCAATAGGCCCAACCGGGCCACCAGGCCCAGCCGGCCACCCACTCCCTCCCTTAACCACTCCACCGACACCCCACTCCACCCGCAAAATATCCAACCCTCTCCCCCGATTTGATCAGGATCGAGGAGGGGGGGTGACCGGCCGTCGACGCCGCCCGTTGCCGCCTCGTTCGACGCCTCACCGCCGAACGCCATCGCCGCCTCCACCTCGTCGTCTGCCCCGCCGTCGCCGGACCACCCCAAGCCGCCTCGAGCCCACTGCCACGTCCCTACTCCCACAGTGAGCCCTGCTTCCTCCCCTCTCCATCAGGCGAATGCCCACTTTAGCCGCTCCCGCTCGCGCTCACGCATTTGCCCGCCGTGCGCCTTCGTCCGCTCCGGGTGCCGCAACCCCGCCCGTTGCCGCTGCAGGCACCCACGTCGCTGGGTCGCGCCCTACGCCCCCATCCCCGCTGTTCCCAGCTCATCGCCGCCTGGCTCCACCACCCGCGCACCGCGCCTGCTGCTTCCCCACGGTTCGCGCCCACCTCGTGCTCCCCTGCGTCCGACGCCCTGCCACTGCTCCACGCCGACGCGCTGCCCTGACCCTGCTCCGGCTCCGCCTCTCCCTGCCCCGCCATGGCCTGCCGTGTTCGCTGGTGCTCCTCCGTCCACCGCACGCCCGCGTCACCGAACTCCTCGTGCCGTCGCCCACTACCGCCCCCGCTCCACCCTGCCGCCTGCTTCCCCCACTGCTGCCCACCCCGCTCGCCTCTGCCTCCTGCCACAGCTCCACGCCGGCCATCGCTGCTGTCGCTCGCCGCGCTCACCCGCGCATACCTGCGCCTCCGCTCGTGCTCGCCACCACCGCTCGCGACTGCCGCCGCCGTTCACCGCTGCTGGCCGGCGCCCGGGTCCAGTCGCGCGCGCCCCGCCACCGACGCCGGTGTGCTTCGTGCGTGCTCCACCCGATCGGGCTGCGCCCCGCGCATGAATCAGCTAGGCCTCTGGGCCATAGACAAACTGGGCCCACCCCCTTGTGAACGAAAAAAAGGAATTAAAAAATAGTAAAAATAAATAAATAAAATCAATTAATTAATTAATTAACTAAATAATTAACTTAATTAATTCTGTTTAGAATAACCTAAACACTAATTAACTTATTTAACTGTTAATTATCTAAACAGAGTATGACATGTGGGTCCCACACATCAGTTTTACCAGTCAATGCCTTGTTGACTGCTGACGTCAGCAAACACTATTCTGGATAATGTTGATTTAAATATTTAAATAAATCCTAAAAATGATTTAAATCTTTTAAAATTAATATAAAATAAACCTGTAGCTCGGATGAAAAAACTTTGTACATGAAAGTTGCTCAGAACGACAAGACGAATCCTGATACGCAGCCCATTCGTCTGCCACGCATCCCTAGCATCGCGAACACGCAACTTTCCCCCTCCGGTTCATCTGTCCGAAAATGCGAAACACCGGGGATATTTTCCCGGTTGTTTCCCCCCTTCACCGGTACCACCTCATACCGTGTTAGGGCACCCCTAGCCCCGATACTTGTCATGTCATGCATCGTTATGCATCTGTTTGCTTGATATTTATTGTTTCTTCCCCCTCTTCTCTCGCTAGACACCGAGGCCGACGCCGCAGCTACCCAGTACGACTAGGGTGTTGACGACCCCTCTCTCTTGCCAGAGCAACCAGGCAAGCCCCCCCTTTGATCACCAGATATCGCCTACTCTTCTCTATACTGCTTGCATTAAGTAGTGTAGCATGTTACTACTTTCCGTTATTCCTATCGTGATGCATAGCCTGTCCTTGCTACTACTGTTTTACCATTACCTACTATCCTACTGCTTAGTATAGGATGCTAGTGTTCCATCAGTGGCCCTACACTCTTGTCGGTCTGCCATGCTATACTACTGGGCCGTGATCACTTCGGGAGGTGATCACGGGCATATACTATATACTTTACACAGTTACATTACCTGTGGTACTGTTCGGAGTTGGGGGCTAAAGGGGCAGGTGGCTTCATCCCGGTAGAGGTGGGCCTGGGTTCCCGACGGCCCCCGACTGTTACTTTGTGGCGGAGCGACAGGGCAGGTTGAGACCACCTAGGAGAGAGGTGGGCCTGGCCCTGGTCGGTGTTCGCGGATACTTAACACGTTTAACGAGATCTTGGTATTTGATCTGAGTCTGGCTACTGGCCTATATGCACTAACCATCTACGCGGGGACAGTTATGGGCACTCGACGTCGTGGTATCAGCCGAAGCCTTCATGACATCAGCGACTGAGTGGCGCGCGCCGGATTGGACCGTAAGCCTGCTCTTGTATTAAGGGGGCTAGTTCTGCTTCCGGTCGCGTACGCAACGTGCAGGTGTGCAATGGGCGATGGGCCCTGACCCCTGCGCCATAGGATTTAGACCGGCGTGTTGACCCCTCTGTTGTGCCTAGGTAGGGCTGCGACGTGTTGATCTTCCGATGCCGGGCATGACCCAGGAAAGTGTGTCCGACCAAATGGGATCGAGCGTGTTGGGATATGTGGTGCACCCCTGCAGGGAAGTTAATCTATTCGAATAGCCGTGATCTTCGGTTATAGGACGACTTGGAGTTGTACCTTGACCTTATGACAACTAGAACCGGATACTTAATAATACACGCCCTTCCAAGTGCCAGATACAACCGGTGATCGCTCTCTCACAGGGCGATGAGGGGAGGATCATCGGTTAGGATTATGCTATGTGATGATACTTGGAGGACTTCAGTCTACTCTCTTCTACATGCTGCAAGACAGAGGCTGCCAGAAGCGTAGTCTTCGAAAGGACTAGCTATCCCCCCTTATCCCGGCTTTCTGCACTTCAGTCCACGTATAATAGCCTTATTCCAGTTGATACCAATGCATACATATGTAGTATAGCTCCTTGCTTGCGAGTACTTTGGATGAGTACTCACGGTTGCTTTCTCCCTCTCTTCCCCCTATCCCTTCTACCTGGTTGTCGCAACCAGATGTTGGAGCCCAGGACCTAGACGCCACCTTCGACGACGACTCCTACTACACCTGAGGTGCCTACTACTACGTGATGCCCGCTGACGACGACCAGGAGTAGTTTAGGAGGATCCCAGGCAGGAGGCATGCGCCTCTTTCGATCTGTATCCCCTTTTGTGCTAGCCTTCTTAAGGCAAACTTGTTTAACTTATGTCTGTACTCAGATATTGTTGCTTCCGCTGACTCTTGTGCCTTCGACCATTTATATTCGAGCCTTCGAGGCCCCTGGCTTGTAATATAAAGCTTGTATTATTTTAATTTGTGTCTAGAGTTGTGTTGTGATATCTTCCTGTGAGTTCCTGATCTTGGTCGTACACATTTGCATGCATGATTAGTGTACGGTCAAATCAGGGGCGTCACAAGTTGGTATCAGAGCCGACTGCCTGTAGGAATCCCCCTTCCACACTCCTTGGCCAAAGTCGAGTCTAGACATTGCAAAACCTTTTACTAACTTGGCTGTGTGTCTTACGGGCCCACGTCGCCATTGGGTGGTACTAGGATCTTTTACTCCTCAACCTTTACTCTGGGACTCTGAACTCTCTTCTCTTCGGGTTAAATGAATTTGCTAAAACTCTAACATTAGGTTCTCGTAACAAATTTCTCCTGGAGAGCCACTTATTGCAGATGATCGCCTGCTGCACTAGAAGATTTCGAAGTTACTCACCGATGTTCTCTCGAGACCTTGTGCCCGTCGCTTTTGCAATTCCCTATCATCGATATACCCCTATGGATAAATACATACACTTGTCGTTCTTACCTTTATTCCCGGCCGCTCTTGCTATTACAAGATACACCGGAAATTCTCTCTATTGTTCCGAAAATCCTTTAAGCTTACTGCCTTGCAGTTCTTTGCCACATGAATGCCCCTATTGAAAATTCCTCGCACTTATTGAGTATCTGTTCATCCCCAGTTGTTCGTATGCTTCATAAGATACTCTGAAATACTATCCGACCTTCTGAGCATTCTCTTTAAACTATTGCTCTGCAATTACTTGTATGCTTACATTATGGATGCTCCCATATCACTAGCAATATTCACTAGTACCTTTTGACACCGTCATTTTGATCCTATTGATTCGACATGTGTGCGAATGCACACAATCATCTATCAACCCTTCTAAGTTATCTTTCCGGCTCAGACGCCATTTTAGAACATGAGCTGGTTCTCGACCAATTTGGTTGCCGTCAATTGTACTCTTAGGTCTATTGAACTTATCCACCCTTGATCAGAGCGTCTGCTTCTGATCCATCTAGTTCGAAATCATAATTCCTTTGATATCTAAGCATCGAATCATTCAGGTGTTCTATAATCTGAGGCCCTTGCATCCTATCTTCAACTGATTGTGTGCCGATGCTGACATCAGCTCCGCTATGGACCATCAGATCCTTTATTGGATTATTATTCGATAGTGTCCTTCTTATTCAATAACCTTTTGAGCCTCTCCTCGGATATATAATGCCTTTGGTAAATTGTATCCTCTGCTTTGTCAACCATGCTCTACTTTTGAGCTTGTGTTATTTGCTCCTGAAGTTCGTGGTATATGTTTCTAAGATGCCCCGATGGGTTGAACCTATACTTTCTCCTAAACCGTGTGAACCCGAAAGTTTTCACGAGTCATACTCTTTTGGTGCTTCGCTAGATAAAATTTCAACACTACAACTTCTTCAAAAATGAGAAGTGAATGAAAGGTTATGCATTGGAGAAGTGGGAGTCGACCTTGAACCCTGTGTTCATGCCCATGGAAACGATGTATACCTTATCATGGAAGCTTCTTTTAAGATTAATTATCCACTTGTTATAAGTTCATCTTGTATCTATGGACATGGTTCCGACCATGTTTCTCCTTGATTCCATTTCTTGTGCAAATTTGAGCACTTGTCTTCTGCAGAGCATTACCCTAGTCCAACCTCTAATATGATCTGTCGTCGAGTATTACCCCTTGGTATCTTGAGATTATCATGGAACTGCCTACTTCTTATGAGTTCTTCATCAAGTGCTACATTCTCACTGATTCCAATTTTTCACGGGCTCTGAGTTATTAAACACTCAAAGGCAACGATAACTGACTGAAGTCCGCACCGCGATTAAGCAAATCTTGGTAGCCTTCGTGATTTATGAGTTTGAACTCGATCACGTCATTCCTAGCCTGCTTGGCTATATCCTTGTGATGCCAATTTTAACTGTGCTACCTTGTCCTTCTTCACAGAGCACAAATTTCGACAGTGAGCTAATCTTACGTCGATCTTCCTTGTCATATCATTTCTCCTTCAATAGAAAACTTGATTTCGAGTTTGTTTCATACCCATGGTTATGATAACTTTCGCTTCCCCCTTCATTGTGCTTGATGTCATCAATGATCGATTATAGCCTCATGAAACCCCTCGACAAGTATGTCATGATCATCGTCAACATTTTGACTCCTTCCAGGATATCAATTGAATTCAAGATGGGAAATACCATCCTTGCCCTCGATGATTTGTGTTGTCATCGACCACTTTATTGCCTTCCCTCCGACACAAACTTGTTCATGTTTTGTGTTGTACCTTGAGTTCCTTGCTATCCAGCTTCTGTTGCTTTCTACCTTGGAGTATTACCATCTTTGATGTAAAGGATGTTGTAAGAATTGCTCCACCCATCATTTCTTGAAATAGTAATACTTCTCGCCATCTCTGTTCATTTCTTGGTCCCCGTGTTGTTTTTAACCAGGATACCAATATGCTAACGATGTTGTTTGAGTTCTATACTTCTAGCAATCCTATTGCTTTGAAGTTAACGATCGACAGTTCATTCTTAGACTGTTGGTTATTGAATCGTCACTCTAACATTGATCTTGCTGCCTAAGGTCATACTTCGGGCACACCTTTCAACTAATGATTGATGGTGTATGTTTTCCTAGAGCATACAACATTATATCATTTGAATTGACAAGTGTCGTCTTGTTCACATTATTGTGGAAAGCCATCCGTTTGGAATTCTCGATGAATTGTCACTGAGCCCATCTGCCACCTTCTCATCCCCTCCTTGGTTTAATGATGAACTATTGTTTCAGGAACCCACTCCCACAGTTCATTCCGTAAGTCTGAGGTATCCTGACACCAATCCGATCTGAATCTCGGTCAGATATGATGGTTGGGACAACTTTCCAAGAGTTATGATGTTAGTCCTTTGATGACCCGGTAACATGATGTCATGCCTAGCACCCCCCCTGACTGGAGGACCTATCATTATAATTTCTTTTGCAGGTATAACCATTCTTCCTAGAGGAAATTGTAAGACCTATTTTATAAGTTGCTCATGATGGATCATTTGTGTATCCAAAGTCTGGCCCTTGATTGAAACACCATATCATTGCTACCTCGAAGCATGACTATGATAATCCGCTCTTCAACAAGAACATTAGAGGCGCCATGCTAAATGTTTCTTGGTCAGCTATCCAAACACCGTTGTATGGGTAACATCTTGATTAGTCCTTGCCTCTTATCTGAATGGTTGGGTACTTGCTCTCCTACCCTTTATGCCATGTTTTGCTTGTACAGGGGAGGGATATACTCCTAATAATTGTGTGCAATCACAATTTTCCTTTCCATTGTTCTGTTTAATCTGATAATCGTGTTTTCCTTTCCATTCTTTTGTTTAACCTTTCCTGAATCTGACTTAACTAAGCAGAGATAATTCCCTGCTTAGGTAGGCACCTTGTTGTACCACTCTGTCTGTAAGACCCTGTTACTATTGTTGATGACATTCTGGTAGCCACCGATGGACGAGAACCTTGCCTATTGGTCCGCCTTGTTCAACGAGCAGGAAAATGGTTCTCTTCGTCCCTCGCCCTTGGTACCAACGTTGTTGCCAACATAACTGGCAGGCTACCCTCTGGCATGCCTTACTTACATGATCGTGCCAGGCGTCACCGCCCTTCCTACTTTTAACCCACATGGTGGGCCCATAACCCACAGTTCCACAAGATCGAAACCTGACTCTCCTATACACCTTGTTGGCACAATTATCCCTTGCTCTTGGTTTCGTAGGTAATTTGCGAGCCACCTTCCTAGTGATCTATTCTGGTATCAGACGCAATACTTATTCTCGTTGCTCTGAACCCCTTTTCACACTCCGTTTCAGGCATCGAACGATTGCCTACACGTTTGAAACTTTGGTACCATCATATATTGCACTCAGCGAATTCACTGAAATACAACTCGTGGGGTACCTTATGTATTTCCCATTGAGTTCACCGTCAGATGCCCAGCTTTGTGGAGATGCGTTCTTCCGGAGTTTTTCCCCTTGGTCGCGTTCGTAGGACGATGGAGATCCCGAAGAAAGGATGGCAAATTGATCATGGTGACTTGAAGCAGAGAAATGAAGACATCAACGAAAGGGACCAACCTCTTCGAAAGGGCAGCCAAGACCGAGAAGAATCGTTAGGTTTTTCGCTACCAACACCTTCCCCCCTTACTCCACCGCTTAAATCTCGGGACGAGATTTCTTGTAGTGGAGGAGATTTGTGACGCCCGAATAATCAAGCTACAGTAATTCCATGCTAATGGTGCCATGTCACCACGGTTACTGTTGCTAATCTACCTTTAGTTAAAAACCGAGTCAAATTCAAATTTAAAATAAAGTTAAATAATAAAAGTTTTCAAAAGTTAAAACAAAAATGTTCGGGCAATGCCATAATTTGCATATTTAATTATGGTGTAATAAACACATTTTTATAAAGTGCCTAAGTATTTTAAAATGGATTAAAACAGAAAAGGAAATAAAAGAAAAGAGAAAACACAAAAACAGAAAACAAAACAAAAAAAGAAAGAAAAGAAGAGAAACCCCCCGGGCTTCGGCCCAGCTGGCAACAGGCCCAACCGGCCACCAGGCCCAGCCGGCCACCCACTTCCTCCCTTAACCACTCCACTGACACCCCACTCCCCCCGCAAAATATCCAACCCTCTCCCCCGATTTGATCAGGATCGAGGAGGGGGTGATCGGCCGCCGACGCCGCCCGTTGCCGCCTTGTTCGACGCCTCACCGCCGAACGCCATCGCCGCCTCCACCTCGTCGTCTGCCCCGCCGTCGCCGGACCACCCAAGCCGCCTCGAGCCCACTGCCACATCCCAACTCCCGCAGTGAGCCCTGCTTCCTCCCCTCTCCCTCGGGCGAATCCCCACTTTAGCCGCTCCCGCTCGCGTTCACGCATTTTCCCGCCGTGCGCCTTCGTCCGCTCCGGCTGCCGCAACCCCGCCCGTTGCCGCTGCAGGCACCCACGGCGCTGGGTCACGCCCTGCGCCCCCATCCCCACTGTTCCCAGCTCGTCGCCGCCTGGCTCCACCACCCGCGCACCGCGCCTGCTGCTTCCCCACGGTTCGCGCCCGCCTCATGCTTCCCTGCAGCCGACGCCCTGCCGCTGCTCCACGCCGACGCGCCGCCCTGGCCCTGCTCCGGCTCCGCCTCTCCCTGCCCGCCATGGCCTGCCGCGTTCGCTGGTGCTCCTCCGTCCGCCGCACGCCCGCGTCACCGAACTCCTCGTGCCGTCGCCCGCTACCGCCCCCGCTCCACCCTGCCGCCCGCTTCCCCCACTGCTGCCCACCCTGCTCGCCTCTGCCTCCCGCCAGAGCTCCACGCCGGTCGTCGCTGCTGTCACTCCCCGCGCTCGCCTGCGCATACCTGCGCCTCCGCTCGTGCTCGCCACCGCCGCTTGCGACTGCCACCGCCATCCACCGCTGCTGGCCGGCGCCCGGGTCCAGTCTCCCGCGCCCCGCTGCCGACGCCGGCGTGCGTCATGCGTGCTCCGCCCGCTCGGGCTGCGCCCCGTGCTCGAATCAGCTAGGCCTCTGGGCCACAGACAAACGGGGCCCACCCCCTTGCGAACGAAAAAAAGGAATTAAATAAAATAATAGTAAAAATAAATAAATAAAATCAATTATTAATTAATTAACTAACTAAATAATTAACTTAATTAATTTTGTTTAGAATAAACTAAACACTAATTAACTTATTTAACTGTTAATTATCTAAACAGAGTATGACAAGTGGGTCCCACACGTCAGTTTTACCAGTCAATGCCTTGTTGACTGCTGACGTCATGCTGACGTCAGCAAACACTATTCTGGATAATGTTGATTTAAATATTTAAATAAATCCTAAAAATGATTTAAATCTTTGAAAATTATTATAAAATAAACATGTAGCTCGGATGAAAAAACTTTGTACATGAAAGTTGCTCAGAACGACAAGACGAATCCTGATACGCAGCCCGTTCGTCCGCCACGCATCCCTAGCATCGCGAACATGCAACTTTCCCCCTCCGGTTCATCTGTCCGAAAATGCGAAACACCGGGGATATTTTCCCGGTTGTTTCCCCCCTTCACCGGTACCACCTCATACCGCGTTAGGGCACCCCTAGCCCCGATACTTGTCATGTCATGCATCGTTATGCATCTGTTTGCTTGATATTTATTGTTTCTTCCCCCTCTTCTCTGGCTAGACACCGAGGCCGACGCCACTGCTACCCAGTACGACTAGGGTGTTGACGACCCCTCTCTCTTGCCAGAGCAACCAGGCAAGCCCCCCCTTTGATCACCAGATATCGCCTACTCTTCTCTATACTGCTTGCATTAAGTAGTGTAGCATGTTACTACTTTCCGTTATTCCTATCGTGATTCATAGCCTGTCCTTGCTACTACTGTTGTTACCATTACCTACTATCCTACTGCTTAGTATAGGATGCTAGTGTTCCATCAGTGGCCCTACACTCTTGTCCGTCTGCCATGCTATACTACTGGGCCGTGATCACTTCGGGAGGTGATCACGGGCATATACTATATACTTTACACAGTTACATTACCTGTGGTACTGTTCGGAGTTGGGGGCTAAAGGGGCAGGTGGCTTCATCCCGGTGGAGGTGGGCCTGGGTTCCTGACGGCCCCCGACTCTTACTTTGTGGCGGAGCGACAGGGCAGGTTGAGACCACCTAGGAGAGAGGTGGGCCTGGCCCTGGTCGGTGTTCGCGGATACTTAACACGTTTAACGAGATCTTGGTATTTGATCTGAGTCTGGCTACTGGCCTATATGCACTAACCATCTACGCGGGGACAGTTATGGGCACTCGACGTCGTGGTATCAGCCGAAGCCTTCGTGACGTCGGCGACTGAGTGGCGCATGCCGGATTGGACCGTAAGCCTGCTCTTGTATTAAGGGGGCTAGTTCTGCTTCCGATCGCGTACGCAACATGCAGGTGTGCAATGGGCGATGGGCCCAGACCCCTGCGCCATAGGATTTAGACCGGCGTGCTGACCCCTCTGTTGTGCCTAGGTAGGGCTGCGACGTGTTGATCTTCCGACGCCGGGCATGACCCAGGAAAGTGTGTCCGACCAAATGGGATCGAGCATGTTGGGATATGTGGTGCACCCCTGCAGGGAAGTTAATCTATTCGAATAGCCGTGATCTGCGGTTATAGGACGACTTGGAGTTGTACCTTGACCTTATGACAACTAGAACCGGATACTTAATAATACACACCCTTCCAAGTGCCAGATACAACCGGTGATCGCTCTCTCACAGGGCGACGAGGGGAGGATCATCGGTTAGGATTATGCTATGTGATGATACTTGGAGGACTTCAGTCTACTCTCTTCTACATGCTGCAAGACAGAGGCTGCCAGAAGCGTAGTCTTCGAAAGGACTAGCTATCCCCCCTTATCCCGGCTTTCTGCAGTTCAGTCCACGTATAATAGCCTTATTCCAGTTGATACCAATGCATACATATGTAGTATAGCTCCTTGCTTGCGAGTACTTTGGATGAGTACTCACGGTTGCTTTCTCCCTCTCTTCCCCCTATCCCTTCTACCTGGTTGTCGCAACCAGATGTTGGAGCCCAGGACCTAGACGCCACCTTCGACGACGACTCCTACTACACCTGAGGTGCCTACTACTACGTGCTGCCCGCTGACAACGACCAGGAGTAGTTTAGGAGGATCCCAGGCAGGAGGCCTGCGCCTCTTTCGATCTGTATCCCCTTTTGTGCTAGCCTTCTTAAGGCAAACTTGTTTAACTTATGTCTGTACTCAGATATTGTTGCTTCCGCTGACTCTTGTGCCTTCGAGCATTTATATTCGAGCCTTCGAGGCCCCTGGCTTGTAATATAAAGCTTGTATTATTTTAATTTGTGTCTAGAGTTGTGTTGTGATATCTTCTCGTGAGTTCCTGATCTTGGTCGTACACATTTGCGTGCATGATTAGTGTATGGTCAAATCGGGGGCGTCACAAGAGGGTCCATTGGTTTCGGGCCCAACGCGTGGTAGTAGCTGATCTTAAATCACACATACAGATCTCAGTTCCTAAGGATGGTTCCAATGAAACAACCCACCATGTATTCCTACATGGCCTCTCATCGATACCTTTACCAAATCGTGTTCACACACTTAGCTCTCAACAGTAGGACATGTTCACACACCTCCAATTCATCCCCGATGAATTAGACATGACTCAACTCTAAGCAGTAGCAGGCATGACAAACAAGCATGAATGAGTAGGCACATCAGGGCTTAAACAACTCCTACTCATGCTAGTGGGCTTCATCTATTTATTGTGGCAATGACTGTTCATGCAGAGGAAAGGGGTTCAACTACCGTAGCATGTAACAGATGAATCATTGTTATCCTAATGCAGTAAAAGAGATCAGGAGCGACAGAGTGGGATTGTATCAGAATGAACAAGGGGGGTTTTGCTTTCCTGGCACTTCTAAAGATAGTATAACGCTTCATCAGTGTCATCGAACTCATCGTCGGAACCATGTCTACTGAGAGGGGACAAACACCGGCAAACAAGAAAGAACACAATCAATGCAATGCAACAATATGATGCATGAATGTGGCATGGCAATATGTTGTGATTAGAGCTAATGCAACTAACAATGATTTAAATGAAGTTGGTTTGAACCCTAGGTTCAAATTCAAACTCTGTCTGTTAATGATCATATGCCATTTATTTGATTTGCCCTAAACAGTAGCCATAGGATGTTCTAACATGCATGAAAATATGTACATATGGATAGATTGGGTTTTTCTGATCATTTTTCATATATAAATTTTTTCATTTGGAGTTAAACTAATTTCTGGAATTTTCTGATTAAATAAATCATTTCTAATTTATTTTAATTCCCAGAAAATATTTACTGCCTCAACATGACGTAACAGTGGCGTCAGCTGGTCAACGGGCTAGTCCAGGTGAAACCTGGCCAGTGGGGTCCATAGGTCAATGACCTAAGTAATAAACAATGTTAATTAGTACTAACTAAAAACCTAATCTAGGGTTAGTCAGGGGCTGGGCCCACTTGTCAGCGCCTTAGTGGGTTAGCAAAAATTAGTTTAGCAACTAAGCTAATTTGGCAAGGCCTGGGCCCACCTGTCATGGACCCAAGGGGTCATTAGGTTAGTGCCTAACGGAGGTTTCGCCGGAGTTAGGCCGCCGGCGAGGTCAGGGACGACAGAACGGCTCGGGTATCGACCTCCAGTGACCAAACGCCGTCCGGACAGGTTCTGTGGGTTTCAGGCGCTCACGCACATCCAACGGTGCAAGTGGTGCGACCTGAAGTGGTCAGAAATAGCGCTAGCGGCCGGAGCTCACCGGGTTCGGCGCTACGGTGCATCTCAGGTCGAGCTGGTGTGGTCTACGGCTTCCTGGGGGCGCGCTGAGCGCGTTGCTATGCTCAGCTGTGAGCGGAAGAGCTCAGGAGCACGGGCCTGCTGGCCATGGCGGACGGCGGCGCGTGAGTTCGGGGTGTACTGCGCTACGACACACAGACGACGAGGGGAGAAGGGGGAAAGGGACCAGGGCGCATGGCGGACTCGCAGAGCTGTTCAATGGGCTCAGGGAGGAGCCGGAGATGACGAGCGGGTGCCGGTGATCTCGGGCATCCGAGATTGAAGACGACGGCAGCGACGGCGGGGCGGGGTGCCCGGCGACGTGTAGCTCGATGGAGACAAAGAAGAGGTCGTGGCGGAGCTCTGGGGCACGTCGTTGGGATGAGGAGGAGGCGGTGGCGGTGGCTACGGTGGCAGCGGGCGGCGGTGACAAGCGCGCTCGGGGGCGCTGCGGGGAAAGAGCATGGGAGGGGAGAGGAGTGGGGGTCCATATGGCTCCAGGGGGGTCGCGAGGCATCTCCAGGGCGTCGAGGGGGAAGCGGCAAGCAGGAGGCGGCCAGGGCGCGTGCCGGCGTGCTGCGACCACACGCTCGTCCTCCTGGCAGGGGAAGAAGACGACAGGGGCGGCCTAGGTGGGCTAGGCCGCCTGCTACAGTGCTGGATCGCACTGTAGTTTGTGAGGTGAGTCTCTCTCTATCTTTTATTTCTGTTTTTTATATTTGTTTGCCTCTGTTTTGATTTTGTTTAACACCAAATCATTTTTATACAATTCTAAAACTATTTTTGGGCACTCTCTGAATTAATCGAGTGTCCCTCAATATTTCTCAGAATATTTGGAGCTGTAAAAATATTTATGGCAATGTTTTGGAGCCCCAATCAAATACAATATGTGTTGAAGTAAAATCCAAGATGGCTAGGGAAAATGTGCATCACCTCTGGTTGCTATTTCCAGCATTTTCCAAAAATCATAAAAAAATTCTAAGACCATTTTGGGTTATTTTAATTTATTTTAGTTGAACCCGTTTGAATTCCATTTGCTGCTAGGGTTTGATCATCCCCATTTCAGGTTTAAATAAAATTTAGACATGATGCACACATAAAGCTAGCCTAGTGCATTACGAGGAGCTAGGGATGTGACAGTCTGACAGGCACAATGCCCCCTGTTGATGAATCCGTGCCCAGTGAAGGAGGATACTTGCCTTTTGAGGTCGCATGCCCTGCCTTCACTCGGGAGCTGTAGCAAGTCCGTTGGCCATCTGCCCATGTTTTCAAGCTAGAGATACCAGAAAAGTACGACGGAAGGTTGAACCTGGCAGAGTTCTTGAGCATCTACACCATTGTTGTTCAAGCCACTGAAGGAAGAGATGAGAAGGTGTTCACCAATTACTTCCCTTTGACCCTCAAGCAAAATGTGAGGTCATGGCTGATGCACCCTTCGGAGAATTCCATCTCATCATGGGCTAACCTGTGCCATGAGTTTGTTGGCGCCTTCATGGGCGGCCATCAAGAACTAGGCTGGCCCAGTGATCTGCAGCTCCTTCCACACAAGGAGGGGGAGAGCTTGCGGAAGTACATGCATAGGTTCAGCCGGGTGCACAAGAACATTCTAGATATCCACCCGGCAGCTGTGATTGCTGCGTTCCAGTCCAACGTGCGCAACCACATGATTCATTCCAAGATGAATGTCCGGTTGCCCAAGACTGTGAAGGAGCTTTACACCTTGGCGGATAAGTGTGCCCGTATAGAAGAGGGGAGGAGACTCCCCAGAGAAAAAGATGGCATCGAAGTTGACTCAAAGGATGACGGCGATGCTGTCGACCAGAAGAAGAAGAACAAGAAATGCAACAAGAAGCACAAAGAGAAGGTAGTGCTAGTTGTCGAAGGATCTGTCACTCCTAGTGCCAACAAGAAGGCCAAGACCGAAGCCCGCAACAAGGAAGTTGCCACGTGAAATGATTGCCGGGAAGCTGCGGTGGCCGAGAAGGCTGACATACCGTATTGCAAGATCCATCGGACCAAGGGCCATGATCTCCAAGAGTGTCATCAAGTTGAGAAACTCGTCAAGAAGTAGAAGGCTGAGTACGAGAAGCGTGATAAGGAAAG